>NC_050101.1:107852498-108159080 GCF_902167145.1 Zea mays | reverse complement strand
GGAGGGCTTTTCTACTCGCATATAACGTGTTTGCTGAATAAAAGAACACAAATAAACTGGTTCTTGTTTAGGGTATTAGCAGAACATCAAGCACTTATTAAACTGCCAAACCTAGTGCCTAGCTAGATAGGGGCCCTGTTAATTATCTTATGCAAGAGTCGTTTTCTGCCAGCCTATCTACTTACACACCACAGCATATTGTAAGCACAACACCAATCCAGCCAGACGAGCAAGAGACTTGACATAGATCCAGCCAGACGAGCAAGAGACTTGACATAGAGAGAGAGGGTTGGTATAAAAAACCATATTCCCATCAATCAAAGAAATTATTGTCTGGCACTTTCACACATTCATAGCCACCTGTTTGTTCATGTCCTTGGCAGCATTTAATCAGAGTTTTCTCTGGCTGCATGTCCACATCTCACATTTGGATTGCGAGACCAGCTGCCCCCAGATTGATCAATCTTACTATATATGATTTCACCAGTGGCCCTTACACACATATAATTCACTATTGGCATTGCACTCCTGGTTTCTTCCCCCTTAGATTGGTCATCTGGGTGCTTACATTCGCTTCACTGTCTGAAATATAAGCACCCAGATGACCAATCTGTCCAAGTCTCTCGACCAACTCACGGCGCACCAAAAAAAAAAATCCCTCAAGCTCTAGACCTAGGAATTGTTGTCAAGACGCGTACATTTCACCAACAAAGTCCATCCTGGACGAGCCAAAAGGCTGCAAGAAGTCAATGTCAGCAGCCAGGCCTTGGAAGACGCCTTCGTCCTCCTCCAGGAAGCTCAAGAACCCTCCTCCCGTGCTGAGGTCCATCCACAGGTTGCTACGGCCGAGCTCATAACCACCGAAGCCTCCTTCCTCCACCTTCACCTCGCACTTGATCTTCCTCTTCTTGGTCGCCGTCTCTTCTTGCACTTGCACCGTAAAACCGCTCTTCTCGTCGTTGGCCACCGGAGCCAGTGCCGGCCTCGGCCTCTTCTTGGACGTCTCCGTCTCATCGTCCTCACCTACCGGCGGCGTCGATGTGACGACGTCGGTGGCGGCGCAGAAGGCAGCCTTGCCGGTGAGCCGCTGCACGAGGTCCCGGAAGTGGGCGACGTCGGTCTTGATGATCTCCGGCGCGATGATGTGGATGATCTTTATCTTGGGCCGCGTCGGCGGCAGCATCGTCGGCGTCCGAGGGCGTGCCGTCCTCATGGTTGATGTGCTGCTCACCCCATCGTTGTTGTGCTCCCCCATTGATGTGCGCGGTGCGGGTGTGGGTGGAGACAAGCTAGGTAGCAGCGGCACAACCAACAGGGAAGCGGGTGCAGAGAAGAGGACGATGGTGATGCTGTGGTTTTGGTGTAGTAGGATGAGCTTGGTTGTTGTTTATATAAGGTAGATCGTCGTGCCCTTTTGCAATTAGTGCCTGCATATAGTACACACTGATCAGCTTCCATGTCCTTTTGGGACAAGTAGGTCTACTTGCTTGATGGGGACGACTGGAAACAGGCGCAGCAGCCGGCCTAGTGGAAAGTGGTTTGGAGGGGTTGCCTGCACGGCTGCACCTGCCTGTGTGGATTTGGGGGGAAACCAGTAGGAAGGATCGGGATTCAGAAGGGCTGCATCTATCCCTGTCCAAGTATCACCAACTTGCTATTTAGTACCTCACATGTTTAGACGATGTAACCCTTGGCCTTAATTATGAGTTTACAGTTGGGTCAAGCACACATGTATCAGCTAGCCCAGCATACAAGGCATCGCTATTGAAGTTCACTCCCCCTCCTTCAAGGCATCGCTATTGAAGTTCGTCTCGGCCTCAACGTCACCTTCGATCATTGCTTTCGCTTCTCGGCGTCTGGTATGCAGGTGAAGACGGGGTTCTGCATTTTGCAACATGAAGTCGAAGCTGCTACGTCAGCGGATGTGGCTCGGCAACGATGACTTGAGGCGAAACCCCCTTCTTCGTAGCTCGAATTGTTTTGGATGTTGGGCAAATACTAGAGGCGGGGCGAAGGATCATGCTCGTTGGTCAAGAATTGGAGCTGCCTCGTGTGAGGTGTTGAGGTTTGGCAACGACGGCGCACCGCAGTCTTCCTCTTGTGTCGGATTTTGGGTATATGCGTCGTTAAGTTCCTTTGACCATGTGTGGCCTGTCTTTTGGAGTTAGAGCTGCTCGTCCCTTGTATTGAGTCCGACAACGATGACTTTAGATCGACTTTGTGTTGGGGCTACTGTTGTCTAAGTGGTTTGTGCACTCTGTGTAGGTTTCGGGTCCGACTTTTTTATAAAAAAAACTCACTCAATTATATTCCTCTTTTTAATTGAAAGATAAAGCTCTTGCCATTACGTTCAAAAGTAAATAATCTCCATGTACGGAACGTTAAGGTGTAGAGTGCACTTGCTGATGCTCATTGCATGACACATCGCAGCTTGAGATCATGATGGTTGATAAATTGCACATTTTTTTTAAAAAAAAAACTCAGTTCATGGGCTTGGGTCCAGCCAATAGAAAATTTCTAACTTTATTAATGCGTCTCGTTTGACAATTTATTAGGAGATAATTCAGTGGTTAGCCACCCCCTGGTACTCATCAAGGACAACAACTTGGGTTTCCAATGGTTAAATAGACGCATTTATAAATATCATATGTGCCTTAGTGATGCATGCATGTAACTATTACGTACCTTCCATGAACCTTCTTTTATAATCTCGTCGTACTTCATCCCAAAAGATAACTATGCAATGTAAATTGCAAAATTTACCTCTCCGCATGTCATGCGTGCCTGACTTCTTTATAGGTTGGTACCAACGTAATGGTTAAATTACATACTACCACATCTCATAGTTCAAGTTCACACATGAAACAACTGCTCCTGAATTTCCAGAAACTCTCTTTCATGATAAGGACTGCCGATTTATTTAGCATCCCCTGTGTGTTGACTTCTGAAATTGACCCCAAAAAAATCAACTTGTACAATTTTCTAAACCTAACCTTTCTGCCTGGTGGTTGGGTGGAGACAATCGTATACTACGATACAAAAATGTACAACTCTAAGGCTATCTCCAACGGAGCAGCTAAAAACGTATGCAAAGCTATTATGGCTACTCATATTCACTGTAGCATCATGTATTTTCCATCCAACAGAGTAGCCAAACAGAGCAGCCAAATTCTATGGCAGGTGAGAGAAAAGCTATTATGGCTGGGCAGGAACCGAGCAGACATCTCTGATGCAAATTGGTGGGCCATTCTTGTCAGTGAGCATGAAACAAGCTATTTTTGCTATACCATTGGAAAGTGTTATATTATAGATGGACAGCTAAAACATCTATGTCAGTCAACATGCTGAATGCCTGCTTCTTTTAGCTGCCGCATGTTGGAGGCAGCCTAATTAAGACCCCTTCTGGACACATAGTTGGGACCTGCATTTGATATTTGGAGCTACTAAAAGGTAGGACTGTCAACTGTGACGCATATCCAACATCTTAATTTTGGAGGGAGGGATATGCGAAAGTACTTGACCAATTGAAATCTTTAAACCAATGTAAGTGGTGTAAATGAGAGGTAACAAAATGTAGACAAAGGAGATGGTGGGGGAAAATTATATGCATCCGGATGCAAAACTGTCTCTTTGTAGCCTCTCACATCTATCATCTACAAGTCCATACAAACAGAAATCAAAGACTACTGCTTGGTCACTTTTTTTTTCTGTTTAATCTACAAGTGATGGATGTGAGAGGATGCAGAGAGATGGTTTTGCATCCTGGATGTATATTTTTTCCGATAGATGCGACACTTTCAGAGAGGCAAGTCAAACAATCATTTTAGTTAATACTGACAGCAACTTTTCCGTTGAAAGGTAGAAAGTGAGGTCGAAGCTTGCAGATGACACCCCTAGGCTCTCTTTCTAGGGAGATGATGTGTCATAAAAGAACCAAGATATTTTTTCCCTCTGAGTTTCTGTTCATTGATTGGCATGGAGCATTGGAGCTGAATGGAAACTAATAAGGACCAGTTTAGCTATAGGAGGGCTTGTCCCAGCTGCTTCTGGGTCATTTGGAGAAAAGAGGAAACAATTTCTTGTACAACGCACCAAGCTTCTCTAGAAGCTGGAGCCATTTTGGGAGGAAAACCACTCCCAAAGAGTAAATGATATAATAGATAAATCTCTTCATCGACCCGCCATGTATCTGTCTGTTCCCTCAACTACATATTAGACTAGCATATATCGTATGTGTTTGCTCAATAAAAAGGACACCACTGGATCTTGTTTAGGATATAACAGAACATAACAGAACATCGATTACTTGCTAAACTGCCAAAAGTCTGTTCAGACCGCTGCAGCTACAATAAATAGAGATAAAATACTGTAGAAGCTGCAGCCAGATTAAAGACGCAGCGAACAAACTAGTGCCTAGAGACCCATTATCTTATGAAGAGTCGTTCTCTGCCAGCATATTGTGAACACAGCAGTACAACACCCATCCAGACGAGCAAAAGACTTTGACATAGAGAGAGGGTTGGCATAGAAAAAACCGGGCTAGCTATTCCCATCAATCGAAGAAATTATTGTTTGGCACTTTCATACACATTCATACCCACCCACCTGTTTGTTCATATCATTGGCAGCATTTAATCAGAGCATTCTGCATGTCCACTGAAAATTACATTTAACTACACCGCTGCTCATGAAAGAGAAGGGGCATATACGTAGAGAGAGGTCGACCTTGTCAGGACTGCCTAGTTTTGTTTGAGCTGCAGGTTTTAGAGCTTTTTCGAGCTTTTGATACTGAGATATGATCAAGGGTGTACTGTACCTACAATCCTACAATGCGCGAACAACAGGTTAATCATCTTGAGATATGATCTAATTGATGAGGGTCACTGTTGTGATCCTTCCGGTTCACATTCAACTTGGTTAACACAGCACTCGGTACAGAGCTAGACAGACATTTTACATTCGGATTGCGAGACCAGCCTCCAGGGATTGATCAATCCTTTCATTATTGTCATGCACTTCTGATTTATTCCCCCTTTAGATCTGTCATTTGGGTGCTTACATTCGCTTCAGTGTCTGAAATATAAGCACCTGGATGACCAATCGGTTCAAGTCTCGACCAAAGTGCAAATAATCCCTCACGGCGTACAAAAAAATCCCTCAAGCTCTAGACCTAGAAATTGTTGTCAAGATGCGTACATTTCACCAACCAAGTCCATCCTGGACGAGCCGAAGGCCGGGCTGCAAGAAGTCATGGTCAACAGCCAGGCCAGGCCTTGGAAGACGCCCTCCTCCTTTTACAGGAAGCTCAAGAACCCTCCTCCCGGGCTGAGGTCCATGTCCATCCACAGGTCGCTACGGCCGAGCTCATACTCATACCCGTCGAAGCCTAGCTCTTTCCGATCCTCCACCTTCACCTCGCACTTGATCTTCCTCTCCTTGTCGCCGCCAATCCTTGCACCGTGAAACCGCTCCTCTCGTCGTCGGTCACCGGAGCCAGTGTCGGCCTCGCCTCTTCTTGGACGTCTCTGTCTCCTCCTCTCCCCTACCGGCGGCGGCGGTGTCGATGTGACGTCGGAACAGCAGGCAGGCTTGCCGGTGAGCCGCTGCATGAACGCCCGGAAGTGGGCGACGTCGGTCTTCATGATCTCCGGCGTGATGATGTGGATGATCTTTATCTTGGGCCGCGTCGGTGGCATGGCGTCCCACGGTGCGCCGTCCTCGTGGTCGATGTGCTGCTTATAGATGTACATGAGGCACGGGCCCGTTAACCCGGCCCGAGGCCCGTTTTTTTGGCCCGGTTCGCGCCCGGCCCGGCACGTATGAAATGGGCCCGGGCTGGCACGGCCCAGTGGAGCAGGCCGTGCCTGGGCCGCTGGCCAGGCATGTGGGCCGGCACGGCACGACCTACTCCGTGCGGACAGCCCGGTCGGGGCCCGTAGCCAACGCCGTGGACAACCGCCCCCTTACCTCCTCGGCTCCTCGCCCCATGGGCCCCACCTCTCAGTCCCTCGCACTCTCATTCGCACCCGCTCGCTCCCTGCTCCCTCTCTCTCCCGACTCGGCGGCGATTGACTTGGCGAATCGGTGAATCCCCTCCGTCGCGGCGCCGCCCTGATCCAGCGACCTCGGCTTCCGTCCCCGACGCCGGTGACCTCGATCCACCAGCTCCTCTCTAACCCTAACCCCTCTCCCCTATCCAATCCCCTCTCTCTCGGTGAACTATGTGAGTTCGTGTTGTCGTCTCGCCCTCCCCTTCGGCCCTCCCCCGCTCGTCGTCGTCTCTAATCGGTCTCTGTCTGTCGTGTGTCGTCTGGGTGGCCCCCGTGTTCTCCAGCATCGGGCTCCGGTAGCACAGGTAAACCCTAACCCTAACCCTAACCCTAACCCTAGATCTTTCGTAAACCCTAACCCTAACCCTAACTGTATATTGTTCTGCTCTTTTGTAGGTCAGTTGCTGATGCCTCGTCTTCCTCCTCTGGGGTAGATCGGGCACGGCGACTGCGTGCTCCGTTGAGGGACGGTGCTGGAGTTCGGCCGTCCGCGGTGAAGGTCGCCATGGCGGATGATGACGATGTCAATCCGGTCACCGGCAACGACGACCTTCGCGCGACAGGGCTTGTCCCAGATGACGAAGACGACATCCAGGCTGATGCTGCTGCTTTGCTCGGTATCGATCTAACCTCTGCTCCTATCGATCTAAGTTCTAATCCGACCAACGCTGGTGGAGGGCCTGCTACGGCCACCGATACTCCGGACGGCTCCACCAGCACCGATGGTGGTACTGGTACCTCATCTGTTGGTAAGCGTAAATCTACTGTCTGGGTTGATTTTGATGAGGTATTTGAGAAAGTGAATGGGTCCAATGTTCGAATTGCTGCTATTTGTAGAATGTGTAAGACTCGTTTATCTGCTAGATCTTCTGCTGGTACTGGGCATTTGCTTAGACACCAGAAAGCTTGTAGGAAGAAGGTTGATCACGCTGCTAGGGTCCAGTCTAGGCTTGCTTTCAATCCTGATGGTTCTCTACACAATTGGGAATATGATCCTATTTTTGCTCGAACTGAGTTGTGTCGTCTGATTGCTAGGCTTGACCTTCCATTAGGTATTGGTGAGTCACAGGCCTGGGAGGATTATATTGCCCATGCTCATAACCCCAGGTTTACCAAAGTGTCTAGACAGACCACCACTAGAGACCTTCTGAAGCTTTTCACTGAACGACGTAATGTGCTTATCAATTCTGTGTTGCCTGCTACTTCTTCGGTTGCATTAACCTCAGATATTTGGTCTAGTAATGCTAAGGAGGACTACATTAGTGTTGTCTGTCATTATGTTAATGCTGATTGGGAATTACAGAAAAAGGTCATTGGTCTTAGGCTTATTGAGGTTAGACATACTGGTCAAAATATTGCTGAAAGAATTGGTGTTGTGGTTGAGGAGTTTTGTCTGGTTGACAAGATTTTCTCTGTCACTCTAGACAATGCTTCTTCTAATTCAAAGGCTATGGATACATTGACACCTTTGTCTGCTGGTTATTTGGGTCCTGATCCTTCTTCTAACTACACTCTTATGCATCAACGTTGTGCTTGTCATATCATTAATCTCATTGTTAAATCTGGAATGAAGAGACTGAAACCTTTTTTGGAAGATTTTAGAACTGCAATTAATTTCTTAAATGCTTCTAATTCTAGAATAGCAACATTTAAAGAGTACTGCTTAGCAAGGGGTGTTAGACCCAGAAAATTTGGCTTGGATATGGATGTTAGATGGAATTCTACTTATTTGATGCTTAAACACTTGGTCCCATACAAAACTGTTTTTTCTGTCTTCATCAATTCACATTATGAGTCACAATTGTTGCCTCCTAATCATTGGTATGTTGCTGAGAAGATTTTAGAGTTTCTAGAACTGTACTATGACTCTACTGTTGTTCTGTCTGGTGTTTATTATCCAACTAGTCCACTAGTTCTTCACCATATTCTGGAAATTGCATCTCATTTGAAAGCATGTGAAAGAGATTTAAATCTTAGAATTATTGTGTTTCCAATGCAACTTAAATTCCTTAAATACTGGAGTGACATACCTTTGCTATATTCATATGCATTCATTCTGGACCCTAGAGCTAAGATGAGAGGTTTTTTTAATGTGTTGCATTTACTTGGAGAGTGCACTGGGTGTGAGTACAATACATATTATGTTGATGTCAAAAATGAATTGTATAAACTGTTTACTAAATATGAGACTAAGTTTGGTGCAGTTAGGGCTCAAAGGGCTGCTCAGCCTTCTATTCATACAGGTAAAAGAAAACAAGCTTGGGGAAGAATATTTGGAGATTCCAG
The DNA here is from genome assembly GCF_902167145.1 of Zea mays. Classification (NCBI taxonomy): domain Eukaryota; kingdom Viridiplantae; phylum Streptophyta; class Magnoliopsida; order Poales; family Poaceae; genus Zea; species Zea mays. Next base: position 108,150,744 of record NC_050101.1, on the reverse strand, counting down.
TTCAGGTGTTGTTGGTCCTCCCCCTAGCTCTACCCCTTCTGCTTCATCTTCATCTGCTATTTGTGAGCTCTCAGCCTACTTAGACAGTGACAATGCCACTTCTTATGAGGATGATTTTGATATACTTCTCTGATGGCGTGACCACAAGCTAACATATCCAGTTTTATCCATAATGGCAAGGGATATTATGTTTGTTCCTGTATCTACTGTCTCTTCGGAGTCTTGTTTCAGTTTGACAGGGAGGATAATTGAGGAGCGACGACGACACTTATTGCCTGAGAATGTGGAGATGCTGACTTGCTTAAAAGATTGGGAATTAGGAGAAAAGAGAGAACAACATGTTGTTGACAATCCAGAGCTTGAGGACTCATTCCAGAACTTATTCCTTGATGAAGATGAACCTGTTGCTGCTTAGTGACTTTTGGTATTTACTACTTAGTTCTAGTCTTCTAGATTGTGATGTGGTCATCTGATCTGTGCTTTCACTGCTTTGTGCCTTTGTCATTGAGTGATTGTGAGATAGTCATTTTGTATTGTAATATACATTTATAACAGATATAAACTTAGTGATTAAACTTTGAGCTGGCTGCACTCTTTTTTCTTTTCTAGGGTTTCTCACAAGGGTGAGTTTTACCTAGAAAGGTTTTTAATGAGGCAGCATTGCACAAAACAGCTCATTTATTATATTTGTCTATATTTTCTGTTGTTTTTTAACTTTGGTTAAATTTATCTATATTTTCTGTTGTTTGGGATCATTAGCGGGCTGGTGCTGGCATGGCCCGTTTTTTTGAGCGTGCCTAGCAGGCTGGCCCGGCACGAAAAGTGGCCCAGAGGGCCGTGCCTGGGCCAACGGCCAGGCATGTGGGCTTCTAGGCACGGCCTGTTGAGCCCGTATACCTGGGCCGGCCCATTGGCTGATGGGCCGTGCTTCCCCGGGCCCGTGCCGGGTCGTGCCGGGCCGGCCTGTTGGCCATCTATAGTGCTGCTCACCTTACCGTTGTTGTGCTCACCCATTGATGTGTGCGCGTGGTGCAGGCGTGGCCGCGTGGGTGGAGAGAGGCTAGGTACAACCAAGAAGGAAATGGTGCAGAGAGAAGAGGACGGTCGATGATGATGCTGTGATTTTGGTGTAGTAGGATGACAAGAGCCCTATTTTTTTGCATTTTAACACTTTTCTAAAAATTTTATATTTAGTATCTTGGACGACATAATCTTATTTTTGAACTCTCTTCTCGACACTACAAGTCGCGACGCCCAGCTAACATGGCATGGTGCAGTGACTTATGGTGCCAAGGTGGGACGCTAAGTGTTGCGTTGGTGACTACGTCACATGTCCAGGCGTTGAGCTCGACACCAAGATCTATAGTGCTGATATAGGCACCAAGAATTAATTTGAATGACTCACATGCATCATTACATTAATAAAATAATTACATATAGTATCGCCAATTTGGCATAGCTCTGGGTTCAAAAAATTTAATATGTGCGCGTATGATCAATCCAACTACACAAAAATATATGTGTGCATATGAATTGATCAATATGGAGATAGAAGTGTGTGTATAAATTAATCATTATGAAGATAGAAGGATGTGAAAAAATTGTTAATTATTTTTTATCCTGAAATCAGTAAAATTAGTACACTAAGTAAATAAAAATTATATGACGCAATCGATAAACTATCATATGTGTGTGGGATGGAACGTATATTGTGTTACATCATATTAAAATAGGACACTTACTTTATATAGGCACACATAAACCATGAATGAGCCACTTGTATATATTTTAGAAAAAAATCTTCACAAATGTAAAAATATAATGAATTCCTAATATACCATAGCAACAAATATCTAAGCTTCATGCCTTGACTTTTTTTAAAATTGGCATCGGAATAGCATAAATATCAAATAAATTCAATTTAAAATCTTAAAACCAGAGTTATACTAAATTGACGATGTTATATATAATCTATTTATTTATGTAATGGTGTATGTGAGTCGTTCAACTTAATTCATCGTGTCTAGCTCTAACGTAGCCCTTGCCACTCCACCTCGACACCATAAGTCATAGCGTCGAGCCATATTACCTCGTCGTTGTGGGTCGTGGCATCGAGAAAATGGTCGAAAGATAAGATTACGTTGTCAGAGGGTAAATGTAATTTTTAGAAAAATGGTTAAAATGAAAAAAATCAGGACAAGAGCTTGGTTGTTATTTATATAAGGTGCATAGTACAAGAGAGTATACATGTCCATTCGTGCGTGCTGGGCTGGCACGGCACGAGCACGGCAAAGCACGACACGATCTTGGACGTGCCGGGCACGGCCCGATTCAATTCTGTGTCGTGCCGTGCTAGCCCGCGGGCGGAAAGGCTGGCCCAAGCACGACACGAAAGGGATAGAAACGGGCCGTGTCGTGCCTGTAGCCCGGTCAGCCCATAGTGCCGGGCTGGCCCGAAGCACGATTCAAATAAAATCACAGAAATTCACAAAAAATGAGACAATCACAGATATTCACAGAAATTCACAATTCACATACACATATAGAAATTTACACAGTTCACAAAACAACCCAGAGACAATCACAGATCACAAAAGTTTATGCAAACAATATATACTAATGGAGCTTTAGTGCAATGCTGCCTCATTAAAAACCTTCAGTGGATGCATATGGCAGAGACCCTTACCCTCTTACCATTCACCAAATCTTTGACCTCTGTGAAGTCATTCCAAGCTTTAGACCTCTTCTTCCCTGCTCTATCATCTTCAACTGTGCTCTCATTGGTCGGGCTCGTGGATCCCGTCCCAGTACCACCAATAACAGGATCTATCTCGGCGTCCAAATTGACAGCAATCTGCGCTGCTGCCAAGGATGAAACGACGAGCATCCTCAGCATCATTGTGGTCCTGCAGCCTTATCTCCACGGCCTCAGCGGCTGGATCCAAGTCCATTTCCATGGATGCCGCCCGCTGGACACCCACACCACACCTCTACAGGTCCGGTTCCTCAACGGCGTGCGCGACACCAACCAAATCAGTCGGCGACCTTCATAATTAACAGAACAAAAGATAGGATTAGAGATGATGCACGACAAGCGGCACCAAACTTAACAGTGAGGAGGATGCACGACAAAATACCTACGCAGCCGGAGCACCGGAGAAAGGAGGAGGATGGAGATCTGGCCAGCAGAGATGGTGACTTGACCAAAACGAGTAAACAACGGAGGATTAAGAGAAGCCGAGTGATTAGGGATTAGGGTTAGGGTTAGCTACTTAGCTGCCTGGGAGGAGATCCACAACCGTGACAAGACGCGCCGATTCCTCAACAGCGAGCGCGGCACCAACCTAATCGGTCGACGGCCTGAGCACAAAACAAGAGAGGATTAGCGACGGATTAGTGGATTAGAGAGTAGAGGAAGATGGAGATTGGAGATTACCTGCGCAGCCGGAGCACCGGAGAAGAGAGTAGAGGTAGATCCACAACGACACAACCACAGTCCACACTCCACAGTACACAGGAGGGAGAGAAGAGGCTCTGGTTCGGCGGTTCCTCAATGGCTCGCTCAACTCAAATGGCAATGCGACGACCGGACACAGGAGGGAGAGAAGAGGGGAAGGGAGGAAGCCGAGGAAGGAAAGACCTAGTCCATACTGACGCGTCGACGTGGATGACCGGAGGGAGAGAAGAGGCTCCGGTTCGTACCGTTCGGTGGTTCCTCAACGGCGAAACCGGCGATGTCGATGCGACGACGACGACCGAGTAGCCGAGAAGAGGCCACAGCGACGACGACGAGGCCACGACGACGACCGAGCTGCGAGCGAGATGAGGCGGCCGGCGGCGGTCGGCGGGATTGGGGATTTGGGGCTAGGGTTTAGAGTATAGACAGTCGCGAGAAGGAGAGACCGAGGGAGACTGGGAGAGTGAGGGCGCCGCGTGACCGCGTGACTGAGGCGGGGGATTTGGGGGCGTGGGCGTCTAGGGTTTTCTCGGACCGACATCGTGCCTAGCAAATTTCCGGGCTGGGCCCGTGCCGGCACGCGGGTCGCTACACCAGCCCAAGCACGGCACGGTGGGCGTGCCGGGCTGACCCGAGCCTATTTTGCTCCGTGCCGTGCCGTGCCCGTGACGAGCCAATTCCGTGCCGTGCCACGGGTTGCCCATTCGGCCCGGTCCGAATGGACATGTATACAAGAGAGGGCGAGAAGGGGTTACACGCAAGCAAGACCAGGAGAAGTGTGCCACCTGAGGAGAGTCGTACATGCATGCAGCATACCAAAAGGCAAAAGCATACTCCCTTTTATAAACTTTGTTTTGAAAGGCTCGAAGTGTGTGCGCGCGCGCGCAGATTGAGCCATCAAAAAACGTAAAAAAAGAAAGGGCAGACGATGTGGAATTGTGGATGGGTGCACTTTTAGTTTTCTAGTGTCAAAATGGTGAATAGTTTGACATTGTATGTGGTGGATGGTTTGTTTTAAGTTTGTTGTACTATAAGCCGCTGGCTACTTATACATAGCTCCTGAATAATTGGCATGTGGGTTCTAGTTGGTTGATTGACTTGTACACATGCTATGCAGATATAACATGTCTAAATTTATGGACCTATTAATTCTAATTAGTCCATGATTTGACCATATGTTGCCACATTAAACATTTGCTAATTATGGATTGATTAGGCTTAATAAATTTGTCTCATTGTTTAACCTTCATCTATGAATTAGTTTTTTTAATTGATCTATATTTAATACTCGTAATTAATATTCGAACATCTGATGTGACATATACTAATCTTTAGTCCCTGGAACGAAACAACCACTAACCTTAGATGGATAAAGTTATATAAACTACGCTAAATTAGACAGCAAACAAATCAGACCTTAAGTTATCCATAAACTCTAACACTAAGGCTATTCTCACCGGTAATTTCGTAACACTCTTTTCAATGCTGACACATCATCAAGAGTGCCATGAAACTAAAAATGAAATAATGTCTCTTAATGCAAATTTTCACTTCATTATTCATAGACTAATATACCAATTAAATGATGTAACTAAATGGTTAATAGAAGTTATTAAAATATGTAAAGATAAAACAAATCATTCTCAATGAAGATTTCACACGGTTTTAAGACCTTGGAAACAAGTTGACTTGATTTCATCTCCATAAAACTAATTTTATCCAATGAAATGCATTCCTCTTAAATGCTACGTCAAGTAATTAAAATGTCAATATAATATACTATTAAATGTGCATGAAACCACCATTAAACTACTATTAAAAATAATCTAACGTCCAGAAAGGGCATAAATGCGTTCAGACACTAGGATTTTTTTATCTATTTTTACTTAGGGGCAATAGTGATTATACCCTTTCGGCATTGCAATTGCAATTTTATCCCTCGTTTTTCAACTTTTTGATTTAACCCCTTTCTTGAAAATGAAGCTGCCTTTTGCCCCTCGCTGTTAACACCGTTAGTAAAAATCAGAATTAGTCATTAATTAAAAAATAAAAAGCAAGAGGTAAAATCACAACTACAAGGTGAGAGGAGGGTATAATCATAATTAACCCTGAAAATTAGGGATGAAAGTAGTGTCGGGGACCATAATTAGGGGTACCCTCAAGGCTCCTAATTCTCAGCTGGTAACCCCCATCAGCATAAAGCTGCAAAGGCCTGATGGGTGCGATCAAGCCAGGGATCAGTCCATTCGAAGGACTCGATCACGCCTCGCCCGAGCCTAGCCTCGGACAAGGGCAGCCGACCCCGGAGGATCTCCGCCTCGCCCGAGGCCCCCCTCCAGCGGCGAATACGTTATCGGCTCGCCCGAGGCCCTGTCTTCGCCAAGAAGCAACCCCGACCAAATCGCAGGAGCATTTAATGCAAAGGTGGCCTGACACCTTTATCCTGACACGCGCCCCTCAGCTGACAGAGCCGAAGTGACCGCCGTCACTTCGCCGCTCCACTGACCAGTCTGATAGAAAGACAGCGCCGCCTGCGCCGCTCCGACTGCGGTGCCACTTGACAGAGTGAGGTTGACAGGCAGTCAGGCCCGGCCGCACACCATAGGAAGCTCCGCTCCGCCCGACCCAGGGCTCGAACTCGGGCTAAGCCCCGGAAGACGGCGAACTCCGCTCTGCCCGACCCAGGGCTCGGACTCGGGCTAAGCCCCGGAAGACGGCGAACTCCGCTCCGCCCGACCTAGGGCTCGGACTCAGGCTAAGCCCCGGAAGACGGCGAACTCCGCTCCGCCCGACCCAGGGCTCGGACTCGGGCTAAGCCCCGGAAGACGGCGAACTCCGCTCCGCCCGACCCAGGGCTCAGACTCGGGCTAAGCCCTGGAAGACGGCGAACTCCGCTCCGCCCGACCCAGGGCTCGGACTTGGGCTCAGCCCCAGAAGACGACGAACTCCGCCTCGCCCGACCCAGGGGCTCGGACTCGGCCTCGGCCACGGAAGACGGACTCGACCTCGACCTCGGAGGAGCCTCCACATCGCCCAACCTAGGGCGCGGACCGGCCACGTCAACAGGAGGCGCCATCATTACCCTACTCCAAGCTGACTCAGGCTATGAGGAACAAGACCGGCGTCCCATCTGGCTCGCTCCGCTAGATAGGCGATGATGGCGTCCCACACGCTCCCTGACGATGGCGGCTCTCGGCCCCCTTACGGAAGCAAGAGGACGTCAGCAAGGACTCGACGGCCCTGACAGCTGTCCCTCCTCCAGGCTCCAGCGCTCCTCCGACGGCCACGACATCACACACCGGGCGCCAAAATCTCTCCGGCCGCCACGATGGCGTGTACTTAGGGCACTAGCTCTCCTCCGCTAGACATGTAGCACTCTTCTACACCCCCATTATACACCTGGACCCTCTCCTTACGCCTATAAAAGGAAGGACCAGGGCCCTCTTAGAGAGGGTTGGCCGCGCGGGGACGAGGACGAGACGGGCGCTCGCGTGAGGCCGCTCGCTCCTTCCCCCGTGTGGACGCTTGTAACCCCCTACTGCAAGCGCACCCGACCTGGGCGCGGGACGAACACGAAGGCCGCGGGATTTCCACCTCTCTCACGCCCATCTCCAGCCACCTCGCTTTCCCCCCTTCGCGCTCGGCCTCGTGTCGACCCATCTGGGCTGGGGCACGCGGCGACACTTCACTCGTCGGCTCAGGGACCCCCCGGTCTCGAAACGCCGACAGTTGGCGCGCCAGGTAGGGGCCTGCTACGTGTTGACGAACAGCTTCCCGTCAAGCTCCAGATGGGTAGTCTCCAGCAACCTCTCCGGCCCGGGACGGTGCTCCGTTTCGGGAGCCTTGAGTTCATGTCCCTCGACGGCAGCTACGACATGATACTCTTTCCACCGCCGGGCGACAGCAACAGTGGCGGCCGACAGTCCGCCCGCCGGCGGCGGGACCGACGACGTCTTCCCCGCGTGGTGGAAGAACAACCTTCGAGCTCGCCCCGTCCTCTTCCCCGTCGATGGAGGAGGAGGAGGCGGGGTAACCAAGGCCAAGCAGGAGGCGGTGCCTCGTCGGCCGTCGAGCGAGTCGACAACGCCAGCACTCCAACGGGGGGCGCGCCGGGCACCGGCCTCGCGCTTGAGACGAAGACGAGCGCTGACTCCCCGCGACGCGTCAATCCCGAGCAAACGGACGACGCCAGCACGCTCACGAAAGGCTTGCTGGGTGTCGCCCTCGTACCTGAGACGACGGTGCAGTCAGTCCCCGACGTGACCTCATCACCGCTCGTCGACCAAGAGGTACCAACCGACTCCCATCCCATGCCTTTCGGATTTAGCCTCGACCCGCCTAGCGGCTCCGCTTTGGCGGACACCCTCGTAGAGGCGAATCCGAACCCCTTGGGGTTTCGTATGCGGTCACCTTGGGACCGGCTCACGGACGTCTCGACCTACGGGCCCTCTGGGTCCGAGGAAGACGACGAGCCCAGCTTCTGTTGGGATTTCTTCGGACTTGGCAACCCCGGTGCCATGCGAGACCTCATGACCGCATGCGACTACTGCCTTTCCGACTGTTCCGACGGTAGCCGTAGCCTCAGCGACGAGGACTGCGGCCCGAGCCGCGAATGTTTCCACGTCGATCTAGGGGGTCCCTCCGAAGGCGACCATCTCGGCATGCCGGAGGACGGTGATCTCCCTAGGCCGGTACCTCGCGTTGACATCTCGCGGGAGCTAGCTGTGGTCCCCGTTCCGGTGGGGGGTCACGACCCACAACTCGAGCAAATCCGTGGGGTGCAGGCCAGGCTCGACGAGGGAGCAGGAGCGCTTGAGCCAATCCGCCGGGACGTCGGGCAGGCATGGGCGGGCCAACCTCCGGCCGGAGAAATGCGTCATCTACCCCTGGGCTTCCAGCACCGCATCACCGACGATGTCAGGGTCAGGCCGCCACCCGCATCCAGTGGGGTCGGCCAGAACCTGGCAGCAGCAGCAATGCTCCTCCGCACGATGCCGGAGCCATCAACCACCGAGGGGCGGCGAATCCAGGGAGAGCTCAAGGATCTCCTGGAAGGCGCCGCGGTCCGGCGGGCCGAGAGCTCCGCCTCCCGGAGGCAGGGGTACCCCTCGGAACATCGTGCCGCGACTTCCCGATTCATGCGGGAAGCCTCGATCTGCACCGGGCGCACGCGCAACACAGTGCCTGCGGCCCCAGGTCGCCTCGGCAACGAGCACCATCACCGCGATCGTCGGGCCCACCTCGACGAGAGGGTGCACCGAGGCTACCACCCCAGGCGTGGGGGACGCTACGACAGCGGGGAGGATCGGAGTCCCTCGCCCGAACCACCCGGTCCGTAGGCCTTCAGCCGGGCCATACGACGGGCGCCGTTCCCGACCCGGTTCCGACCCCCGACTACTATCACAAAGTACTCGGGGGAGACAAGACCGGAACTGTGGCTCGCGGACTACCGTCTAGCCTGCCAACTAGGTGGAACGGACGATGACAACCTCATCATCCGCAACCTCCCCCTGTTCCTCTCCGACACCGCTCGCGCTTGGTTGGAGCACTTGCCTCCGGGGCAGATCTCCAACTGGGACGACCTAGTCCAAGCTTTCGCCGGCAATTTCCAGGGCACGTACGTGCGCCCCGGGAATTCCTGGGACCTCTGAAGCTGCTGACAGCAGCCGGGAGAGTCTCTCCAGGACTACATCCGGCGATTCTCGAAGCAGCGCACCGAGATGCCCAACATCACCGACTCGGATGTCATCAGCGCGTTCCTCGCCGGCACCACCTGCCGCGACCTGGTTAGCAAACTGGGTCGCAAGACCCCCACTAGGGCGAGCGAGCTGATGGACATCGTCACCAAGTTCGCCTCTGGCCAAGAGGAGGTCGAGGCTATCTTCCGGAAGGACAAGCAGCCCCAGGGCCGCCCATCGGAAGATGCCCCGAGGCATCAGCTCAGCGTGGCGCCAAGAAGAAAGGCCAGAAGAAGTCGCAAGCGAAACGCGACGCCGCCGACGCGGACCTTGTTGCCGCCGCTGAGTACAAGAACCCTCGGAAACCCCCCGGAGGTCCCAACCTCTTCGACAAGATGCTCAAGGAGCCGTGCCCCTATCACCAGGGGCCCGTCAAGCACACCCTTGAGGAGTGCGTCATGCTTCGGCGCCATTTCCACAGGGCCGGGCCACCCGCGGAGGGTGGCAGGGCCCGCGACGACGACAAGAAGGAAGATCACCAGGCAGGAGAGTTCCCCGAGGTCCGCGACTGCTTCATGATCTACGGCGGGCAAGCGGCGAACGCCTCGGCTCGGCACCGCAAGCAAGAGCGCCGGGAGGTCTGTTCGGTGAAGGTGGCGGCGCTAGTCTACCTAGACTGGTCCGACAAGCCCATCACCTTCGACCAAGCCGACCACCCCGACCATGTGCTAAGCCCGGGAAAGTACCCGCTCGTCGTCGACCCCGTCATCGGCGACGTCAGGCTCACCAAGGTCCTCATGGACGGAGGCAGCAGCCTCAACATCATCTACGCCGAGACCCTCGGGCTTCTGCGTATCGATCTGTCCTCGGTCCGGACGGGCGCTGCGCCTTTCCATGGGATCATCCCCGGGAAGCGCGTCCAGCCCCTCGGACAACTCGATCTTTCCGTCTGCTTCGGAACACCCTCCAACTTTCGAAGGGAGACCGTGACGTTCGAGGTGGTCGGGTTCCGAGGAACCTACGACGCGGTATTGGGGAGGCCCTGCTACGCGAAGTTCATGGCCGTCCCCAACTACACCTACCTCAAGCTCAAGATGCCGGGCCCCAACGGGGTCATCACCGTCGGCCCCACGTACAAATACGCGTTCGAATGCGACATGGAGTGCGTGGAGTACGCCGAGGCCCTCGCCGAGTCCGAGGCCCTCATCGCCGACCTGGAGAGCCTCTCTAAGGAGGTGCTAGACGTGAAGCGCCATGCCAGCAACTTCGAGCCAGCGGAGACGGTTAAGTCCGTCCCCCTCAACCCCAGCAGCGACGCCTCCAAGCAAGTCCGGATCGGCTCCAGGCTCGATCCCAAATAGGAAGCAGTGCTCGTCAACTTTCTCTGCGCGAACGCCGACGTCTTCGTGTGGAGTCTCTCGGACATGCCCGGCATACCGAGGGATGTCGCCGAGCACTCGCTGGACATCCGGGCCGGAGCCCGACCGGTCAAGCAGCCTCTGCGCCGATTCGACGAGGAGAAGCGCAGAGCCATAGGCGAGGAGATCCACAAGCTAATGGCGGCAGGGTTCATCAAAGAGGTATTCCATCCCGAATGGCTTGCCAACCCTGTGCTTGTGAGAAAGAAAGGGGGGAATGGCGGATGTGTGTAGACTACACTGGTCTGAACAAAGCATGTCCGAAGGTTCCCTACCCTCTGCCTCGCATCGATCAGATCGTGGATTCCACTGCTGGGTGCGAAACCCTGTCTTTCCTCGACGCCTACTCAGGGTATCACCAAATCAGGATGAAGGAGTCCGACCAGCTCGCGACTTCTTTCATCACACCCTTCAGCATGTACTGCTATGTCACCATGCCGTTCGGCTTGAGGAATGCGGGCGCGACGTACCAGCGGTGCATGAACCATGTGTTCGGCGAGCACATTGGCCGCACGGTCGAGGCCTACGTCGATGACATCGTAGTCAAAACGAGGAAAGCCTCCGACCTCCTTTCCGACCTTGAAGTGACATTCCGATGTCTCAAGGCGAAAGGTGTCAAGCTCAATCCCGAAAAGTGTGTCTTCGGGGTGCCCCGAGGCATGCTCTTGGGGTTCATCGTCTCCGAGTGGGGCATCGAAGCCAACCCAGAGAAGATCACAGCCATCACCAGCATGGGGCCCATCCAGGACTTGAAAGGCGTACAGAGGGTCATGGGATGTCTCGTGGCTTTGAGTCGCTTCATCTCACGCCTCGGTGAAAGAGGTCTACCCCTGTACCGCCTCTTAAGGAAGGCCGAGCGCTTTACTTGGACCCCTGAGGCCGAGGAAGCCCTCGGGAACCTGAAGGCGCTCCTCACGAAGGCGCCTATCTTGGTGCCCCCAGCTGCCGGAGAAACCCTCTTGGTCTATGTCGCCGCGACCACTCAGGTGGTTAGCGCCGCGATTATGGTCGAGAGGCAAGAAGAGGGGCATGCGTTGCCCGTTCAGAGGCCAGTCTACTTCATCAGCGAGGTACTGTCCGAAACCAAAATCCGCTACCCACAAGTCCAGAAGCTGCTGTACACGGTGATCCTGACACGGCGGAAGTTGCGACACTACTTCGAGTCTCATCCGGTAACTGTGGTGTCATCCTTCCCCCTGGGGGAGGTCATCCATTGCCGAGAGGCTTCGGGTAGGATTGCAAAGTGGGTAGTGGAAATCATGGGCGAAACAATCTCGTTCGCCCCTCGGAAGGCCATCAAATCCCAGGTCTTGGCGGACTTCGTGGCTGAATGGGTCGACACCCAGCTACCAACAGCCCCGATCCAACCGGAGCTCTGGACCATGTTCTTCGATGGGTCGCTGATGAAGACAGGAGCCGGCGCAGGCCTACTCTTCATCTCGCCCCTCGGGAAGCACCTACGCTACGTGCTACGCCTCCACTTCCCGGCGTCCAACAATGTAGCTGAGTACGAGGCTCTGGTCAACGGGTTGCGGATTGCCGTCGAGCTAGGGGTCCGACGCCTCGACGCTCGCGGTGACTCGCAGCTCGTCATTGACCAAGTCATGAAGAACTCCCACTGCCGCGACCCAAAGATGGAGGCCTACTGCGATGGGGTTCGGCGCCTGGAAGACAAGTTCTACGGGCTTGAGCTCAACCACATCGCTCAGCGCTACAACGAAACTGCGGACGAGCTGGCTAAAATAGCCTCGGGGTGAACGACGGTTCCCCCGGACGTCTTCTCCCGAGATCTGCATCAACCCTCCGTCAAGATCGACGACGCGCCCGAGCCTGAGGCACCCTCGGCCCAGCCCGAGGTACCCTCAGCACAGTCTGAGGCACCCTCGGCTCGGCCCGAGGCACCCTCGGTTCGGCCCGAGGTACCCTCGGCCCCCGAGGGCGAAACGCTGCGCGTCGAGGGGGAGCAAAGCGGGGTCACGCCTGATCAAAACTGGCAGACCCCGTACCTGCAATATCTCCACCAAGGAGAGCTACCCCTTGACCGAGCCGAAGCTCGGCGGTTGGCGCAGCGCGCCAAGTCGTTCATCTTGCTGGGAGAAGGGAAGGAGCTCTACCACCGCAGCCCTTTAGGCATCCTCCAGCGATGCATCTCCACCACCGAAGGTCAGGAACTCCTCCGAGAAATACACTCGGGGGCTTGCGGCCACCACGCAGCACCTCGAGCACTTGTCGGAAATGCTTTCCGACAAGGTTTCTACTGGCCAACGGCGGTGGCCGATGCCACTAGAATTGTCCGCGCCTGCGAAGGGTGTCAGTTCTATGCAAGGCAGACCCACCTACCCGCTCAGGCTCTGCAGACGATACCCATAACATGGCCTTTTGCTGTGTGGGGTCTGGACCTCGTCGGCCCCTTGCAGAAGGCACCCGGGGGCTACACGCACCTGTTGGTCGCCATCGACAAATTTTCCAAGTGGATCGAGGTCCGACCCCTGAACAGCATCAGGTCCGAGCAGGCGGTGGCGTTCTTCACCAACATCATCCATCATTTCGGGGTCCCGAACTCCATCACCGACAACGGCACCCAGTTCACTGGCAGAAAGTTCCTGGACTTCTGCGAGGATCACCACATCCGGGTAGACTGGGCCGCCGTGGCTCATCCCATGACGAATGGGCAAGTAGAGCGTGCCAACGACATGATTCTACAAGGGCTCAAGCCCCGGATTTACAACGACCTCAACAAGTTTGGCAAGCGATGGATGAAGGAACTCCCCTCGGTGGTCTGGAGCCTGAGAACGACACCGAGCCGAGCCACGGGCTTCACGCCGTTCTTTCTGGTCTATGGGGCCGAGGCCATCTTGCCCACAGACCTAGAATACGGTTCCCCGAGGACGAGGGCCTATGACGACCAAAGCAACCAAGCTAGTCGAGAAGACTCGCTGGACCAGCTGAAAGAGGCTCGGGACAAGGCCTTACTACACTCGGCGCGGTACCAGCAGTCCATGCGACGCTACCACGCCCGAGGGGTCCGGTCCTGAGACCTCCAGGTGGGCGACCTAGTGCTTCGGCTGCGACAAGACGCCCGAGGTCGACACAAGCTCACGCCCCCCTGGGAGGGGCCGTTCGTCATCGCCAAAGTTCTAAAACCCGGAACATACAAGCTGGCCAACAGTCAAGGCGAGGTCTATAGCAACGCTTGGAACATCCAATAGCTACGTCGCTTCTACCCTTAAGATGTTTTCAAGTTGTTCATATACCCCGCTCCCACGCAAAGTTTAGTCATCAAGGAAGGGTCAGCCTTGCCTCGGCAAAGCCCGACCCTCCCTCGGGGGCTAAAAGGGGGGAACCCCCTCTGCGTCGAAATTTTCCTCAAAAAAAAAGATCTTTTCTGCCGGAATGTCTTTCGTGCTTTTCGACTACTTCGAAAGTGGATCCTGAAAACGACGGAGTACACGTAAGCAGCCAAGGATGACCGAGCCGAGGGACTCCTACGCCTCCAGGATATGGATACCTCACTCATCACCTTCTGCCATAAGTAACTCACATTCGGATAAGTGATTCCGCGGACCGAACAAGTCTTCATGTTCGGAAGCTCTTCCGCTGGAGCGATTCTTCGAGCCTTCTCAACTGCGTCGGTGACAGAACCCCATGGACGAGTAAGAGTGCGCGTAAGCGGCAAGGCCGACCGAGCCGAGGGACTCCTACGCCTCTGGGATACGGATACCTCACTCATCACCTTCCGTGAGAAGCAACTCTCGCTCGCACAAACAGTTCTGTTACCGACAAAAAAGTCCAGATACTCGAAACAAGAGGAAAGGAGACGCGGCTTTACAACACGGAGAGGGTGTGTTTCGGCCTCGGTGGCCACAGAAAACACGCGCTACAAGATAATCCGATCCTGCAGGCTCGGATCTTGACGGCTAAAGGGAGCGGCAGCACCCTCGGCATCGACAACACCTTTGGCGAGGTCCGACCTAGCCTCGGACGGTGACACGGTCCAAAGGTCTCCGCTCTGAAGGACAACGTCATCACCAAGCCCGGGCCATCGCCGCCAGGGTCTTCTCCAAGAATCCGGTCCGAGCAGGCGGCTCGGCCGGTCACCTCGGGGCCCTCTAGTTGTCCCCCAAGGACATCAGCCCGGCCCGAGGCCTCGGCAGGTCAATTCCGGCGTCGGTCCCACTAACGGACGACCCAGCCAGACTCCGGCTGATCTGGTCTTCTTTTTGAGCCGACTCTGCCTCTGTTCGCGCTGGCACCGCTACCCCTGGCCTCGGCTCATCGAAGAGCGGCTGAGGGTTTTTCCTCTAACTAAGCAAGGGAAGCCTCAGACAACAAGGCTGGCCGAGCCGAGGGACTCCTACGCCTCCGGGATACGGATACCTCACTCGTCACCTTTACACGGGGCGACTCGCGCTTGGTGAAGCGATTCAGACAACCAACAGGCGAGTCTTAGTGCTCGAAAATGGGGAAAAAACACGGCTCCGCGCCGAAAATACATACATGTTCAGGCCTCGACAGCCGCAATGAACAAAAACACTGGCATCCAAGGTGCCATTACAAACGGAACTCCGGTTCCACCTCCGCAGGTACGAACAACCCCACGCGACTGGGGAGGCCTGCGGAGCAACATAAGACCGACAAACGGCTTGTCGTCGCCCGCCCCAGCAGCGGCGACGACGACGACTTCTGCTCTGGGGGGTCGAACAGCAGCAGCGATGACCTCAGGGCGGATGCTGCTGCCAGGAGGCCCTCGCCCATGCCCCCAACTCGAGAGGCAAGGACGGGCAGAAGGCCGTGGAGTTGGAGGTCGGTCCGCGGGTGGCGCCGGCAAGCTCGTCGGCGGCGGAACCTCTTCCAGCTGCCGTGGCGGAAGGCGGCACCGGGAGCAGCTCCGAAGCCGCTCGGCTCAGAGAGCCGGGCACGCTGCAGCTGCCCATGCCGTGAACGGCGGACGCCCTTCCCCCCGATCACTGAGGGAAGGAGCGGACCACTGCCCACGCAGGGGCCGACCCCAACTCGGCACACTCCCCTCCCCAGCACTAGTGATGAAAATCCTTAAGGCTGAGGGAGGGGCAGAGGCCACAGCCCGGCTCGCTTTCCCCCTCCATCGAACTGGAGGTCACCGTCTTGGGTGACCGCCGGCGAAGGGGTGCGACCGGGCTGCATGATGAAAATCTTTGAAGCCGAACGACGGATGAAAGGTACCAACTCCCGCAGAGTTGCGTTCCTCCAACGACGAAGCAGAAAGACGGCGGATATCCCCCATCCGGGGGCTTGGAAGGTGGAAAGACACGATGCATAAGGGAGCGCGAAGACACGGTCGCCTCCAAGAGGGTCACCCTCCTTTTAAAGGTGACTCTCCCTACTTGCGTCCCCAGCCGTCGTGGGCTGAGTCTTCTCCAACACGCTCCAAGGTCCTCCCCTACGGCGCGGGGGCTGGGTCCCACACGTCATGCAAGCCGGCCCAGGGCAGAAGAGGCCAAACCGCCGCGCGCGATGCGTGCAACCGCCCAACGGTTACAAGCGTGTAATACCCACTTTGTAAGAAAAGTCTAAAAGGAGAAATTATATTCCTTTATATGTATGTGTGTTGTCCCTATTTATTATTTCACGTGAACACCTCATAAAAAAATACTTAATAAAGGACATGCCATTAAATTGCACATCATGATGAGTTTTGTTTGTTTGTGCACTTAATAAGAATAATAATAATATGAACAAAAATATAATAATAATGAGAAGAGGATTTGAAGTAAAACCTAAATTTAGATTTGGGTTGAAAATGTAGAAGGAAAGAAAAGAATATTATACAAAACCAAAATAAAATTTATAAATACACAAACTCATCTCATTTTGGGTATGTTCAAATTGCACCTTTGATTTAGGGGCAAACTCGACACAAGATGGGAATTTAAATTTGAAGTAGAAATTAAAATGTGGAGAAAAGAAAAGGAAAGGTGTATAAAAATAATAATAATAAAAAAATAAATATAATTATATCTCTAAACCTGGTACTTTTATTTGTTCATATGACCTGGGTGAAATCTACAAAACAAATTTGAATTCAAATAACAGGTTTGAAATTAGTAAAGAGAATTCAAAATAAAACAAAATCGAAAATAAGAAAAAGGAGCTATAACATTCCTGGGCCGCCAGGGTGCAATTTGGCCCACTCCCACTTCTACTGCGCAATCGGCCCACTGATCACCACCCTCCCGCGCTTGCCTGCTCTGTGGATGGAGACTGACATGCGGGCCCGGTACCGCAGCCGCTCCGTGTGACTTCATCCGCGCACGGGTTCGTGATGGCTGACTGGTCACCTGGCCCCACTATCAACCGTGGCGCGACCGCTCCATCCCGTCATCCACCGAGTTGTGGGGCCCGCTGACCAGAACCGCAGGTCGTGCACGTGCTCGGTCGGGTCGCTGCCTGTGGGCCCCGCTCGGACAGCTCAGTCGTCTTCCTCCCGCATCTCTCGCCGAGTCCGTATCTTGCGCCGTAGCTTGCTCACCGACCGCGTCAACAGCTTCCCCGTCATCGCCGAACTCCACGGAGCGCCAAACGGTTGCCACCGCCTCTATAAATCTGGCCACCGCTCTCACCTCGTGGATTCCGGCAGCCTTTCCTTCCCCACCAGCCGCTCTCATCTCCTAGCCATGGAACCGTGCCTCTGCACCTCCATGGGCAGCTCTTGCCTCTGCGTGCCCAATTGTTTTGGTGCTCACCGATGAGGACTGCCTCGGATCCGGCTACCGACCCGCTACTCTCCCCTACGCCTGCCCCCCTAGTCTTGTGAGCTGAAGTGAGAGAGAGAAATGCGGGAGGCGGAAGCAGGGTGTCGCTGGGACTCGTCTCCATTGCCGTCGGGCGCCCGGGAGCTAGTCGGAGACCTGCACTGTGTAGCTGCGAAGTTGTCCGTGGCACTGGTCGGTGGAATCAACGGGTGGTGCAACCTTAGTCACTCGCTGGAGTTCAGATCGGGAGCCGCGCCGCCGTGTGTCGTGCACAAGGATATTTCCGCCGAGAATCGAGGTAATTTCACCTCCTAATCAGTTCGCCATAATCTCGTAGGGGCTATGCGTTAGTCGATTCGGACTTTGGGCACTGGGTTGCCGTTAGGCGTCATCTCCAGTGATCGGCTGTCGTGGGGGGAGTCTGCGCGTCGTCGCCGTCGGCCTGGTTAGGGAGAGATGAAACACCCGCGACCGTGGATTGGGTTCTGGACGGTTGGGATTGAAACCCGGGATACCCCCTTCACGATTCAATCCTGATCGTCGATCTTCTTACGTACGGCTTGGTAGTCACGTGGATTTCTGATCGAAGATCTGGGATCCAACGGTTCTGCTGCGTACCAGTTAGCGTGGGGGCAGAATCTAATCGAAGCCGTTCACTCTAGGTCGGACGGCTGAGATCCTGGCGTACCCCTTCGGTCGGTTAATTTAACAAATAGGACCCTCTCGTTCTAGGTTATAAACCCGCGATCTAGAGTCTGTATCCTGTGTCTCGGGCGTTTTGCACAGAAGACCCCGGGCTTTTCTGTAATAGTGTGCGCGGTCCAGTGATCCGAGGGATTGATTAATTAATTGCAGAAATGAGTTTTTAACATAAAAATAATTCCCAGAACTTGTTTAAATCCTAGAAAATTCACACTAAGTCCAAATTTACCCATTCCAGTTTCTATAATTTTATAATATTATTGTTTATCAAATAGTGCCTCTGTTTTGACATGAAAGTCACATTAAAATTTATAGCCCATTTAATCTTGTACAAAACACATAAAACCTTCAGAAATTCATAACTCACAATCCGTAACTCCGATTTTAGTGGTTTTCGAACCCGCGATCGCGTAGCAACGTGTAGATCATTATTATTCAGTTTGTACTTATGTTTGGTGTGATGTTAATTTTATCTATACCATGTTTGTTTGTATTGCTACGACTAGCGTGAGGACACATGTCATCTGAAAAGCAAATTGGTACCTGAATTCTCAAGTGCCAGGCAAGTTGTGCCCTTGATTCACTTTTGTTACCCAATAATGTTCTTTATAATCATTTACCATGCATAGGTTTAATTCTGCTGGGACCCAATAGGTTTCCCTAGTCTGTTTATCCTGTTTACCTTGTTTACCCCTGAATCATATGGGTAGTTATGCTATTGCTTACATGGTTTTGGGTTAATATTTCATTATATCCATGTTCCAGTTATTTTGTTATTCTATTTATGTTCATGTCAAGATCATTATATTATTGTTAATTGGAACATGGAGCTTAACTTGAGAAACACGTGCCACCACAAGGAAGGAATGGGACCCCTTGGCTGACTAATTAGGAAAGCTAGTGGAAGACTACCTTACCCGAAAGGGGCAAGGGCAGTAGGGGAGTGGTCAGTGTAGGGAGGTCCTTGGTTGATTTTGCTGCGATGGCGATCAGACAAGAACCCTGCATTGGAACTTCCCATAAACTGTAGCGGGTTTTCGGAAGCTAGTGGAACTTTGTAAAGGCCTCGTAGTGGATCCCTAGCCATTCACCTTGGTAGTGTCTAAGGGCCTAGCTAACCCTGGCGACATGGGAAACACGACTTGTGGGTAAAGGGTACAACCTCTGCAGAGTGTAAAACTGGTATACTAGCCGAGCTCACGGTCATGAGCGGCTCAGGACTCTCCGATGATTAAATTATGGAACCTAAACTCAACTTGTCATTTGCATTTGCATGGGTTTATTATTAATTTTGTTCTATTACTTTATTATGGTTTGGTATTCACTTACACTTAGTAACTGCTAATAAAATTTTGACCAACTTATTAAAAGCAATGCTCAGCTTTAACTTTTCCCTTTGGTAAGCCTTACACACTTCATGAACTCCCACCTTTGGTGAGTTCATGCCACATTATTCCCCACAACTTGTTGAGCGATGAACTTGTGTGAGCTCACCCTTGCTGTCTCACACCCCCCCACAGGAGAAGAGCAGGTGGTTCAGGAGGAACCACAAGGCGAGGAGTTTGATCTGATCTAGGTGGCGTTTCTTAGTTGACATTGGCGCCGACGATCCTTAGTTCGTTTTATATTTATCTTTTATTTTTGTAAGTCTTCCGCTATGTAATAATTACTCTGATTATTGTGACATTTATCTCTATACACTCTGTTATTATATATGTTGTCTTCTTGGCGCATGTATGAGATGCACCTGGCTTTGTTCCTTAAAGCCGGGTGTGACAGAAGTGGTATCAGAGGAAATGTTGACTGTAGGACGAAACCTAGATAGAAATGGACAAACTCTTACCTACTTACCTTGTCGTGATCCTGTCTCATCTTTTGCTATCATACTCTGATCATTCTTATCTTTTCTATTCTAAGACAAGATGGATTTCACACCTTGGAATCCTACAACTATGATCTTTCTAAGAGATAGGGAACCTAAGACAAAATTAAAAATATTTTCTCTATTAAAAATGTTGGTTGATTGTTCTGATGATCAATGCCTGATTTGCTTCTTTGATTGATTGAAACATTATAGTTGGGCATCTTAGCATGTACCACCATAAGGTATTGTATTAGATTTAGTAGGTGACACACTAATCTACTTAGCTAATAAATCCCCCGCAGTAACATTTCTCGTAATTACTCGCCTTGTCTACAATTCCTCCTTTCTTACCCTGTATTTCTAACCCAGATGGGCTACCTCTATAGTGTTAGAAGAGAGCACTATAGACGTGATCCTTGGTATGTCATGGTTAAGCAAGGCAAAGGCAGTATATACACTATGCTAAGGGAACCGTAGAACTCACCAGTTCCTAAGAACAAAGATTTGAAGTTGAAGTTGCAGTAACTGCCCCCATCAGACTAGCGGCATTCTTAGTAGATGAGAAGTTTGTGGGTGGCAACATCCGTGCAGTTAGGGATTTTTCGGATATCTTTCCAGAGAAGTTATTAGGGATGCCACCATATATGGAAGTTGAGTTGGTCATTAATCTCTTACCTGGGACTGCCCCTATTTCTAAATGGCCATACAAGATGTCCGTAGAAGAACTAAAGGAATTTACGAAGCAATTAACAGAGTTACAAGAGGCTAAGTACATTCGTTCGGATTCTTCACCTTGGGGAGCACCAGTACTATTTGTACAGAAGAAAGATGGATCACAAAGGATGTGCGTGGATTATAGGACCCTTAATGATGTCACTATGAAGAACAAGTATCCATTACCCCGCGTTGAGGATTTATTTAATCGGATGAGAGGTGCAAAGGTATTCTCGAAGATCGATCTCTGATCGGGTTACAATCAAATGAAGATTTGGCCATCGAATATTTCCAAGACGGATTCCTCGACTGATATGGTTTATATGAGTTCACTGTTATGTCATTTGGACTAACTAATGCACTAGCCTATTTTATGGATCTGAAGAATAAGGTGTTCATGATCTGGACAGATTCATCGTGATTTTCATCAATGATATTTTTAGTTATTCCAAGAGTGATAGTGATCATGAGGAACATCTGAGATTAGTGCTATAGAAGCTATGAGATAATCAACTCTACGCCAAGTTTAGCAAGTACGAGTTTTGGATTGGCGAGGTGCCATTTCTTGGACATATCATTTCTAATGAAGGAATATTAGTGGATCCTGCTAAAGTCAAGAAGATAGTGGCGTGGAGCATACCCACTATAGTTATGGAGATTCGGAGTTTCTTGGGACTTGCAGGATATTATCGGAGATTTATTGAAGGATTTTCTAAGATTGCTAAGTCTATCACCTCACTTCTGGAGAAGGAAAGAGAGTTTAAGTGGGACGAGAAGTGCCAAGTGTACACGGATCATAAGAGTTTGAAGTATATATTCACTCAGAAGGATCTCAACCTTAGGCAACGTCGTTGGTTGAAGCTTATTAAGGATTATGATTTGGAGGTTCACTATCACCCGGGCAAGGCGAATTCGGTTACAGATGCCTTGAGTCAAAAGGGGCATGTTCATTCAGCTATTGTTGCCCAGTTGCTCGATGAGATTGTCAAGGATTTCAGGAGACTTAACCTGGGGATAGTTGCTCGCACTAAAGGAGATACTATTGATGTGGAACCTACTTTGGAGCAAGAAATCTGCAAAGGACAAATTAGTGATGCTAACACACAAGAGATTAAGGATCTGATTACTGAAGGTCAAGGTCCGGAATTTACGGAAGATGAACAAGGCACAGTATGGTTCAAGGATCGGATATGTGTCCCTGAGATTAATAGCCTTCGTGAGATTATTTTAAAGGAGGCCCATGACTCGGATTATTCTATTCATCATGGTAGTACCAAGATGTATCAGGATTTGAAGCAGAAGTGCTGGTGGTATGGATTGAAGAGAGATATGGTTGCACATCTGGCTACGTGCGATGTGTGTCAAAGAGTTAAGGCTGAACACCATAGGCCAGCTGGACTATTGCACCCACTAAAGATACCCGAATGGAAGTGGGAAGAAATTGGTAAGGATTTCATTACTGGATTGCCTCGCACCCAGAAAAGGATATGATTATATGGGTGATTGTAGAGAGATTGACTAAAGTTCATTTCATTCCGGTCAAGACTACTTATAAGGTGTCTCAATTGGCAAAGTTATGTATGGCTCGGATTGTGTCTCTACACGGTGTACCGAAGAAGATCATTTTGGATAAAGAATCACAGTTTACCTCCAGATTTTGGAAAAGTTTTCATGAGAATGTGGATACGAATTTGAATTCTAGTTCGACCTACCATCCTCAGACGGATGGACAGACTAAAAGTACTAACCGAGTATTGGAAGACATGTTGAGAGCTTGTGCCCTTCAGCATGGTAGTAGTTGGGACAAGAGTCTACCTTATGCTGAGTTCTCATATAATAATAGTTACTAGGCCAATCTGAAGATGTCACAGTTCGAGACTCTGTATGACAGGAAATGCAGGACTTCTCTATATTAGGATAAGACTAGAGGAAGATAGTTCTTTGGACCTGAACTTATTCAAGAGGTAGAAGAACAAGTCCATATAATTCAGGAGAATTTGAGGATAGCTTAAACTAGGCAAAAGAGCTACACAGATAGTAAAAGAAGACCACTAGAATTTGAGGAAGGTGATCTTGTGTACCCCAAGATGTCACCACTTCGTGGAATGAGGAGATTTAATGTTAAGGGCAAATTGTCCCCTCGCTTCATTGGACTATTCTGAGTTTTTAGGCGAGTTGGAGAGATGATCTATCAACTCGAGCTACCTGATAATCTATATGATGTGCATAATGTATTTCATGTGTCTCAACTTAAGAAGTGTCTCCGTGTTCCTGAGGAACAGTTACCAATGGATGAGCTCAGTGTTCAGGGTGATTTGACTTACATGGAGTACCCCATCAAGATTTTTGATGCTTTGACTCGAGTTACAAGAAATAAGGTAATAAAGATGTGCAAAGTACAATAGAGCCATCATGGAGAAGATGAAGCCACATGGGAAAGAGAAGAAGAGCTTCGCATAGATTTCCCCATCTTTTCCCTCGTTCTTCCTAAATCTCAAGGACGAGATTATTTTTAAGGGGGGTAGGATTTGTAATACCCACTTTGTAAGAAAAGTCTAAAAGGAGAAATTATATTCCTTTATATGTATGTGTGTTGTCCCTATTTATTATTTCACGTGAACACCTCATAAAAAATACTTAATAAAGGACATGCCATTAAATTGCACATCATGATGAGTTTTGTTTGTTTGTGCACTTAATAAGAATAATAATAATATGAACAAAAATATAATAATAATGAGAAGAGGATTTGAAGTAAAACCTAAATTTAGATTTGGGTTGAAAATGTAGAAGGAAAGAAAAGAATATTATACAAAACCAAAATAAAATTTATAAATACACAAACTCATCTCATTTTGGGTATGTTCAAATTGCACCTTTGATTTAGGGGCAAACTCGACACAAGATGGGAATTTAAATTTGAAGTAGAAATTAAAATGTGGAGAAAAGAAAAGGAAAGGTGTATAAAAATAATAATAATAATAATAATAATAATAATAATAATAATAATAATAATAAATATAATTATATCTCTAAACCTCGTACTTTTATTTGTTCATATGACCTGGGTGAAATCTACAAAACAAATTTGAATTCAAATAACAGGTTTGAAATTAGTAAAGAGAATTCAAAATAAAACAAAATCGAAAATAAGAAAAAGGAGCTATAACATTCCTGGGCCGCCAGGGTGCAATTTGGCCCACTCCCACTTCTACTGCGCAATCGGCCCACTGATCACCACCCTCCCACGCTTGCCTGCTCCATGGATGGAGACTAACATGCGGGCCCAGTACCGCAGCCGCTCCGTGTGACTTCATCCGCGCACGGGTTCGTGATGGCTGACTGGTCACCTGGCCCCACTATCAACCGCGGCGCGACCGCTCCATCCCGTCATCCACCAAGTTGTGGGGCCCGCTGACCAGAACCACAGGTCGTGCACGTGCTCGGTCGGGTCGCTGCCTATGGGCCCCGCTCGGACAGCTCAGTCGTCTTCCTCCCGCATCTCTCGCCGAGTTCGTATCTTGCGTCGTAGCTTGCTCACCGACCGCGTCAACAGCTTCCCCGTCATCGCCGAACTCCGCGGAGCGCCAAACGGTTGTCGCCGCCTCTATAAATCTGGCCACCGCTCTCACCTCGTGGATTCCGGCAGCCTCTCCTTCCCCACCAGCCGCTCTCATCTCCTAGCCATGGAACCGTGCCTCTGCACCTCCATGGGCAGCTCTTGCCTCTGCGTGCCCAATTGTTTTGGTGCTCACCGATGAGGACTGCCTCGGATCCGGCTACCGACCCGCTACTCTCCCCTACGCCTGCCCCCCTAGTCTTGTGAGCTGAAGTGAGAGAGAGAAATGCGGGAGGCGGAAGCAGGGTGTCGCTGGGACTCGTCTCCATTGCCGTCGGGCGCCCGGGAGCTAGTCGGAGACCTGCACTGGGTAGCTACGAAGTTGTCCGTGGCACTGGTCGGTGGAATCAACGGGTGGTGCAACCTTAGTCGCTCGCCGGAGTTCAGATCGGGAGCCGCGCCGCCGTGTGCCATGCACAGGGATATTTCCGCTGAGAATCGAGGTAATTTTACCTCCTAATCAGTTCGCCATAATCTCGTAGGGGCTGTGCGTTAGTCGATTCGGACTTTGGGCACTGGGTTGCCGTTAGGCGTCATCTCCAGTGATCGGCTGTCGTGGGGGGAGTCTGCGCGTCGTCGCCGTCGGCCTGGTTAGGGAGAGATGAAACACCCGCGGCCGTGGATTGGGTTCTGGACGATTGGGATTGAAACCCGGGATACCCCCTTCACGATTCAATCCTGATCGTCGATCTTCTTACGTACGGCTTGGTAGTCACGTGGATTTCTGATCGAAGATCTGGGATCCAACGGTTCTGCTGCGTACCAGTTAGCGTGGGGGCAGAATCTAATCGAAGCCGTTCACTCTAGGTCGGACGGCTGAGATCCTGGCGTACCCCTTCGGTCGGTTAATTTAACAAATAGGACCCTCTCGTTCTAGGTTATAAACCCGCGATCCAGAGTCTGTATCCTGTGTCTCGGGCGTTTTGCACAGAAGACCCCGGGCTTTTCTGTAATAGTGTACGCGGTCCAGTGATCCGAGGGATTGATTAATTAATTGCAGAAATGAGTTTTTAACATAAAAATAATTCCCAGAACTTGTTTAAATCCTAGAAAATTCACACTAAGTCCAAATTTACCCATTCCAGTTTCTATAATTTTATAATATTATTGTTTATCAAATAGTGCCTCTGTTTTGACATGAAAGTCACATTAAAATTTATAGCCCATTTAATCTTGTACAAAACACATAAAACCTTTAGAAATTCATAACTCACAATCTGTAACTCCGATTTTAGTGGTTTTCGAACCCGCGATCGCGTAGCAACGTGTAGATCATTATTATTCAGTTTGTACTTATGTTTGGTGTGATGTTAATTTTATCTATACCATGTTTGTTTGTATTGCTACGACTAGCGTGAGGACACATGTCATCTGAAAAGCAAGTTGGTACCTGAATTCTCAAGTGCCAGGCAAGTTGTGCCCTTGATTCACTTTTGTTACCCAATAATGTTCTTTATAATCATTTACCATGCATAGGTTTAATTCTGCTGGGACCCAATAGGTTTCCCTAGTCTGTTTATCCTGTTTACCTTGTTTACCCCTGAATCATATGGGTAGTTATGCTATTGCTTACATGGTTTTGGGTTAATATTTCATTATATCCATGTTCCAGTTATTTTGTTATTCTATTTATGTTCATGTCAAGATCATTATATTATTGTTAATTGGAACATGGAGCTTAACTTGAGAAACACGTGCCACCACAAGGGAGGAATGGGACCCCTTGGCTGACTAATTAGGAAAGCTAGTGGAAGACTACCTTACCCGAAAGGGGCAAGGGCAGTAGGGGAGTGGTCAGTGTAGGGAGGTCCTTGGTTGATTTTGCTGCGATGGCGGTCAGACAAGAACCCTGCATTGGAACTTCCCATAAACTGTAGCGGGTTTTCGGAAGCTAGTGGAACTTTGTAAAGGCCTCGTAGTGGATCCCTAGCCATTCACCTTGGTAGTGTCTAAGGGCCTAGCTAACCCTGGCGACATGGGAAACACGACTTGTGGGTAAAGGGTACAACCTCTGCAGAGTGTAAAACTGGTATACTAGCCGAGCTCACGGTCATGAGCGGCTCAGGACTCTCCGATGATTAAATTATGGAACCTAAACTCAACTTGTCATTTGCATTTGCATGGGTTTATTATTAATTTTGTTCTATTACTTTATTATGGTTTGGTATTCACTTACACTTAGTAACTGCTAATAAAATTTTGACCAACTTATTAAAAGCAATGCTCAGCTTTAACTTTTCCCTTTGGTAAGCCTTACACACTTCATGAACTCCCACCTTTGGTGAGTTCATGCCACATTATTCCCCACAACTTGTTGAGCGATGAACTTGTGTGAGCTCACCCTTGCTGTCTCACACCCCCCCACAGGAGAAGAGCAGGTGGTTCAGGAGGAACCACAAGGCGAGGAGTTTGATCTGATCTAGGTGGCGTTTCTCAGTTGA
Organism: Zea mays; assembly: GCF_902167145.1. Taxonomy (NCBI): domain Eukaryota; kingdom Viridiplantae; phylum Streptophyta; class Magnoliopsida; order Poales; family Poaceae; genus Zea; species Zea mays. The sequence continues at coordinate 108,124,120 of NC_050101.1, read as the reverse complement.
CATTGGCGCCGACGATCCTTAGTTCGTTTTATATTTATCTTTTATTTTTGTAAGTCTTCCGCTATGTAATAATTACTCTGATTATTATGACATTTATATCTATACACTCTGTTATTATATATGTTGTCTTCTTGGCGCATGTATGAGATGCACCTGGCTTTGTTCCTTAAAGCCGGGTGTGACAAAGCGGCTCTCCACTTTTGCACAGACCAGCGGGCGAAAGGGCGGGCAGCCATGCAGGCGGCATGCAACCGCGCCAAGTGGGCGCACTTCTCTGACTCCCAACACGCCCGACAGGGAGGCCCAGACCCACGCGTCATGCAACCGTCGCGCCGAATGCTTCGTGCATGCAACTGCACCGCCACTTGCGCCACCACCGCGCCTCCTCGACTGCGAAGCCAATACCGCGACTCGAGGCGACCCGGCGCACGACCCAGCGGCTCTAGCCTGGCGCGACGGTCAATGCGGCCGGAAACGGGCCGACAGTAATGGCGATGGCAGGCGGGCAGGAGCAGCGGTCACGTCGTCAGCCAAGCTTACGTCCCATCCGGGGGCAGCGAGAGAACCCTCTCTCACGGCATGAAGACAACGCGCCCGTGTTCCGTTCCTCAAACGGCTCGCGCACGCGCAACGGCTACCCGGCGAACCACTCGCCCCGTCGCATTAACTCCGCGGCGGGACAGGCGGCGCCTCTGGCAGGAGAAGCAAGCGACGCTTCGCCTCCGCCATAATGACCGCGTAAAAAAAAAGGTACGCCGCGTCGTTCAATTTCGTATCCCTTTCCTTTTTTCCTCTTTCTCTCTCTTGCAACAGGGACCGGGAAAGGGGGATACCCCGAAAAGGATCCTTCCCTGTGAAGGAACCAGGCTCCGAGCCTCCCTACTGATCAGAGGTTCGAAGGCTGGCCCCTCGGAAGGGTTCAACAGCTGCCTCAGAGCACGTGGGCTCCACACCCACTACTGGTCAGAGGTTCGAAGGCCGGCCCCTCGGAAGGGTTCAACGACCGCCTCAGGCTACTCGGGCTCCGCGCCCACTACTGATCAGGGGTTCGAAGGCTGGCCCCCGAAGGGTTCACAGTTGCCTCAGACACAGAGCGAGGGATGACCATGGGTACGTTCGATACATAACCAAGGCTCGAGCTACGCTCCCGAGGTACCCTAGGACATTTCCGAGACCAGCGGGAACGATCTTGTAACGGAATCCCATCAAAGGGAGGCATCGAGCCCTCGGACCCCGTCGCCAGGGGACCGGGTCCGGCAGATCACCCGCAGGTACTTTTGGGCGCACCTCTGGGCCCCTAGTCGACCCCTAACGAATGGGGCACGAGCGTCCGCTCGGATCACCCGCTTGCAGCTCACCGAAGACACCATGTTCGGCACCCACCGAGGGCAACATGGCGCTCTCCCCCCTCCTCCTTGCGGAAAGGCGACGCAGGGGCGTATATAAAAAAGTCAAGTCTGTCCCTGATCGCCCTCTCGCCCTGTGCAGAGGCTCGGGGGCTGCCCTCGCAAACCCGGCTCTGGCCAAACCGTTGACAGCGTCAACATACCAGCCCGAGAACTTGGGACCCGACCGTACACCCGGGCTATGGCCTACTCGCATGAGGGAACGACCAGACCAGCCGAAGCATTGCGCGAGGCGTTAAGACCTCGGAGGAGTCAAACCACTCCTCCGAGGCCTCGGGGGCTACACCCGGCGGGTGCGCGCGCGCGCACCCACCGGAACAAAAACGCAACCGAGAAAGGTTGGTCCCCTTGCAAAAAAGTGCGACGAAAGCCTCCAAGCGAGTGCTAACACTCCCTTCGAGGCTCGGGGGCTACTGTCGGGGACCATAATTAGGGGTACCCTCAAGGCTCCTAATTCTCAGCTGGTAACCCCCATCAGCATAAAGCTGCAAAGGCCTGATGGGTGTGATCAAGCCAGGGATCAGTCCATTCGAAGGACTCGATCACGCCTCGCCCGAGCCTAGCCTCAGACAAGGGCAGCCGACCCTGGAGGATCTCCGCCTCGCCCGAGGCCCCCCTCCAGCGGCGAATACGTTCCCGGCTCACCCGAGGCCCTGTCTTCGCCAAGAAGCAACCCCGACCAAATCGCAGGAGCATTTAATACAAAGGTGGCCTGACACCTTTATCCTGACGCGCGCCCCTCAGCTGACAGAGCCGAAGTGACCGCCGTCACTTCGCCGCTCCACTGACCAGTCTGATAGAAAGACAGCGCCGCCTGCGCCGCTCCGACTGCGGTGCCACTTGACAGAGTGAGGTTGACGGGCAGTCAGGCCCGGCCGCACACCATAGGAAGCTCCGCTCCGCCCGACCCAGGGCTCGGACTCGGGCTAAGCCTCGGAAGACGGCGAACTCCGCTCCCCGGAAGACGGCGAACTCCGCTCCGCCCGACCCAGGGCTCGGACTCGGGCTAAGCCCCGGAAGACGGCGAACTTCGCTCCGCCCGACCCAGGGCTCGGACTCGGGCTAAGCCCCGGAAGACGGCGAACTCCGCTCCGCCCGACCCAGGGCTCGGACTCGGGCTAAGCCCCGGAAGATGGCGAACTCCGCTCCGCCCGACCCAGGGCTCGGACTTGGGCTCAGCCCCAGAAGACGACGAACTCCGCCTCGCCCGACCCAGGGGCTCGGACTCGGCCTCGGCCACGGAAGACAGACTCGACCTCGACCTCGGAGGAGCCTCCACATCGCCCAACCTAGGGCGCGGACCGGCCACGTCAACAGGAGGCGCCATCATTACCCTACTCCAAGCTGACTCAGGCTACGGGGAACAAGACCGACGTCCCATCTGGCTCGCTCCGCCAGATAGGCGATGATGGCGTCCCGCACGCTCCCTGACGATGGCAGCTCTCGACCCCCTTATGGAAGCAAGAGGACGTCAGCAAGGACTCGACGGCCCCGACAGCTGTCCCTCCTCCAGGCTCCAGCGCTCCTCCGACGGCCACGACATCACACACCGGGCGCCAAAATCTCTCTGGCCGCCACGATGGCGTGTACTTAGGGCACTAGCTCTCCTCCGCTAGACACGTAGCACTCTGCTACACCCTCCATTGTACACCTGGACCCTCTCCTTACGCCTATAAAAGGAAGGACCAGGGCCCTCTTAGAGAGGGTTGGCCGCATGGGGACGAGGACGAGACGGGCGCTCGCGTGAGGCCGCTCTCTCCTTCCCCCGTGTGGACGCTTGTAACCCCCTACTGCAAGCGCACCCGACCTGGGCGCGGGACGAACACGAAGGCCGCGGGATTTCCACCTCTCTCACGCCCATCTCTGGCCACCTCGCTTTCCCCCCTTCGCGCTCGGCCTCGCGTCGACCCATCTGGGCTGGGGCACGCGGCGACACTTCACTCGTCGGCTCAGGGACCCCCCGGTCTCGAAACACCGACAAGTAGTAATCCGAACTGTTAAAACAAATTTAATATTTTAAAATAGATATGTATAAAATTTGATGTTAATCTTTTCTTATGTTATCCAACACATTGGTACAAATATGAATAAAATATTACATAAATTGTTTTATGTATTATTTGCTCCCTACAACACAAAAAGTTGAAAAAATTATCGAATTTGTTTCCGAATCCATACCGAAGTTTATATCCATTATTTGAGAAAATATAGGATGAATTTGAGGTTTACCTTTTATGAATCTTAACAAGCTAGATGTTAAAAACAAGAATACAAATTTGTATTGTATATTCTATATCCTATTTATTCGCAATCAAAGAAAAACGACTAAAAAACAGATTACCGAATAAATACCGTTTTCGACCGTTTTCATCCCTACTGAAAATAATGTTGAAATTTTGAGTTAACTACGATTATACCCTTCTCTCACTGTACAATTGTAATTTTACCCTTTAATTTTTATTTTTAATTTCTAATTCTAATTTTCACTAATGGTGTTAAGTGGGAGGCACTACCGGAATCAGCTCCTTTGCCGTGTGTCTCAGACACACGGCAAAGGCAATCTTACACTCGGCAAATGCTTTGCCGAGTGTTACACTCGGCAAAGAACGCTCGGTGAACTGTACATCGGCAACAGCCTCTTTGCCGAGTACTATTTGTCGGGCACTCGGCAAAGACTTTGCCGAGTGCCAAATGGCACTCCGTAAAGAAAAGTCACCGTCACGGCGCCAAGTAACGGTGACGGATCCTTTGCCGAGTGCCGTCTGTGGCACTCGGCAAAGAGGTCAATGTTGCCGAGTGTTTGCTCGAGAGGCCCTCGGCAAAGACTGACCCAGTGGGCCCCACTGCTAGTCCCTGTGCCGAGAGCTCTAGTAGGCACTCGGCAAAGGAGGCTTCTTTGCCGAGTGTCTGTTGGACAGGTACTCGGCAAAGAACCCTCCAGTGGGCCCCTTTGCCAGTCCCTTTGTCGAGTGCCTTGGCAATGGCACTCAGCAAAGATGTCTTTGCCGGTTCCCAGGTTTCCTTCTTTGCCGAGTGCCATTGTCAGCACTCGGCAAAGATGGCTTTACCGGTTCCCAGGTTGCCTTCTTTGCCGAGTGCCATGGTCATAGCACTCGGCAAAGCGCCCCTTTGCCGAATGTTACACTCGGCAAAGTGACCAGAATGTCCCTTTTTTATTTGCTTTTGTTGTTCCATCCAAACAAACAAAAGATATATATGATTCACATCACATTATATATCAATCACATCACAGAATGAACACATTTATCATCAACACCATATATATCACAAAGTCTCACTAAAGTCTCACAAATATAAGTAAGGATCATCACAAAACAGATATAAGTCTGCGTCATCACTAACATCACCAAGTATCTCATAAGATAAAGTTTAACTAACATCACCAACACTCATAAAGGTAAGTCTGGATCATCACAAAACAGATCATCAATGAGGTGGGCATCTGGACTGGTTCGGCGAAGGGCTGGACGAAGCATGAGGGTTGTTCGACGCCGCCGATTGACCCTGCACAGAGAAGAGATTGTATGTGTGAGAACATATGAATAAATATCATGCAGTACTAAAATTTTGATACTCACAGGAGTAGTGAACTCTGTAGGGTCAGCTGCAGGGAACAACGGAGGTGGTGGAGCATGACCCTGTGCGGCGCCAAGGCTCTGCATGTACGCGAACATCTCCGCCATCCTCTTCTCCAGCTCCTCACGTTGCCTCCTCTCATCATCTAGCTGAGTCTGTAATATTTCGCCCTAATATTACGATAATGCAAAGAGAAGATATATAAAAATCAATGAACGATGAATAGATAAGGAATAACCTGGAGTTGCTGGATACGATGCTGTGAGGTGTCCTGCCGAGGTCGTATGGCTGGGCTCGCGCTCGTGCTCCTTGCTCGCACCTGAGAGAGAGTGGGAGTGGAGGACGAGTCGATTGCCCCGTCGGCAATCCAGTACCGCCCATGCCTCTTGCCTCCTCCGACCCTCATGAGGACATCTCCGTCGATGTCCTCGGTCCTCGGATCGTAATCTGGCCCATGGACCTCCTTGGCCATGGCGGTGTACTCACTGAGTCGGCTGTGGATGGCGGGGTTGGTGTACGCCTCGGGCCCGTCATCCGGGTTGTAGGTGACGTCGGACGTCGCCTTCCCCTTGTGGGCCATGGCATATGCCGAGAACGTGGAGCAAGGCGCGCCACCATGTGCCGCCGACTGCGAGAAAACCAACGATATGGTTAGAAATCATGTCTAATCGAAAGTTATATACCTAAATAAAAAAGAGCGCGTACCCATGGTTCCGCGTATTTGCCCAGGTTGCGGCTGCCTTGATGGTGGGAGGGACCTTGCATCAGTAAACGTCGTTCCCGGCTAGCGTTGTGCGCCTCGTCCCACTCAGCCGAGCACCACCTCTGCACCATCTTCTCCCAGCACTCAGGATGCGCGGCGCACCAATGAGGAATCATCTAAAAAAATATAAGTACACCGCATATCAGAAGATAAGAATAAGCATATTTAGTACCAATAATAAAGTTTTGTATTTACCTGCAAGTACTGGTCCGCAGTCAATGACATGGTTCGGGCGTCCTTCTTGTTCACCTTCTCCCCAAGGACGGAGCCGTGGTAAGTGACGATGGCCTGGATGCGCGCCTCGTAGTGCATGTCCACGACGAGCTTCTTACAGCACGTCGTAGACACCACATCCGCCCTGGCCTCGTATCCAGCATCGCACCTGAAGAAATCCTACATACAAAGACGATGTATCCATACATTATTTCAAGAATATGCAACAAATGCGACTTATTAAACAATATAGTGCGAGGAAGACTTACCCACAGCTCTTGCTTCACCCGCTCCGCCTTGTTGTTGAATTGTCTGCCGTCCCGATCTACTGCATCGGGGGCGACGGCGTAGTGGTCGAAGGTGTATGCTGGGCTCGTCACTCCGGCGTACTCGACAAGTCCAGGGAAGTGTTCTCGGCATAGAAGGCCGAGGATGCCATTGGGGTTGCGGCCGTGACCCCCTGCAGTCTCCAAAACCATCCAAGACCTGTCGAAGTGATTAAGATGAAGTATTAGTTTCTATTATTAATTTGAACATATAATATGAAAAAGCAGCAACAACATCTAAAGTTACCTACCTCTCTCCATCGGGTCGTATCAGCGGACGTCTGTCACAAAGTATGGGTCGCTTAGGTAGGCTCGCGGGACCTCGCAGGTAGATACTCCTCGAACCCGAGGAGCCAGAACCTGAGACGTCCTGCTGAGCGGCGTCGTCGTCGTCGTCCTGCTGCGCCGCATCGTCGTCGTCCTGCTGTGCCGCATCGACAGCGGCTTGCTGCTCCACCTGCTGCTATAAGGCGTCGTCCTGCTGCGCCTCCTCCTCCGTCCTACGGGTGCTCCTCCTCCCCCTCCCCCTCCCCCTCCTCGTCCTCGTCCCACCGCCCACCATCTTTGTCCAACAACCTGCAATTAAGAGTAAACAATTAAGCACAGATAAAAAATATGTATTTAGAAACATATGCAAAATAAATGAAATATAGCATTACATCGATTAAAAATAATCTTCATATGTGTCCGGGTTAGCCGGATCATAAGTGTCATCATCACTATCAACCATTTCATAGTCAACATCATCTGAAGGCGCAATTTCGTCATTGGCATTGCCTTCAAGTATTTCTAAGTCATTCTCATTTTGCACCTCATCATCCTCGTCATCAACAACCATTTCAATATCTACTTCCATTCTGATCGCTTCGGTTAAGTCTATCTCAAATTGCCCTTCGAGCCCATCTTCTTGGAAGAACTCTCCGTCATATGTGTCCGGGTCTAAGTTATAATCTTCATCGTTTGGAACAGGTAATTTAGCGTGCGGTGATACCTTATACACAACATCCCAACCCTTAAGATGTTGTTTCGTTTGGCACGCATATGGAAGATAATACACTTGTGTGGCCTGCTGGGCCACAATATAGACATCGTCTCCTGTTAAGGTGGAATCCTGTCGAATTTCGACTATCCCAAGATTAGAATGTGTCCGTCTCGTAACTTCAGGATCAAACCAATGACATTTGAATATCACTGGAGTAAGAGGTTTGGAACCATAAAAATTGAGTTCATATATTTCTTCAATTCTTCCATAATACTCGACCTCGTCAAGCCCGGGCGTAAAGACTCCAGAACACGCGGTTTTTCGATTGGGCCGACTTTGGTCGTAGCTTGTTGTGCGAAAACGGTATCCGTTGACGTCATACCCAGAAAATTTCCTGACCCTATAGGCAAAGCCATTGGCTACTTGTCTCAACTCGGCACTCATAGACGGCTCTCTTTGGCCCTGCAAGTTCAAACACGCTAGATTGTTATATTATTCGCACGTAAGAGCAACTTGGAATAACAAACTAAGCACGTACCTTATGTTTAAACCAGGAAATGAAATCGGGCAATCCATTTCCCGCACCCTTTCTAAGAAGGGTATCATATTCCTGTGGAGTTGGGTCCCTTGATCAACGCCAGAATTCATGAAGAAATTGCTCCATGTATGGCGTCACCTCTTCAAGGTTGGTCAATACATATAGCATGATATGGCGCCACTCTTCATGTCTCAGGGTCTTGGTGGTCGAACCACTCGCGCTTCCGAGTTGCCCTCGAAAAATGCTGAGGTTCGATTCATTGCCGCCATCATTGTAACGAGGGGGTGGATTATGCACGCTCAGCAGTTTGTCACCATAGTAAGTTGTTGTGAAGTTTGACACCTTCTCCAGTATGTATGCCTCTGCAATGGAAGCCTCGATTTTGCATTTATTTCTACATTTCTTTCGGATACTCTTTAGACATCTCTCGATTGGATAGCACCAACGTCCCTGCACGGGCCCCCCCATTCGTGCCTCATACGGGAGATGAATAATCAAATGCTGCATCGGATTCCTGAAATCGGTCGTAACTTGTGCTAAGTAGTATGGATATCATTTTTGCATGCACGGTTTTCCAAGTTTCGAGTGACCTGCAGTTCAAATCTGAATTTTCCGAAGAAATTCAAATAAACAAACTAAATGTACTAGCTATAGAAAACATTGTTATAATCGTCCCAAAATGATACATGTAGGTCTACATAGTGTAGGAACATACCACAAAAAGTTTGGTGACCAAAATAAAAAAAATAAAAATATGCTTTGCCGAGTGTCTACATAGGACACTCGGCAAAGACTCTCTTTGCCGAGTGCCAGATATTTGACACTCGGCAAAGACTGACGGCCGTCAGTTGTAGACGGCCGCTAACGGCCCTTTGCCGAGAGCCATATTTGCCGAGTGCTTCACGCTCGGCAAAACAGTCTTTGCCGAGTGCTTGGCTGTGCCGAGTGCCCTGCACTCGGTAAACAAGATCTTTACCGAGCGCAGGACTGCCGAGTGCGGCCCTCGGCAAAGTCGACTTTGCCGAGTGCCCGATAAAAAGCACTCGGCAAAGCCGCCGGCACTCGGCAAAGAGCCGAATTCCGGTAGTGAGGGGCAAACGACGGCTTCGTTTTCAAAATGGATGGTTAAAATCATAAAGTTAAAAATGAGAGATTAAATCACAATTAAGATATAATTACAATTACCCTTTTATTTATTACTCGAACGACTACAAATAATATGGCTCCTACGTTACATGCTGATTTGGGAATTGGGAATGAACGAAGAAATATCTGCTCCTGGTCAAATTGAACACCCAGCAGTGCCGACTAGTAGCAGCACACACGAAAGCGTGCGCAAGGGACGGAGAGGATTGGATTAGTTTTTTTTTTTTGAGGGATCCTGGATCCACCACACCATAAAACAGGAAATTTTTGTGGGCTAAAACTTTTTTAAAAAATGTTTAGCTTAGCTCCCAGGAATTGACCTATTTTTGTCGGTCCTAATACAGCCGTTAAAAATCAACAAATGTCTAATTTTATAGACTCAAATCAAATAACCACTGAAAATTACGTATTTTTTTTTGTCGGACAAGAGGAAACCATATTTTTGTCGGACAAGAGTAATTTATATCTGTTGTCTCATTTTAGCCGATGAAAATCAACTAATTTGTGTCAGCTTCATCCTGGCCGATAGAAATTAAGCAGTTTAGACTCCCCCACTCATATTTGTCTCTCTCTCCCCTCTCGCTCGTGTTCGTGCTCGCGTAGTCGCTAGGCCACCATATGTATTTAGGAATTATACTTTCCTATAAACTAGCTAAGTGCCCGTGCATTATGACATTATCTATATACTTTAGGTAGACCTTACTCAAATAAAATTAATGTTACTAACTACGCGGGCGCAACACTGATGTATGAGTATATATGTCCAAATAAAACAGGTCTGATGAGTTGGTAGTGGTCCGACAAGGTTTTGGTCAACCCGAGCACGACATGACTTGGCCCTATTTTATTATTTCGTTGTTTTTCTATAAAATCTCTATAGTATACTTGAATATAGAGTATAAAACATAAAAACATGTGTTCTAGTGGCTATGTGGATATGAACGTGAGTTTAGAGCCAACAATTGTGCATAATTTTTCTTATTTTTACCATTTAAACCCCACATCAGTATGAAAAGTTGTGGATGAGTCCGAGAATTTATCCATATTGCTGGTACATGGCTACGGTGGTTTTTATATATCATGTGTGATTATATTTTAAAATTTCTAATTATTAGTTCATATATTAACGATATCGATCTCTCTTAATTTTAATGCAATTATACAAGTGTTGCTGTGGTATAGGGCGTTGGTCCGATCCCTACTGGATGCTCACGCAGGAGCGCATTGACGTACGAAGAAATCGACAAAATTCCTGTATTATATAATAGTAAAGATAAATATTTTCTGTTAAAGGAGCGGCGATCGCGAAACGGGCGGATAGCTAGGGCGGTTATGCCGCGCATGGGTATGGACAAGCACGATATCGGGGGAGAGGGCATACGTGGTTGGATGGCGTGAGGCGATAGAATGGACGGTGCAGATGTGTGGAGGGCAGAACAACAGGTTCATTTGAAAAGATGTAAGGGATTGTTTTGCAAAAAATGACGCAGGACGACCGTTGAAACTGGTGCTTTAATATAGTAGATATAGAGATATAGCATCGTGATATATCTAGTAATAGAAGATCATATGCCATATTTAGTCAATAGGATATGAGTGGTCACCATCGATGGACGTATGGTGGTTTGAGTAAGAGTGAAGCTCATTCGAAAAATTGGATGTTTGTCGGGTATCATAATTAAGGGTACCTAGGTTATGTCTCTAATCATAACAAAACACTCGAGTACTAGGGAATCACAGGGGAAAACGTGCTCCTGATCTCCAAGGTCATGCAAGACCAAATCACGATTCACCCAAAAGATCCACAAGCTGGTAGCACAGGTATGCTTCGCCCGAGGCCAACCTTGGGCGGACGCTACGCTTGCAGGTATCCTTGACTCACCCGGGAGCACCCTTGGACGGAAAGCACATATCTCCCTCACCCAAGGGCATCTCTGGCGAAGGTCCAACCATGAGCCTGGCCTCGGCCCAAATTTCTTAGAACCATAGGACGTGCACATTAAATGCACACTGTACGAACACCTGCCCCGCCAAAGACGCTAAAGTCTACAAAGGGTGATGCGACACTGATTAGATCCAGTTTTGCATGGAGGAGAGAGAACGTGTATATATATATATATATATATGTTGGTGTTAATTTGCTATATTTTTATAGGAGGACATCGCAAAGTTGCTAGACTGCTATATATACCCATGCCCACCTTCTATATATTCTTCTCTCGAACTTTTCAATTAATTTGTCTAGATTTTATATATATTATGCTTAAATCAAATTTCTAGGAATAGAAAGAACAAAATGGATGTACGAATTAAAGAGAATGGAACTCGAGTTTGTGCTTGATGTAAAAAGGTTTGTTGCCATTGTGAAGAAACAACAAGAGAGTTTGAGTAAAATGACAACCATCTGTTCGTGTGCTCACTACAAGAACACGAAAGGCCATGGAGACGCCATAGTGCTATCTCATTTGATCAGGTTTGGTTTGGTCAAGGACTACAAGCATGGACTTTCCATAATGAGAGAGAAGATGCTAGTGTAGGTGGTTCATCATCTGGTGGAGGAAACTCGTCGTCGATGACAAATGCAGGTGGGCTTAGCACCGTCTTTGCTGGCGATAATAATGATGCTAATGCCCAAGTAGAATGGCAAGAAGTCGGATTGGCATGTGGTTGTCTCAGGAAAGCAGAGAATTACGAGAGCTAGTGGGGTCCAGAGCCTCGAAGAATACAACAACTAGTCTATGAAGAGGTTGGGCTCTTTATCGATCATCCACAAAAGATCAAGGGCATCAAGGCACGCTTCAACAAGACCAAGATAATGCCCTAGGAATGGAATGGTGGTCAGAACAAGTTTGTGGGAGCGCCCAAACAAAATGATGAGTACATCGCACAGATATGTAATAATGTAGTGAATATAACCATGTATATCCATGGTTAGTTAAGTACTTGATTTTTAAATTTATTGAAAGGGAAATGACCTTAAACCATTTTCTACTACCTCTGGTTTTTTTTGTTTGATGTTGCTTAGTTCAAAATTTAACTGTAGAGCGTCAAATATTAATGAATAGAGGGAGTATATTGATTTTGGTGCTTGATGACCATCATAACCTTTCGAACTAACTAGTTTTTCTAGTATTTGATTCACAGGTTCATAAGATCAACAATTCAGTTTCTAAGTTAGAATCAGCTCAATTCCAACAAAAAGGGTAAAACTTGGAATCGATGAACTAGCAATAGTTATTAGTTTGGATAAGTTTTAGATACCCCTAGGAACCTAGTTGACTCAGCTAAAGAGGTTGGATAGCTTAGTATCGACGAAACACACTTTTGGAGCTAATTTGGTCCAATATTAGAATATGAGTTAGAGAAATCAAAATAGCTAAATTCCATGACTTAGACTAGTTGAATATACTCTAGATGCATTTGTTTAAGTCATAGGGACTCTCTCTAAGGTAGCCAAATTAAATTGAAGAAGTTTCACCAAAAAGATGGAAAAAATCAAATGCCCTAAGGGGCACCGGACCATGGTCTGGTGACCATCGGACTCTCCTAGCAGAGGACTTCAAATAGGCAGTTTTGGTCTGGCACAATGGACCATGGTCCGGTGACCATCAGACCAGTTGTGCAGAGAGGATGTTTCTCAGGCTATTGAACTTGGGGCAACGAATCCTCGGTTCGGTGCAATGATCCGTCCAATCTCAACGGCTAAGTTCTTGGGTTTTAATGTTTGGCTGACGTGGCACAAAGGTCCACGTGCATGGACCCGGTCTAGTGCATCTGTCAAAAGCTGACAACGTCAGAACGGCTACTTGCTACAATAGCATGACAATGGATCGTTGCACACCAGACCAGTTATTGTTGACAGTCTGGTGCATAGGTAGAAAGGTGTTGTTTTGCCTATCCAGGCTTTGTTCGTTTACACCAATCCCGCTCTGGATTAGCATGGATTGGAATTAAATCCATGCCTCAATCCATGCCCCAAAATAATCCATGACTACTTAATTTTTTTTATTCGGTTAAACCCATCATGGAATATAACCCAAAGGTTTAGGAATTTTTTAAACTATGGAAGACATGGATTCTATCCATAGCCCATTAGGTATGGAACAAATCCATGAGATATTGCACAAGTTTACATTAGAATCCATGGATCAAAAGAATAACTAGCTTTGAAAGTCAAATGGATTTGTTGATGGATTTAATCCCACCATGGGATTAGGTGTGAGATATGGATTCACCCAATCCATACCCGGATTAAATCCATGGTGGGATTATATCCCATGTAACCGAACAAGGCCTCAGTGGGGCTATAAATACACCCAACCAGCACATTGAAGACATAAGAGCTACACCAAACATTGCTACAACAAGTGCAACAACTCCAAGCAGTCAATAGCCTCCAAGTGCTAAATCAAAGTGATTCGAGCTAGAGTGAATTAATGCCTTGCGAGAGTTCTTGATTTGTGCTCTTGTTCTTGCGTTTCTTCTTCCTTCCCAATCTTATTCTCAAGTTAGAAAGCTAAGCAAGAGACTCATTCTTTGTGTGGAGGCCCTTGTAGGACTTAGTCTCCCATGAGAAGAGAAAAATATTTGATCGGTCTCCATGACCATTTGAGAGAGGGAAAGGGTTGAAAGAGACTCATCCTAACTGGACTCCTCAATAGAGACGTAGGTTCTTCAGAGCTGAACCATAGGAAACAAATCGCCATGTTCTTTGCATTGATCTTCATTTGTGATTAACTTCTTCCTCTCCTCTCTTTAGTTCTATTTCTTGCGCTTGATTCCACATCAACTAAAGTTGCTCCCAAAGTAATCTGCAATCATTTCAACAACTTGTGCAAGAAGAACCCTCTCTCCCTCATTCTGATTGTTCTCGTTTTTGTTCTAACGCTAACCCGAAGTTGAAGTTTATGTTTAAAGTTATAAATTTCAGGTTTTTCCTATTCACACCCTCCAGGTGACTTTCATTTATGTCATTTGTGTTGAACAATAATATGCATGTATAACTACTCTCTTCTGCTACATATATACATACACACTCCACCGCTAGTAGTAATACTAGTTAAACCCTAGCTATAATAAACTCTAGTTTACCCCTAAACCTTAACTAATTAAAACTTAAATATTAAGCCCTAAACCCTATAACTACAACCTAAGTGAAAAATAATAATGTAGACGGGTAACCTAAAGAGCCCCCACCATAAACGTTAATGGAGGCGGGCGAAGTTACTTGCCTGCCTCGGTTAATATTTACAGTGGCGGGCATCCTAAAGCGTTCGCCTCGGTTTGAGATTTAGGTAGCCCTTTAGGGTGTGTATGTACCACACGAAAGGCTTAGCCATTTTAGAGCGACATGTGCACCTTTTATAAGCGACGATTAACTAAGGCAGACAAAAAATAGTACCCACCTCCCTCACCCACGGTGTGTACCGTCCCCACCCTCGCTCTGCCTAAGGGCTATCGCCACCGTTGCCGCCAAGTTAGGGTTATGGAATGCTAACTTCATCTTCCTCGATGGTGTCATACCCGGTTTTAGAAGGCAAACCGAATGCAAACCATGTACGTGCCAGGATCAGAAATTCACATACACATCGATTACATAACTGGACATCATCATACAATGCTCAAATAATGACGTAAAGAGGTATTAATTTGATTTCATCATGATGCCCGAGACATCCACATAGTCTTAAACATAGATCAAAGTGCGAAAACGAAACGTAGTAAAACTCGGCCTTCACAGGCAGCCGACTAGGGGTTGCCGCTAACCCACACCTAGAACTCATCATAGTCTTGGAACTCCTGCAAATCCTCTGTCACGACTTCATCTTCTCCTCAGTAGGGGTTGCAATGTGGACAACCTGGTGTTTTTGGTGTTTTAAGCAAGGGTGAGTACACATCAATGTACTCAGCAAATGTCCCGTTTGGCTAACATGGACTAATTGTATATGGGGTCAAGCTCAGAGCAGTTTCTTTGTAACACCATAAAGTTCAATCCTGTGAAAATGAGGATAATTCTCTAGGGGTTTTAAATCAAAACACCTTTCCTTGAGAATATTCATAAATTCAAAGTTACTACTCCAAAAAAATTAAATAAAAGATACCTAGATAAATTAAATATCCTTAGATTGAAATTATATAGAAGGATTATGATTAAACTATTTCTTAATATATAATCTATAATATAAATTATATTTCTCTAAAATTCATAAGGTGCGAACTATTCTCTATTTCATGATTGGAATCATGAATAAATGAACTAAAATAAAACAAATATATATATAGTTTTGCATTCATGTTGGTGTTTTATTTATGCATCTCAAAGTAAAAGTTTGGCAATTGAGAAAATATTTTCTAACAAAACCAAAGAATATGAACTTGTGAATATGCCTTTAAATTAATTACACACTCAAACTAATATGTTATGGAAATAAATGTGGTAAGTAATCCATGTTGAAAGCATTTACTAAAATAAAATAATGATAATAAATAAGGTAACTAAATAGGTTAATAAAACTATCCACATTATGTTGGGGTTCCATTTGTGCATTAGCCTAAAACTCAAATTTGGAACAGATTTGAATTCAAAGTTGAATGGAAAAGAGAATAGAAAAAAATAATAAATGAAAAACTCACCTGTTGCCGTTTGGGCGCCGAAATACGGCCTGGTCGGCCCATCCCCACCAACTCCTTCCCCGCCAAACCCAGCCCCTCACTCGTGGACCGCCAGGGGTCTCGGCCCACTTGCATCCACACACACTAGCTCGCTTTCTCTGGCGCGTGGCCCCGCCTTGCCAGGGTTGGCCCTTCCACGGTCGCTCAGCTCTGCTGCCACTGCCCTATGGACCCCACGACGTCAGCTCCGTCATCTTCCCTGTTTTCTTGGTAATAAACGCAACGCCACAACAGCTGCGCCCGATCCGCACGACCGGTACCTCGATTCCTCTGGGTATAAAGCCATCCCCTGCCTCTCGGCTCCTCATCGACGAGCATTAAGCGTTCCACTATCATCATCGTGAGGGAGTGAAACTGACGGGGGTGCTGCCATGAATTTGGGCGCAGCCAAGGTTGCGGAAAGGGTCTGCCGTCGTCGGCCGTGCGATTCGTCGTCTCTGGGCCTCAACAACTGACCTGAACTCTTCCTTGGGTCGCCTGGAACTTGCTCGTGACCTCAATCAGTGAAATCAATGGTGGGGGAGCCCGAGATTGCTCGCCGCAGCTCCATGGCCGCCGCGGGTCACGCGGCTCCGTGGGCAGGCTTCGTCCGTGCCCTTAATCCTGGTATGTCACACTGGTCCTGTTCACTAGGACGTCCACATTGTGTAGCCGTTTTTTGTTGGTGATATGAGTGCTTGGGTGCCGTTCGGCCATGCTCGCCGGTGAGCTTCGCCACGGTGTCCACCGCGCCACCGTGGTCGACCGACTGGTTGGGAAGGGGATGAGACCGGAGCCGTAGGATGTTGGATGTGCGGCTAGGATTAGATGATAGGTGTAGCGTGGTCGGATGTGTTCTGAATCGTTCGATCTGAACTGAGGGTGGTGATGAAGCGCGCCTTCATTTAATCGCAGTCGTAGAACTTGGATCGAGCGGACGCCAAAACATACCGGTTCGCAGGGCTCAGATCTAATCGGGAGCGTTGAAACCAGATCCAACGGCCAGAATTTGTGCGTACCTTTACGGTGTGCCGGATTTGCAAAAGAGCCCCTGATCTCCATAAAAATGAACTCGCGTCCAGTGTGAGGCAATCCTAAGTCTTGGGGATTTTTCTAGATTCGACCCTGAGCTACTCAGTATTTGTGCGCGCAGACCAGGAAATTGAGAAAATAGGAAATTAATATTAGAAATTGATTTTTAGTACAAAAATAATTCCATAAACTTGTTTAATTCATACTAACTCCAAATTGATCTATTCCAGTGACAATAATTTTGTATTAATATTGTCTATCAACCAGTAACACTGTTTAGCCATGAAACTTGAATTAAAATTGTTCATCTGGATTAATCTATTCTAAGCACTAAATAATTTCGGAAATTCATAACTTAATAACCGTAGCTCCAAATTTAGTGGTTCTTGTTTCTACGATCTTGTTACGCGGCGTAGAATATTATTATGCAGTTTATGATTATGTTTGGTGTTATGTTAATTTTGCTGATACATGTTTGTCGGTATTACTATGTTTAGCAGTGAGGACACGTGTCATCTGAAAAGCAAGTTGGTACCTGGAATCTCAAGTCCCAGGCAAGTTGTGCCCTTGATCACTTCTTTTACCCAGTCATGTTCTGATTAATCATAATGATCTGCATAGATTAATTTTGATGGGACCCAATAGGTTACCCTAGTTTGACTATCTTTATACCTTGTTTACCACTGAATTCTTGGGTAGTACCTGCTATTGCTTTATGTGGTTTTGGGTATAGAGATACACATTACTATTCATGATTATACTTTTATTATCAGTTGTTATTTACTGTTCATGTTAAGATCATTATGTTAATTGGAACATGGAGAACCACCCGGGAAAACAGTGCTACCACAAGGGTGGAATGGGACGCCCTTGGCTGACTAACTAGGAAAGCTAGTGGAGGACTACCTTATCCGAAAGGGGCAAGGGCAGTAGGGGAGTGGTCAATGTAGGGAGGTCCTCGGGTTGATTTTGCTGCGATGGCGGTCAGGCGAGAGATTCCTACACTGGAGCTTCCTATAAACTGTAGCGGGTTTTCTGAAGCTAGTGGAACTTTATAAAGGCCTCATAGTGTTACCCTGCCTCGCCTCCTCGGTAGAGGTGTATGGGATTGGCCGTCTCTTGGCAGATGGGTAAGATGACTTGTGGGTAAAGATGTGTAACCTCTGTAGAGTGTAAAACTGGTATACTAGCCGTGCTCACGGTCATGAGCAGCTCGGACACTCACATGATTAATTTATGGAACTAAATTCAATTTGTCATATGCATTGCATCGCAGGTGATGTTGTTGTTACTTTTGTTCCAATACTTAATTGGGATGGTATTTACTTATACTTAGTAATTGCTAATAAAATTTTGACCAACTTTAAAAGCAATGCTCAGCTCTAACCATCCTCTTTGGTAAGCCTTACACTTCACGTGAGCTCCCACCTTTGGCGAGTTCATGCACATTATTCCCCACAACTTGTTGAGCGATGAATGTATGTGAGCTCACTCTTGCTGTCTCACACCCCCACAGGTCAAGAACAGGTACCACGGGATGAGGCGCATGGAGGATGCTGCGATGTGTTCGTGAGAGGTCTAGGGCATCGTCTCTCAGTCAACTTTGGGTTGCTGGACCGTTGTCTCCTTATAATGTACTTATTTATTTATTTTGTACAGAACTCCTATTATATAGTAAAGATGTGACATTCGATCCTTTGCCATGATTCATCATATGTGTGAGACTTGGTCCTAGCACACCTGGTGATTATGTTCACGCCCGGGTCTTGGTGCCCCGAAACCCGGGTGTGACATTCTTTTAGTTGGTGAGCCAAGTTTTAGCAATAATCCCAAGTTATTAACCCAAAGATACTCCCTCCAAAAGGAGGAAAGAATACCAAAATCTATAATCATAATCATCACCATTAAAACCATTATTGACCTCATCATCATCTATAATCATGGTATCTCTAATCAAAGGAGCTCACAAGGCCGCTCAAAACCGTGAGCACGGCTGATATATCAGTTTCTAACACTCTGCAGAGGTCGCACACTTTACCCATGAGCCATGATTCCCTCTCTAGCCCGAGTTTGCAAGACCCTTGTTCACTCCTGAGGTGAGCGACTAGAGATTCACTATGAAGCCTTTACAAAGATTCCCTGAGGATGCAGTCGCCCGTTAGGTTTCCTAAATGTACTGCACTCCTCCACAAGGGGCAAACCACCCTCGACAGAGCGAGCCACATACACCGAGCCCCATTGACGGCACGACGGCGAAGCAAACTACACCTCAGTTCCTCTAATTAATTAGCTAAGGGCGTCCTATTCCACCCTCATGGTTGTACTGTTATCCCGGGTGGTCATCCAACAAACTAGTCCTTATGAAGAGGCACTCGAGAAACCGCTCGAGCCCCCTTAGGGCTTGTTCGGTTTGAAGTGGATTGAGGGGGAATGGAGGGGATTAAATCCCCTTCTATACAAATTTGTATAGGAGGGGATTTAATCCCCTCCAACCCCCCTCAATCCACTCCTAACCGAACAAGCCTTTAAGTATCACAATACCATCATCATATCCAAAGGTAAACATCATGTCATAAATAATCTCATCATGTTCATTTATTAAAGTGGAGCACTAGCATAGAGCTAATCCAGAAATAATACAACCCAAATAGTGAACAAGGACAGGATAAACAAATGTCTAGTAAATCCGTAGGTATAAATTATATAAATGCGGGAAGATGAATTATGAAATGAGTATGACATAGATAGGTTAGAGGACACTTGCCTTCACCAACCAGCTACTGCTCAGGGTCTTCTCCTGCAACTTCCTCGGACTCCACCAATGGGTCGTTATCTATACGAGTGCAAACATACATCCCATATTCTTAACATAGAAAGAAACAATACACCACACAATGAAACATATCAATTAAATAGACACGTGACGCAGAGCTCGCATTTACGACTATACGAGAAAAGAAACTACGGCGGCCAAAGCTACGACCGAGAGACATAGCGATTACGTTAAGTGGCTATGGACTAAAATATTTATCTCAACATAATTATATTAATCGATAAACATGCAACACGCAAATAAAATTGACGCTAGATCCTGATTAGTTCGATACTCGATTAATCGTCATTACACTACACACTTTAATTATCATACTCGATCCTAGGTGAATTAAAGGGTCGTTACACGGCAAAGCGGGTGCGGCATGACGCATATGACCCAAGCAAAAATTAAAGCGGGGTTGCGCACACCGGGCAGGGGACTGCACGCCGGGGGGGCGCACGCCGGGGGCCGTGCTGGGGTCGCACCGTGTGGGGATGATGTGCGCACAGGGAGGCCAGGCCACGCTGGGGAGGGCACGCTGCGCCAGGGGCTGGGGCCACGCGAGGGAGGGCGCCGCGCCGGGGGGCCAGGGTCGCATGAGGGGAGTGTGCCGCGTCGGGGCCGGGCCGCATGGGGGAGGGCCGTTGCCAGGGAGGGGCTGCACACTGGGGGAGGGTCGTGCATAGGGGAGGGCCGCCATGAGGAGGGCCGCGCGCAAGGTGGGCGCCGAGGAGGGAGGAAGAGAGGAGAAGGAGGAGGCTTACCACGAGCATGACAAACGGCAGCAACCACAGCTCTCTGGCGATCCAAGCGAGGGCAGGGAGAGAGAGTTGGAGAGGAGGAAGAGGGAGAGGGGTGGTTTATCTCTTCCTAGATCATGGGTGCGCGGGAGAGGGGAGTGGGGGCGGTTGGGCGGAGGGGCGGCTGGGCCACGCGCATGGCTGGGGCTGCTTCTCCTCTAATCGATCTCGCTTCTTTCTAATTAAAATCACTCCTCGAATGGAAATCCTAAATTAAATGAATGCACGCCTAGGCATGACATCAGATAGAAACAAATATGCTCCGGCATGATGCAACAACAATATCACCTTAGGGTTTTGCTTACACATGGCACGGACATAAATCTCTATATTGCTTTGGAAACAGGAGAAAGGAGCAGAGAACAGAAAGAGAATAAGAAAGTAACACCTGAATTTGGTGAATATTGGAGAAGAATTTGTATACCCCTAAATTCAGCGCGTTACACTTGGCGACCCCTAGCTCTGGACCCCGGTGCGGTGTCAGGTATCCTCTCTCCTTCACTACATCTTCGTCCCTTCGCCAAATCTACTTCCCCTTCACCTGGTACTTCCTTCCCTTTGCCAGATCCTCCCCTTAGGCACAGCAGATTGCCGAGGCATGAGGTCGTCCTCTCGTGGATTATGTTATGATTCTGTTATTCTTGCTTAGCACAAATCATGCAACGTATTAGCCTTTTATAGGCGTTTACAAGTAGACTGATTCACTTGGCCCAATAACCACTCTAGCAATCTCAATTCTTTACTTGTTCATGTCTGATGAGTTACCTTTTTTTACTAGTGATGCTCAACATCATAGTACTAAGTCCTTAGGCTGAGTGGAGGTGGGCTCTTTGTTACATTTCATATCCCTATACTCAGTTTGTCTCTTTTGCTGGTGATGCTCAGCATCAGAGCACTCATCTCCATTTGATGTCTCTTTGTACACATAAGTTTGTGCAGTTTGCTCCTGGCTAGAGAAAGTGTCATGACTACCAAGATCATTAGCACTAGAGATTCGTTGACACACAAAGCCTAAACACTTGAAAACACCTCTAGGTCTTCACATTCAGAGAATAAGAACATCACGATATGTAATACAGCGAGTAAACAAAACATAGATTATGCCATGACTAAGTATACAATGAAAAAGCCTTCAACTAGCCAAAAAATGATACTTGGAACAATTCAAACAGACTAATACACACCAGGCATCATGTTGATATGTGAACTGAGCACATGTTCTTTGCCAATGATACTACTTTACAAAGATGAAATGGAGCACATATCCTTAGCCAGTGATAGTTATTTTTATGTTGAAATAACTATATCCAAGCACATGTCCTTAGTCAATGGTGATTTTTTTGAATTTTCCAATGATGAAAACATTGCCAAATGTAGTGATGGAATGTACATGGTGATGAACTTGGACTTGTGAGGCACTAGAGCAATGCTATTTTCATGTTGTATTTGTGGTTTTCATGTGTAGCATCAAGCCATGTGAAACATCCAAGCCCAAGGAACATATGTGTCTATATTGATGCTCTGATGGTTAGGCTAAATGTTTCACATGGCTCCATGCTTGTCATGATTGAGGTCTTATCTGTTCCTTGAGCTCCAAGTCCAAGGAAAAAATGAAAAGGCGATGAAATCTGTGACTTACTATTTCTCCCTCTCCCTAACCCATCAGGCGATTTTGTCAACTATTTCTTTTAACTTGAGTAAGGCTAAGTGCACACACGCAATGATATGCAGGGGGTTGGACGAAAATGTTTATTAGCTCCCTCCGGTGCATAATAACAAGAGAGTAATCAAGGGTTATGATATACCAGACAATCATGAATAGCTAGTCAGCTTGAAGCTGGAGGAGAGAGAGAGGAAGCACGAAAAAGACTAAAGAATGATTTGAGATATAACGTGGCGATGTACGTGTATAGAGTCATGAAGAAGGTCGGGGAAGTGGTTGTGTCATGACCGCCCACCAGTCTGGGTAAGTAAAATGGATATTGCGAGAGTTCAAGTTGATGATTGGACATCCACTAAAATTTGAAATATGTATTGTGCGGCGAGGGCATCATGGGCCACTGGATTGCATTTCTAATCTATCCTCAAGATGGTAGGACTGTTGTACTAGACTGAAAGGGAAATGGGCTTAATCATTTCCTATAATCGATTTTGGTGTTTGACGACCATCACAAATCTTATGAACTAACTAGTTTGCCTAGTTGATCATTTGTTAGGTGGATGAGTTCATCTACAACTAGTCTAAGTCGACTGTCCGGAATACCGTAGATTATTCCGGACAGGAGAAGATTTTTGGAAAAAACACCTATGCGCGGATCGTCTGGTCCATTGCGGTGGACCATCCGCGACAGCAGGGTGTGCCTCAGACAAGAACACTGCAAAAACACAAGTTAACACTATGGACCGTCCGATGGAAAAGTGAGCACCGTCCGAGACCAAGCGTGGACCATCCGGCCTCAGGCGCGGACCGTCCGGTCGGTGAAAAACCAGAAAAAACCGGAAGGTGATGGGTTCGGTAAAATGCATTTTTAGTGTCCTTGCGGATGGTTCGGGGTGCACAACCGGACCGTCCGCGACTGCTTTATCTGACATCTGACGACGCATTAAATGCTCTATAGTCGTTACTGCTGACCGTTGCGATTTCAGTCGTTGATGTGCAGGGGCGGACCGTCCGGACCAGGGGCGCGGACCGTCCGCGGTCGGCAGAAAGGGAGCAATGACTAGGAAGTGGTTGGAGGCTATAAATACAACCCCAACCACCTCCATTCATCACATCCAAGTATTCCACTCATACACATTCAATACAAGAGCTAGCAATCCATTCCAAGACACATTAAAAGCTTCCAATCTCTCCAAGTTCCATAATTGAGACAAGTGATTATTAGTGATTAGTGACTTGAGAGAGTGTGATTCATGTTTCATTTGTCGCTCTTGTTGCTTGGCTTTTGCAATCATGCTTTCTTCATCTCTTTCTCAACCTTCTAAGAGAATTGTAAAGCAAGCAAGAGAAACCTAATTGTGTGGTGATCCTTGCGGGGTCTTAGTGACTCGTGAGATTGAGAAAAAGCACGCAACCGGTCTGAGTGACCAATTGAGAGATGGAAAGGGTTGGAATAGACTCGGCCTTTGTGGCCTCCTCAACGGGGACTAGGTTCTTTGGAATCGAACCTCGGTAAACAAATCACCGTGTTCACTTGCATTGATCTTCACTTGATTTGTTTCCCTTCATTCCTCTCTCTAACGTTCCCTTGCGCATATTAATTTGAGTTTGCTCCCAAAAGTTATCCACATTGATTGAGCAATTCTAAGCAAGGAGAACTATCTTTCAAACTCCGATTCAATTCTAACGCTAACCCCGGCCTTAGTACCTGTTTAAAGTTTGTAAATTTCAGGTTTCGCCTATTCACCCCCCTCTAGGCGACTTTCAATTGGTATCAGAGCCAGTGCTTCATTAAGAGTCTAACAAACTCGAAGTGATGTCTGGAGATCACGCCAAGAGGGAGATTGTCAGAGGCAACAAGGCCGTAGGCTCGGGAAGGACTCCGTCGGCCTCGGGAAGGACTCCGTCAAGAGAGTTCAGCGACAAATACAAGGAGGAATCTACTTCCTCCATCAAGTCACATAGGAAGGGTGACAAGAAGAAAAAGAAAATGAAGAAGGTGGTCTACTATGAGACCGACTCTTCATCACCTTCCACATATGGCGCCGAGTCTACTACTTCAAAGCACCAAGAGTGCAAAAAGTATAGTAAGATGCCTCTTCGCTATCCCCATATTCCTAAACATGCTCCTCTACTTTTCGTACCCCTAGGCAAACCACCATATTTTGATGGTGAAGATTATTGTATGTGGAGTGATAAAATGAGGCATCATCTAACCTCACTCCACGAAAGCATATGAGATATTGTTGAGTTTGGAGCGCAGACACCATAGATGAGCGACGAGGACTACAACTCGAATGAGGCTGCCTAAATTGGGCATTTTAACTCCCAAGCAACTTCTATACTCCTCGCTTCCTTGTGTCGAGAGGAGTTTAATAAGTTGCAAGGGTTGAAAAATGCCAAAGAAATTTGGGATGTCCTCAAGACGGCACACGAAGGGGACGGGGTGACCAAGATCACCAAACGCGAGACGATTGATGGAGAGCTCGGTCAATTTGTCCTCAACAAAGGAGAAGAGCCACAAGCAATGTACAACCGGCTCAAGACGATGGTCAACCAAGTGCACAACCTCGGGAGCACCAAGTGGGATGACCATGAAATGGTTAAGGTTATTCTAAGATCTCTCATTTTTTGTAATCCTACTCAAGTTTAATTAATCCGTGGAGATCCTAGATACAAACATATGTCCCCCGAGAAAGTAATTGGCAAGTTTGTGAGCTTTGAACTTATGATCAAAGACTCCAAACATATTGTCAACTTGGAGCAAGGCGCGACCTCCACACCCAAGGTGCAACCCGTTGCATTCAAAGCAACGGAAGAAAATAAGGAAGAGTCTACACCAAATAGACTCCCAATCGACGCCTCCAAGCTCGACAACGAGGAGATGGCTCTTATCATTAAGAGCTTTCCACAAATCCTCAAACAAAGGAAAGGGAAAGACTACAAGCCCCATTCCAAGAAGGTGAGCTACAAGTGCGGTAAGTCCGGTCACTTCATTGCAAAATATCCATATACAAGTGATAGTGACGGGGACGATGACAAGAAAGGGAAGAAGAAGATGGAGAAGAAGTATTACAAGAAGAAGGGTGGCAAAGCGCACATGGGGTGGAAATGGGACTCCGACGAGAGCTCCACCAACTCCTCCGACGAGGATGCCGCCAACATCGCCATCAACAAGGGACTCCTCTTCCCCAACGTCGGCCATAAGTGCCTAAAGGCTAAGGACGACAAGAAGAAGAAGGTACATTCTAGAGATACCCCCAAATATACTACATCCGATGATGAGGGTAGCTCTAGTGATAATGAAGATGATTTAACTTCTCTTTTTGCCAACCTTGCTAAAGATCAAAAGAAGAAAATAAATGAGTTGATAGAATCCATTAATGAGAAGGATGATCTCTTAGAATGCCAAGAGGACTTACTCGTTAAGGAAAACAAGAAATTTGTTAAATTGAAAAATGCTTATGCTCTAGAGGTAGAAAAATGTGAAAATTTATCTGTCGGGGACCATAATTAGGGGTACCCTCAAGGCTCCTAAATCTCAGCTGGTAACCCCCATCAGCACAAAGCTGCAAAGGCCTGATGGGTGCGATTAAGTCAAGGATCGGTCCATTCGAGGGACACGATCACGCCTCGCCCGAGCCCAGCCTCGGGCAAGGGCAGCCGACCCCGGAGGGCCTACGTCTCGCCCGAGGCCCCCCTCCAGCAACGGACACACCTTCGGCTCGCCCAAGGCCCAGTCTTCACCAAGAAGCAACCTTGGCCAAATCGCCACACCGACCGACCAAATCGCATGGGCATTTAATGCAAAGGTAGCCTGACACCTTTATCCTGACGCAGGCCCTCCAGTCGACAGAGCCGAAGTGACCGCAGTCACTTCGCCGCTCCACTGACCGGTCTGACAAGAGGACAGCGCCGCCTGCGCCGCCCCGACTACTGAGCCACTCGACAGAGTGAGGCTGACAGCAGCCAAGTCCGATCTCAGGCGTCATAGGAAACTCCGCATCGCCCGACCCCAGGGCTCGGACTTGGGCTCAGCCCCGGAAGACGGCGAACTCCGCTCCGCCCGACCCCAGGGCTTGGACTCGGGCTCAGCCCCGGAAGACGGCGAACTCCGCTCCGCCCGACCCCAGGGCTCGGACTCGGGCTCAGCCCCGGAAGACGGCGAACTCCGCTCCGCCCGACCCCAGGGCTCGGACTCGGGCTCGGCCCCGGAAGACGACGAACTCCGCCTCGCCCGACCCCAGGGCTCGGACTCAGGCTCAGCCCCAAAGGACGACGAACTCCGCTTCGCCTGACCCCAGGGCTCGGACTCAACCCTGGCCTCAGCCGACGGTCTCTGCCCCGTCCGACCCGGGGGCTCGGACTCGACCTCGACCTTGGAAGACAGACTCGACCTCGACCTCGGAGGAGCCTCCACCTCACCCAACCTAGGGCACGGAACGACCACGTCAACAGGAAGCGCCATCATTACCCTACCCCGAGCTGACTCAGGCTACGGGGAACAAGACTGGCGTCCCATCTGGCTCGCTCCACCATACGAGTAATGATGGCGCCCCGCATGCCCTGTGACGACGGCGGCTCTCAGCCCCCTTACGGAAGCAAGAGGACGTCAGCAAGGACTCGACAGCCCCGACAGCTGTCCTTCCGCCAGGCTCCAGCGTTCCTCCGACGGCCACGACACCACGCGAACTGGGTGCCAAGACCTCTCCGGCTGCCACGATGGCATGTACTTAGGGCGCTAGCTCTCCCCCGCTAGACACGTTAGCACACTGCTACACCCCCATTGTACACCTGGATCCTCTCCTTACGCCTATAAAAGGGAGGTCCAGGGCCCTCTTACAGAGGGTTGGCCACGCGAGGAAGGACGGGACGACGCTCGTGCAAGGCCGCTCGCTCCCTCCCGCGTGGACGCTTGTAACCCCCTACTGCAAGCGCACCCGACCTGGGCACGGGGCTAACACGAAGGCCGCGGGTTCCACCTCCCACTCCTATCTCCCTCCGGCTGCTCTCTCCCCCCTTCGCGTTCCGCCTCGCGCCAACCCATCTGGGCTGGGGCACGCGGCGACAATTCACTCGTCGGTCCAGGGACCCCCCGGGTTTCGAAACACCGACAGTTGGCGCGCCAGGTAGGGGCCTGCTGCGTGTTGACGAACAGCTTCCTGTCAAGCTCCAGATGGGTAGTCTCCAGCAACCTCTCCAGCCCAGGACGGTGCTCCGTTTCGGGAGTCTTGAGTTCATGTCCCTCGACAGCAGCTACGACATGATACTCCTTCCCCCGCCGCGTGACAGCGACAATGGTGGTTGACGACCCGCCCACCGGCAGGGAAATCGACGACGCCTTCCCCACGTGGTGGAAGGACGACACTCGGGCTTGTCCCGTCCCCTCCCCCGCCGACGGAGGAGGAGGCGGGGCAACCAAGGCCAAGCACGAGGCGACACCTCGTTGGCTGTCGAGCGAGTCGACGGCGCCGGCGCCCCAACGGAGAGCGCGCCGGGCATCGACCTTGCGTCTGAGACGAAGACGGGCGCCATCTCCCCGCAACACGCCAACCTCAAGCAAACGGACGACGCTAGCACGCTCGCGAAGGACTTGCTGGGCGTCACCCTAGTACCTGAGACGACGGTGCAGTCAGTCCCTGACGTGACTTCGTCACCGCTCGTCGACCGAAAGGTACCGACCGATTCCCATCTCGCGTCTTTTGGATTCGGCCTCGACCCGCCAAGCAACTCCGCTTCGGTGGACATTCTCATAGAGGCGAGTCGAAACCCTCCGGGGTATCGTGTGCGGTCACCCTGGGACCGGCTGACGGCCGTCTCGTCCTACGGGCCTTCAGGGTCCGAGGAAGATGGCGAGCCCGACCTTTGTTGGGATTTCTCCGAACTTGGTAACCCCAGTGCCATGCGGGACTTCATAACCGCTTGCGACTACTGCCTTTCCGACTGTTCCGACGGTAGCCGCAGCCTCGACGACGAGGACTGTGGCCCAAGTCGCAAATGTTTCCACGTCGATCTAGGGGGACCCGGCGAAGGCAACCATCTTGGTATGCCGGAGAACGGTGATCCCCCTAGGCCCGCGCCTCGCGTTGACATCCTTCGGGAGCTAGCTGTGGTCCTCGTCCCAGCGGGGGGTCCTGACCCACAGCTCGAGCAAATCCACGAGAGGCAGGCCAGGCTCGACGAGGGAGCAGGAACGCTTGTGCCGATCCGCCGGGACATTGGGCAGGAATGGGCGGGCCAACCTCCGGCCGGGGAAGCACGTCATCTCCCCCAGGGCATCCAGCGCCGCATCGCCGACGACATCAGGGTAAGGCCGCCACCGGATTCCAGTGGAGTCGGCCAGAACCTGGCTGCAGCGGCAATACTTCTCCGCGCGATGCCGGAGCCATCAACCACCGAGGGGCGGCGTATCCAGGGAGAGCTCAAGAATCTCCTGGAGGATGTCGCGGTCCGACGGGCCAAAAGCTCCGCCTCCCGAAGGCAGGGGTACCCCTCGGAACATCGCGCCGCGACTTCCCGATTCATGCGGGAAGCCTCGGTCCATACCGGGCGCACACGCAACACAGCGCCTGTGGTCCCAGGTCGCCTCGGCAACGAGCACCATCATCACAGCCGTCGGGCCCACCTCGACGACAGGGTGTGCCAAGGCTACCACCCCAGGCGTGGGGGACGCTACGACAGCGGGGAGGATCGGAGTCCTTCGCCCGAACCACCCGGTCCGCAGGCTTTCAGCCGCGCCATACAACGGGCGTCGTTCCCGACCCGGTTCCGAACCCCGACTACTATCACAAAGTACTCGGGGGAGACGAGACCGGAACTGTGGCTCGCGGACTATCGGCTGGCCTGCCAACTGGGTGGAACGGACGATGATAATCTCATCATCCGCAACCTCCCCCTGTTCCTCTCCGACACCGCTCGAGCCTGGCTGGAGCACCTACCCCCGGGGCAGATCTCCAACTGGGACGACCTGGTCCAAGCCTTCGCCGGCAATTTCCAAGGCACGTACGTGCGCCCTAGAAACTCCTGGGATCTCCGAAGCTGCCGCCAGCAGCCGGGAGAGTCTCTCCGGGACTACATCCGGCGATTCTCGAAGCAGCGCACCGAGCTGCCCAACGTCACCGATTCGGATGTCATCGGCGCGTTCCTCGCCGGCACCACCTGCGTCGACCTGGTGAGCAAGCTGGGTCGCAAGACCCCCACCAGGGCGAGCGAGCTGATGGACATCGCCACCAAGTTTGCCTCTGGCCAGGAGGCGGTTGAGGCCATCTTCCGGAAGGACAAGCAGCCCCAGGGCCGCCTGCCGGAAGATGTTTCCGAGGCGTCAACTCAGCGCGGCACCAAGAAGAAGGGCAAGAAGTCGCAAGCAAAACGCGACGCCGCCGACGCGGACCTTGTCGCCGCCGCTGAGTACAAGAACCCTCAGAAACCTCCCGGAGGTGCCAACCTCTTCGACAAGATGCTCAAGGAGCCGTGCCCCTATCATCAGGGGGCCCGTCAAGCACACCCTTGAGGAGTGTGTCATGCTTCGACGACACTTCCGCAAGGCCGGGCCACCCGTGGAGGGTGGCAAGGCCCTCGACGACGCTAAGAAGGAAGGTCACAAGGCAGGGGAGTTCCCCGAGGTCCGCGACTGCTTCATGATCTACGGCGGGCAAGTGGCGAACGCCTCGGCTCGGCACCGCAAGCAAGAGCGTCGGGAGGTCTGCTCGGTAAAGGTGGCGGTGCCAGTCTACCTAGACTGGTCCGACAAGCCCATCACCTTCGACCAGGCCGACCATCCCGACCATGTGCCGAGCCCGGGGAAGTACCCACTCGTTGTCGACCCCATCATTGGCAACGTCAGGCTCACCAAGGTCCTCATGGACGGAGGCAGCAGCCTCAACATCATCTACGCCGAGACCCTCGGGCTCCTGCGGATCGATCTGTCCTCAGTCCGGACAGGCGCTGCGCCTTTCCACGGGATCATCCCTAGGAAGCGCGTCCAACCCCTCGGACAACTCGATCTACCCGTCTGCTTTGGGACGCCCTCCAACTTTCGAAGGGAGACCCTCACGTTTGAAGTGGTTGGGTTTCGAGGAACCTACCACGCAGTGCTGGGGAGGCCATGCTACACCAAGTTCATGGCCGTCCCCAACTACACATACCTCAAGCTTAAGATGTCGGGCCCCAACGGGGTCATCACCGTCGGGCCCACGCACCGACACACGTACGAATGCGACGTGGAGTGCATGGAGTACACCGAGGCCCTCTCCGAGTCCGAGGCCCTCATCGCCGACCTGGAGAGCCTCTCTAGGGAGGCGCCAGACATGAAGCGCCACGCCGGCAACTTCGAGCCAGCGGAGACGGTCAAGTCCGTCCCTCTCGACCCCTGCAACGACGCCTCCAAGCAGATACAGGTCGGCTCCGAGCTCGACCCCAAATAGGAAGCAGTGCTCGTCGACTTTCTCCGCGCAAACGCCGATGTTTTTGCGTGGAGTCCCTCGGACATGCCCGGCATACCGAGGGAAGTCACCGAGCACTCGCTGGATATCCAAGCTGGAGCCCGACCCGTGAAGCAGCCTCTGCGCCGATTCGACGAAGAAAAGCGCAGAGCCATAGGCGAGGAGATCCACAAGCTAATGGCGGCAGGGTTCATCAAAGAGGTATTCCATCCCGAATGGCTTGCCAATCCTGTGCTTGTGAGAAAGAAAGGGGGGAAATGGCGGATGTGTGTAGACCACACTGGTCTAAACAAAGCATGTCCGAAAGTTCCCTACCCTCTGCCTCGCATCGATCAAATCGTGGATTCCACTGCTGGGTGCGAAACCCTGTCTTTCCTCGATGCCTACTCAGGGTATCACCAGATCAGGATGAAAGAGTCCGACCAGCTCGCGACTTCTTTCATCACACCCTTCGGCATGTACTGCTATGTTACCATGCCGTTTGGTTTGAGGAATGCGGGTGCGACGTACCAGCGATGCATGAACCATGTGTTCGGCGAACACATTGGCCGAACGGTCGAGGCCTACGTCGATGACATCGTAGTCAAGACGAGGAAGGCCTCCGACCTCCTTTTTGACCTCGAAGTGACATTCCTATGTCTCAAGGCGAAAGGCGTGAAGCTCAATCCCGAAAAGTGTCTTCGGGGTCCCCCGAGGCATGCTCTTGGGGTTCATCGTCTCCGAGCGGGGCATCGAGGCCAACCCGGAGAAGATCGCCGCCATCACCAGTATGGGGCCCATCAAGGACCTGAAAGGCGTACAGAGGGTCATGGGATGCCTCGCGGCTCTGAGCCGTTTCATCTCGCGCCTCGGCGAAAGAGGCCTGCCTCTGTACCGCCTCTTAAGGAAGGCTGAGTGCTTCGCTTGGACCCCTGAGGCCAAGGAAGCCCTCGGGAATCTGAAGGCGCTCCTCATGAACGCGCCCATCTTGGTGCCCCCCGCTGCCGGAGAAGCCCTCTTGATCTACGTCGCCGCGACCACCCAGGTGGTTAGCACCGCGATTGTGGTCGAAAGACGAGAAGAGGGGCATGCATTGCCCGTCCAGAGGCCAGTCTACTTCATCAGTGAGGTACTGTCTGAGACCAAAATCCGCTACCCACAAATTCAGAAGCTGTTGTACGCGGTGATCCTGACGCGGCGGAAGTTGCGACACTACTTCGAGTCTCATCCGATGACTGTGGTGTCATCCTTCCCCCTGGGGGAGATCATCCAGTCCCGAGAGGCCTCGGGTAGAATTGCAAAGTGGGCGGTGGAGATCATGGGCGAGACGATCTCGTTCGCCCCTCGAAAGGCCATCAAGTCCTAGGTCTTGGCGGACTTCGTGGCTGAATGGGTCGACACCCAGCTCCCGACAGCTCCGATCCAACCGGAGCTCTGGACCATGTTTTTCGACGGGTCGCTGATGAAGACGGGGGCCGACGCGGGCCTGCTCTTCGTCTCGCCCCTCGGGAAGCACCTACGCTACGTGCTACGCCTCCACTTCCCGGCGTCCAACAACGTGGCTGAGTACGAGGCTCTGGTAAACGGGTTGCGAATCGCCATCGAGCTAGGGGTCCGACGCCTCGACGCTCGTGGCGACTCACAGCTCGTCATCGACCAAGTCATGAAGAACTCCCACTGCTGTGACCCGAAGATGGAAGCCTACTGCGATGAGGTTCGGCGCCTGGAAGACAAGTTCTACGGGCTCGAGCTCAACCACATCGCCCGACGCTACAACGAGACTGTGGACGAACTGGCTAAAATAGCCTCGGGGCGAACAACGGTTCCCGTGGACGTATTCTCCCGAGACCTGCATCAACCCTCCGTCAAGACCGAGGACACGCCCGAACTCGAGAAAGCCTCGGCCCAGCCCGAAGCACCCTCGGCTCAGTCCGAGGTACCCTCGGCTCAGTCCGAAGTACCCTCGGCACGGTCCGAGGTACCCTCGGCTCGGCCCGAGGTACCCTCGGCCCCCGAGGGTGAGGCACTGCGCGTCGAGGGGGGGCAGAGCGAGGTCACGCCTAATCAAAACTGGCAGACCCCGTACCTGCAATACCTCCACCAAGGAGAGCTACCCCTCGACCAAGCCGAAGCTCGGCGGGTGGCGCGGCGTGCCAAGTCATTCGTCTTGCTGGGAGATAAGAAGGAGCTCTACCACCGCAGCCCCTCGGGCATCCTCCAGCGATGCATTTCCATCGCCGAAGGCCAGGAGCTCTTACAAGAGATACACTCGGGGGCTTGCGGCCATCACGCAGCACCTCGAACCCTTGTTGGAAACGCCTTCCGACAAGGTTTCTACTGGCCGACGGCGGTGGCCGACACCACTAGAATTGTCCGCACCTGCGAAGGGTGTCAGTTCTACGTGAGGCAGACCCACCTGCCCGCTCAGGCTCTGCAGACCATACCCATCACCTGGTCGTTTCCTGTGTGGGGTCTGGACCTAGTCAGCCCCTTGCAGAAGGCACCCAGGGGCTACACGCACCTGCTGGTCGCCATCGACAAATTCTCCAAGTGGATCGAGGTACGACCCCTAAACAGCATCAGGTCCGAACAGGCGGTGGCGTTCTTCACCAACATCATCCATCGCTTTGGGGTCCCGAACTCCATCATCACCGACAACGGCACCCAGTTCACCGGCAGAAAGTTCCTGGACTTCTGCGAGGATCACCACATCCGGGTGGACTGGGCCGCCGTGGCTCACCCCATGACGAATGGGCAGGTAGAACGCACCAACGACATGATTCTGCAAGAACTCAAGCCTCGGATCTACAACGACCTCAACAAGTTCGGCAAGCGGTGGATGAAGGAACTCCCCTCGGTGGTCTGGAGTCTGAGGACAACACCGAGCCGAGCCACGGGCTTCACACCGTTCTTTCTAGCCTATGGGGCCGAGGCCATCTTGCCCACAGACTTAGAATACGGTTCCCCGAGGACGAGGGCCTACGCTGACCAAAGCAATCAAGCTAATCGAGAAGACTCACTGGACCAGCTGGAGGAGGCTCGGGACATGGCCTTACTACACTCGGCGCGGTACCAGCAGTCCCTGCGACGCTACCACGCCCGAGGGGTTCGGTCCCGAGACCTCCAGGTGGGCGACCTGGTGCTTCGGCTGCGACAAGACGCTCGAGGGCGGCATAAGCTCACGCCTCCCTGGGATGGGCCGTTCGTCATCGCCAAAATTCTGAAGCCCGGAACATACAAGCTGGCCAACAGCCAAGGCGAGGTCTACAGCAACGCTTGGAACATCCAACAGCTACGTCACTTCTACCCTTAAGATGCTTTCAAGTTGTTCGTATACCTCGTTCACACACAAAGTATGGTCGTCAAGGAAGGGTCAGCCTTGCCTCAGCAAAGCCCGACCCTCCCTCGGGGGCTAGAAGGGGGGAACCCCCTCTACGTCGAAATTTTCCTCGAAAAAAAAAATCTTTTCTGCCAGAATGCCTTTCGTGCTTTTCGACTACTTCGAAAGTGGATCCTGAAAACGACGGAGTACACGTAAGCAGCCAAGGCTGACCGAGCCGAGGGACTCCTACGCTTCCGGGATACGGATACCTCACTCATCACCTTCTGCGATAAGTAACTCGCGCTCGGATAAGTGATTCTACGGACTGAACAAGTCTTCACGCTCGAAAGCTTCTCTGCCGGAACGGTTTTTCGGGCCTTCTCGACTGCATCGATGACAGAACCCTATGTACGAGTAAGAGTGCGTGTAAGCGGCAAGGCCGACCGAGCCGAGGGACTCCTACGCCTCCGGGATACGGATACCTCACTCATCACCTTCCGTGAAAAGCAACTCTCGCCCGCACAAACAATTCTGTTACCGACAAATAAGTCCGGATACTCGAAACAAGAGGGAAAGGGACACAACTTTACAACACGATGATGGTATATTTGGGCCTCGGCAGCCGCACAAAGCATACACACACTACAAGACAACCCGATCCTGCAGGCTCGGACGTCGATAGTTGAAGGGGGCAGCAGCACCCTCAGCGTCAACTACACCTTCGGCGGGGTCTGACCTAGCCTCGGACGGCGACGCGGTTGGAGGATCCCCACTCTGAAGGACGACATCAGCACCACACCCGGGCCATCGCCGCCAGGGTCTTCTCCAGGAATCCGGCTCGAGCAGACGGCTCGGCCGGCCACCCCGAGGCCTCAGCCAGCTGTCCCCCGGAGACATCAGCCCGGCTTGTGGCCTCGATAGCTCAACTCCGGCGTCGGTTCTTCCAGTGGACGACCCAGCCAGGCTCCGGCCGACCAAGTCTCCTTTTTGAGCCAACTCTGCCTCTGTCCGTGCTGACACCGCTACCTTCGGCTTCGGCTCGTCAAAGAGCGGCCGAGGGGTTCCTTTAACTAAGCAAGAGAAGCCTCGGACAGCAAGTCCGACCGAGCCGAGGGACTCCTATGCCTGTGGGATACAGATACCTCACTCGTCGCCTTCGCACGAGGCGACTCACGCTTGGTGAAGCGGTTCAGATAACCAACAGGCGAGTCTTAGTGCTCGAAATGAAGAAAAAACACGGCTCTGCGCCGAAAATACATACATGTTCAGGCCTCGACAGCCACAATGAACAAAACATCAGCACTCAAAGTGCCATTACAAACGGAACTCCGGTTCCACCTCCGCAGGTACGAACAACCCCACACGATTGGGGGGCCTGCGGAGCAATAGAAGACCGACGAACGGCTCATCGTCACCCGCCCCAGCAGCGGCGACGACGATGACTTCTGCTCCGAAGGGCCAAACAGCAGCAGCGATGACCTCAGGGCGGATGCTGCTGCCATGAGGCCCTCGCCCATGCCCCCAACTCGAGAGGCAAGGACGGGCAGAAGGCCGTAGAGTTGGAGGTCAGTCCGTGGGCGGCACCAGCTAGCTCATCGACGGAGAAATCTCTTCCGGCTGCCGTGGCGGAAGGCGGCGCCGGGAGTGGCTCCGAAGCCACCCGGCTCAGAGAGCCAGGCACGCGGCAGCTGCCAACGCCACGAACGGCGAACGCCCTTCCCCCCGATCATTGAGGGAAGGAGCGGGCTGCCGCCCGCACAGGGTCCGACCCCAACTCGACACACTCCCCTCCCCAGCACTGATGATGAAGATCCTTGAAGCTGAGGGAGGGGCAGAGGCCGCAGCCCGGTTCGCTTCTCCCCGCCATCAAGCTGGAGGTCACCATCTTGGGTGACCACCGGCGAGGGGATGCAGCCGGGCTGCATGATGAAAATTCTTGAAGCCGAACGATGGCTGATAGGTACCAGCTTCCACAAAGTTGCGTTCCTCCGACGACAAGACGGAAGGATTGCGGGCGTCCCCCCATCCAGGGGCTCGGAAGGTGGAAAGACACGATGCATGAGGGGAGTGCAAAGACATGGTTGCCCTCCAAGGGGGTCGCCCTCCTTTTAAAGGCAACTCTCCCCACTTGCGTCCTCAGCCGTCGTGGGCTGAGTCTTCTCCAACACACTCCAAGGTCCTCCCCCTACGGCACGGGGGCTGGGCCCCACACGTCATGCAAGCCGGTCCAGGACAGAAGGAGCCAAACCACCGCGCGCAGGGCATGCAACTGCCCAGCGGTTACAAGCATTCCTCCACTTTCGCCCAGACCAGCGGGTGAAAGGGTGGACAGCCATGCAGTCGGCATGCAACCGCGCCAAGTGGGCGCGCCCCTTCGACTCCAGCACGCCCAGCATGGAGGCCCAGGCCCACATGTCATGCAACCGGCGCGCCGGTTGCTACGTGTGAGCAACTGCACCGCCACTCGCGCCACTACCGCGCCTCCTCGACTCTGGAGCCAATACCGCGACTCGAGGCAACCCTGCGCGTGACCCAGCAGTGCCAGCCAGGCGCGACGGTCAAATACGGTCAAAAATGGGCCGGCAGTAATGGCGGTGGCAGGCGGGCAGGAACAACGGTCACGTCGTCAGCAAAGCTTACGTCCCATCCAGGGGCATCGAGGGAACCCTCTCTCACGGCGTGAAGACGGCGCGCCCGTGATCCGTTCCTCGAATGGCTCGCACACGCGCAACGACCGCCTGGCGAACCACTCGCGCCATCGCATTAACTCCGTGGCGGGACAGGCGGCACCTCAGGCGGGAGAAGCAAGCGACGCTTCACCTTCGCCATAATGACCGCGTCGAAAAAGGTACGCCACGTCATTCGATTTCGTATCCTTTTCCTCTTTCTCTCTCTTGCAACAGGGACCGGGAAAGGGGGATACCGCAGAAAGGATCCTTCTCCGTGAAGGAAACAGGCCCCGAGCCTCCCTACTGATCAGAGGTTCAAAGGCTGGCCCCTCGGAGGAGTTCAACGGCCGCCTCAGAGCGCTTGGGTCCTGCGCCCACTACTGGTCAGAGGTTCGATGGCCGGCCCCTCGGAAGGGTCCCACGGCCGCCTCAGGCCACTTGGGCTACGCGCCCACTACTGATCAGGGGTTCGTAGGCTGGCCCTCGAAGGGTTCACAGTCACCTTAGACACAAAGCGAGGGATGACCCTGGGTACGTTCGATACATAACCAATGCTCGGGCTACGCTCCCGAGGTACCCTAGGACATTTCCGAGACCAGCGGGAGCGATCTCGTAACGGAATCCCATCAGAGGGAGGCATCGAGCCCTCGGACCCCGTCAAAGGGGACCGGGTCCGGCAGATCACCCGCAGGTACTTTTAGAGCGCGCCTCTGGGCCTCTAGCCGACCCTAGCAAATGGGGCACGGGCGTCCGCTCGGATTACCTGCCAGCAGCTCACCAGAAACACCATGTTCGGCGCCCTCCGAGGGCAACATGGCGCTTTCCCCCCCCCTCCTCCTTGCGGAAAGGCAACGCAGGGGCGTATGTAAAAAAGTCGAGTCTGTCCTTGACCATCCTCTCGCCCTGTGCAGAGGCTCGGGGGCTGCTCTCGCAAACCCGGCTCTGGCTGACCCATTGATAGCGTCAACATACCAACCCGAGAACTTGGGACCCGACCGTGCACCCGGGCTACGGCCAGCTCGCATGAGGGAACAACTAGACCAGCCGAAGTATTGCGAAACGCACTAAGACCTCGAAGGAGTAAAACTACTCCTCCGAGGCCTCGGGGGCTACACCCGGCGGGTGCGCTCGCGTGCACCCACCGGAACAAAATGCAACCAAGAAAAGGCTGGTCCCCTTGCAAAAAAGTGTGGCAAAAGCCTCCAAGCGAGTATTAACACTCCCTTTGAGGCTCGGGGGCTACTGTCGGGGACCATAATTAGGGGTACCCTCAAGGCTCCTAAATCTCAGCTGGTAACCCCCATCAGCACAAAGCTGCAAAGGCCTGATGGGTGCGATTAAGTCAAGGATCGGTCCATTCGAGGGACGCGATCATGCCTCACCCGAGCCCAGCCTCGAGCAAGGGCAGCCGACCCCGGAGGGCCTACGTCTCGCCCGAGGCCCCCCTCCAGCAACGGACACACCTTCGGCTCGCCCGAGGCCCAGTCTTCACCAAGAAGCAACCTTGGCCAAATCACCACACCGACCGACCAAATCGCAGGGGCATTTAATGCAAAGGTAGCCTGACACCTTTATCCTAACGCAGGCCCTCCAGTCGACAGAGCCGAAGTGATCGCAGTCACTTCGCCGCTCCACTGACCGGTCTGACAAGAGGACAACGCCGCCTGCGCCGCCCTGACTGCTGAGCCACTCGACAGAGTGAGGCTGACAACAGCCAAGTCCGGTCTCAGGCGTCATAGGAAACTCCGCATCGCCCGACCCCAGGGCTCGGACTTGGGCTCAGCCCCGGAAGACGGCGAACTCCGCTCCGCCCGACCCCAGGGCTCGGACTCGGGCTCAGCCCCGAAAGACGGTGAACTCCGCTCCGCCCAACCCCAGGGCTCGGACTCGGGCTCAGCCCCGGAAGACGGCGAACTCCGCTCCGCCCGACCCCAGGGCTCGGACTCGGGCTCAGCCCTGGAAGACGACGAACTCCGCCTCGCCCGACCCCAGGCTCGGACTCAGGCTCAGCCCCGAAGGACGACGAACTCCGCTTCGCCCGACCCTAGGGCTCGGACTCAACCCTGGCCTCAGCCGACGGTCTCCGCCCCGTCCGACCCGGGGGCTCAAACTCGACCTCGACCTTGGAAGACAGACTCGACCTCGACCTCGGAGGAGCCTCCACCTCGCCCAACCTAGGGCACGGAACGACCACGTCAACAGGAAGCACCATCATTACCCTACCCCGAGCTGACTCAGGCTACGGGGAACAAGACCGGCGTCCCATCTGGCTCGCTCCACCATACGAGTAATGATGGCGTCCCGCATGCCCTGTGATGACGGCGGCTCTCAGCCCCCTTACGGAAGCAAGAGGACGTCAGCAAGGACTCGACAGCCCCGACAGCTGTCCTTCCGCCAGGCTCCAGCGTTCCTCCGACGGCCACGACACCACGCGAACTGGGTGCCAAGACCTCTCCGGCTGCCATAATGGCATGTACTTAGGGCGCTAGCTCTCCCCCGCTAGACACGTTAGCACACTGCTACACCCCCATTGTACACCTGGATCCTCTCCTTATGCCTATAAAAGGGAGGTCCAGGGCCCTCTTACAGAGGGTTGGCCGCGCGAGGAAGGACGGGACGGCGCTCGCGCAAGGCCGCTCGCTCCCTCCCGCATGGACGCTTGTAACCCCCTACTGCAAGCGCACCCGACCTAGGCGCGGGGCTAACACGAAGGCCGCGGGTTCCACCTCCCACGCCTGTCTCCCTCCGGCTACTCTCTCCCCCCTTCGCGTTCCGCCTCGCGCCGACCCATCTGGGCTGGGGCACGCGGCGACAATTCACTCGTCGGTCCAGGGACCCCCAGGTTTCGAAACACCGACATTATCTAAGGAGCTTAATGTTTGCAATGATTCAATTTCTTGTCTTAGAATTGAGAATGAAAATTTAAATGCTAAGATAGAAGAATTGAATACTTGCAAAACTCCTACATCTACTGTTGAGCATGTCACTATTTGTACTAGATGTAGAGATATTAATTTTGATACTATGAATGATCACATTGCTATGATTAAAGAACAAAATGATCACATAACTGATTTAAATGCTAAAATTGCCGAGCATGAGCTAGAAAATGAAAAAATTTAAATTTGCTCGTAGCATGCTTTAAAATGGGAGACGCCCTGGCATTAAGGATGGCATTGGCTTCCAACAAGGGAGCCAAAGCAACATCAAGCTTAATACCCCAAGAACAAACTGTCTGATTTTGTTAAGGGTAAGGCTCCCATGGTTCAGGATAAAGGGGTTACATTTTATATCCTGAGAACTTTCCTGAACATAAAATCAGGAAATCCATGCTAGAAAACCTCATAATGTTTCTCATCGTGCTTTTATGTATAGTAATGAGGCATCTAGCTCTAGGCATTCAATTCATATAAAAAATGCCTAAAAAGAAAATTGCAAATGCATCAAATGAGCATAATATTTCATTTAAGACTTTTGATGCATCTTATGTGTTAACTAACAAATCAGGCAAAGTAGTTGCCAAATATGTTGGGGGCAAACACAAGAGTCCAAAGACTTGTGTTTGGGTACTCAAGGTGCTTGTTTCTAATGTCAAAGGACCCAAGACCGTTTGGGTACCTAAGAACAAGGCCTAAATTTGTTTTGTAGTTTTATGCATCCGACAGGTCAAGTTGGATAATCGATAGCGGGTGCACAAACCACATGACAGGGGAGAAAAGGATGTTCTCCTCATATGAGAAAAATGATGATCCCCAAAGAGCTATCACATTCGGGGATGGAAATCAAGGTTTGGTCAAAGGTTTGGGTAAAATTTCTATATCTCCTAACCATTCCATTTCTAATGTTTTTCTTGTAGATTCTTTAGACTACAATTTGCTTTCCGTTTCTCAATTATGTAAAATGGGCTACAACTGTCTGTTTACTGATGTTGGTGTTACTGTCTTTAGAAGAAGTGATGATTCAATAGCATTTAAGGGAGTGTTAGATGGTCAGCTATATTTAGTTGATTTTAATGATAATAAAGCTGAACTAGACACTTGCTTAATTGCTAAGACTAATATGGGCTGGCTCTGGCATCACCGACTTGCCCATGTTGGGATGAAGAATCTCCATAAACTTCTAAAGGGAGAACACATTTTAGGTTTAACAAATGTTCATTTTGAGAAAGACATGATTTGTAGCGCATGTCAAACAGGGAAGCAAGTTGGAGCTCATCATCCACACAAGAACATCATGACGACCGACAGGCCGCTTGAGCTACTCCACATAGATTTATTCGGCCCGATCGCTTATATAAGCATCGGTGGGAGTAAGTACTGTCTTGTTATTGTGGATGATTATTCTCGCTTCACTTGGGTATTCTTTTCATAGGAAAAATCTCAAACCCAAGAAACCTTAAAGAGGTTCTTAAGACGGGCTCAAAATGAGTTCGGATTGATGATCAAAAAGATTAGAAGAGATAATGGAACGGAGTTCAAGAACTCTCAAATTGAAGGATTTCTTGAGGAGGAGGGCATCAAGCATGAGTTCTCTTCTCCATACACACCTCAACAAAATGGTGTAGTGGAGAGGAAGAATAGAACTCTAATGGACATGGCAAGGACCATGCTTGATGAGTACAAGACACCAGATCAGTTTTGGACGAAGGCGATTAACACCGCTTGCTACTCCATCAACCGACTCTACCTTCACCGAATCCTCAAGAATACATCGTATGAACTCCTAACTGGTAAAAAGCCCAATGTTTCTTATTTTAAAGTTTTTGGTAGCAAATGCTTTATTCTTATCAAGAGAGGTAAAATTTCCAAATTTGCTCCTAAAGCAGTAGAAGCCTTTTTACTTGGTTATGACTCAAACACAAGGGCATATAGAGTCTTCAACAAGTCCACTGGATTAGTTTAAGTTTCTTGTGACATTGTGTTTGATGAGACTAATGGCTCCCAAGTGGAGCAAGTTGATCTTGATGAATTAGATGATGAAGAGGCTCCATGTGTCGCATTAAGGAACATGTCCATTGGGGATGTGTGTCCAAAAGAATCCGAAGAGCCTCCACAAGCACAAGATCAACCATTATCTTTCACACAAGAATCTTCACCAACTCAAGATGAGGAATTAGCTCAGGAAGAAGAGGATCAAGATCAAGATGATGAGCCACCTCAAGAGGAGGACATTGATCAAGGGGGAGATGAAGATGATCAAGACAAGGAAGATGATCAAGAGATTCGGGATCAAAGACCACCGCTCCCAAGAGTCCACCAAGCAATTCAAAGAGATCACCCCATCAACTCCATACTTGGTGACATCCACCAGGGGTAACCACTAGATCTCGAGTTGCTCATTTTTGTGAACATTACTCTTTTGTGTCCTCTATTGAGCCATACAGGGTAG
This sequence comes from Zea mays, assembly GCF_902167145.1. NCBI lineage: Eukaryota > Viridiplantae > Streptophyta > Magnoliopsida > Poales > Poaceae > Zea > Zea mays. The sequence continues at coordinate 108,082,392 of NC_050101.1, read as the reverse complement.
AGAATGCACTAAGAGATCTGGATTGGGTGGTGGCAATGCAAGAGGAACTCAACAACTTCACGAGGAATGAGGTATGACATTTAGTTCCACGTCCTAATCAAAATATTGTAGGTACCAAGTGGGTATTCTGCAACAAACAAGATGAGCATGGTGTGGTGACTAGGAACAAAGCCTGACTTGTTGCCAAAGGTTATTCACAAGTCGAAGGTTTGGATTTTGATGGAACCTATGCACCCGTAGCTAGGATTGAGTCAATTCGTATATTACTAGCCTATGCTACTTACCATGGCTTTAAGTTATATCAAATGGACGTAAAGAGTGCCTTCCTCAATGGCCCTATCAAGGAAGAGATTTATGTTGAGCAACCTCCCGGCTCTGAAGATAGTGAGTATCCTAACCATGTCCATAAGCTCTCAAAGGCGCTTTATGGGCTCAAGCAAGCCCCAAAAGCATGGTATGAATGCCTGCGAGACTTTCTTATCACTAATGGCTTCAAAGTTGGAAAAGCTGACCCTACTCTCTTCACTAAAACAATTGCTAAAGACTTGTTTATATGCCAAATTTATGTTGATGATATTATATTTGGGTCTACTAACAAGTCATCTTGTGAAGAGTTTAGTAGGATCATGATACATAAATTTGAGATGTCAATGATGGGGGAGTTGAAGTATTTCCTTGGATTTCAAATCAAGCAACTCTAAGAGGGCACCTTTATCAGCCAAACTAAGTACATTCAAGACATACTCAAGAAATTTGGAATGAAGAATGCCAAACCCGTCAAGACTCCCATGGGAACCAATGGGCATCTCGACCTCGACACGGGAGATAAATCCGTAGATCAAAAGGTATACCGGTTGATGATAGGATCTTAAGGAAGTTCACCTTAGGATCTTGAGTATGTCTTCATGACATACTCAAGACATACCGGTTGATGATAGGATCTTTACTCTATTTATGTGCTTCATGACCAGATATTATGCTTTTAGTATGCATGTGTGTAAGGTTCCAGGCAAATCCTAAGGAAGTTCACCTTAGGGCAGTGAAAAGAATCATGAGATATTTAGTTTACACTCCTAAGTTTGGGCTATGGTACCCCAAGGGATCTACCTTTGTTTTAATTGGGTATTCCGATGCCGATTATGCCGTATGTAAAATTGACAGGAAGAGCACATCAGGGACTTGTCAGTTTCTTTCGAAGATCTCTGGTGTCTTGGGCTTCAAAGAAACAAAACTCAGTAGCTCTATCCACCGCCGAAGCTGAGTATATTGCTGCAGGACATTGTTGTGCACAATTACTCTAGATGCGGCAAACCATTAGGGACTATAGCTACAAGTTGAGCAAAGTCCCTCTCCTATGTGATAATGAGAGTGCAATCCGCATGGCGGATAATCCCGTTGAACACAGCCGCACTAAGCATAGAGACGTCTGATATCACTTTCTGAGAGATCACCAACAAAAGGGGATATCGAAATTGCTTATGTTAGTACCCACAACCAATTAGCCGATATCTTTACCAAGGCACTAGATGAAAAGACCTTTAGCAAGCTTAGGAATGAGCTAAATATACTTGACTCTCGGAACATTGATTGAAATATTGCACACATAGCTAATTTATATACCTTGATCATGTCTCTTTCATTTGGTATAAATGCATATTTCTTATTCTTCTTGTGCCAAGGCTAAGACTAATGTGCTTTCAAGTATACTTTCATGCTTAGTCTTAAATTGAAAAGGAAATGGAGTATTCGGCAAAGGCAAGACTTCCAGTCCAACTGTGATGGTATCATTTATCCTTTACCCTACTCATAACAATCTCAATTGGTATGACCTTTCACTCATATACTTTAATTACCAAAAGGGGAGTGGCCTTTCAAGTTTCTTCGTTTTTTGCGCTTAATGCCAAAGGGTAGAAAGTATTAGGCACAAAGCAAAAGGACCGCACCACCCCATATTTTCAAAATTCAAAATTTTAATCGGTATTTCATTTGGTTTCAAAAAAATTCAATTGGTATAATTTCATCTGGGTATCTATTTCAAAAACCCTCTTGATAAGCTAAGGGGAGAATTTCTTCAGGGGGAGCTTTTATTTAGTCAAAGGAAAAAGCATTTGAAATAGGGGGAGGATTTCAAATCTTGAAAAGGCTTCTTGAAATCATATTCTTATACCTTTGGCTATTTGCAAAAGAATTTGAAAAGATTTTTACAAAAGATTTGCAAAAACAAAGCAAGTGGTACAAATGTGGTCCAAAATATTAAAAAGAAGAAAGCAATCACATTCATTCTTACACTTACGTAGAAAGTCTTTCAATTGGTTTAAATCTAAGTAACCTATGCACATCTATCATAATTGCAAACTAGTTACATTTTTACACTTTATATTTGCTTTGGTTTGTGTTGGCATCAATCACCAAAAAGGGGGAGATTGAAAGGGAAATGGGCTTAATCATTTCCTATAATCGATTTTGGTGTTTGACGACCATCACAAACCTTATGAACTAACTAGTTTGCCCAGTTGATTATTTGTCAGGTGGATGAGTTCATCTACAACTAGTCTAAGTTGACTGTCCGGAATACCGTAGATTATTCTAGGCAGGAGAAGATTTTTGGAAAAACACCTATGCGCAGACCGTCCGGCCCATTGCGGCGAACCGTCCACGACACCAGGGTGTGCCTCGGACAGGAACACTACAAAAACACAAGTTAACACTACGGACCGTCCGATAGAAAAGAGAGCACCGTCCGAGACCAAGCGCGGACCGTCTGGCCTCAGACGCGGACCGTCTGGTGGTGAAAAACCAGAAAAACCCGAAGGTGACGGGTTCAGTAAAATGCATTTTTAGCGTCCTCGCGGACCGTATGGGGTGCATGGCCGGACCGTCCGCGACTGCTTTATCTGACATCTTACGACGCATTAAATGCTCTATAGCCGTTGATATAGCCGTTACTCTGACCGTTGCGATTTTAGTCGTTGATGTGCAGGGGCGGACCGTCTGGTCTAGGGATGCGGACCGACCGCGGTCGACAGAAAGGGAGCAACGGCTAGGAAGTGGTTGGAGGCTATAAATACAACCCCAACCACCTCTATTCATCACATCCAAGCATTCCACTCATATAGGGATGAAAACGGTCAAAAACGATCAGAAGAAAGCTCAACCACTTTCACTTTCATATTATTTTTTCGAAAACGATAGCAGTACGATATTTGACGGTAACGAAAACGGCGACGATATTTAATGATAACAAAAACGATAACTAAAGGATCGAAGACGCATCGAAATCAATCGAAAACCATCAAAACAATATTTAAAAACGATAAACTCATAAACATGTCAAGCCATAGAACATGATAATATCTATAAATCTTGATCATATAACAATACTTACTATTACGGCATAATCACAATAACTATATATTATATAGCAATAATAGCATCCAAAAAAGTGAAATAGCCATAAGTCCATAAAACCGTAGCACAAACACAAGCACATATTGACATATACCATAAATATCATAGTCCATATTCCATAACCATAGCTAGAAATAAAATGATACACTGCAAGTCCACAACCACAAGTGCCAAGACAATCCACAAAGACCACAAGTTCATCTCACCAAACCTCAAATGACATATGTGATAAGTTTCAGACTCTAGCACAGAAGCACTCACTCACTGACTCATTCAAACAACCAGACCTCACTGGCATACATAATACATTGATACATAGCATAGTGCATTGCAACAATACTTATAGCTGAATCTCTGGAATGTCGTCATCATCTTCCACCTGATCACGTCCCAATTCTAAAAATTCATCCTAATTTTGAAACAAATATGTGTTACCACTCATATAATCCAAATCTGACACAAACATATAGCAGTTCTGAATATTAGCGGATAGCGGGCCCACATTTTATTACCTCAAACTCACTGGCCAAATTGTTCTTAATGGCATCAAGAACCTCAAGGTCGGTAGACAGTGAAGAAATATTTCTAGAACCTGAAAATTAACAGGCAATGAATGAATAAAACTACAAAAGTATATTAAGAATGAAGAATCAGTTTACAACTTTTACCTTTTCTAGATGCAACTATCAAATCTTTAGTGCACACAAGTGCTTCTACAATGCCAGGATCAAGGCGGCTTCGATATGGATCGATAACACGACCACCGGCACTAAATGCCGACTCAGATGCAACCGTTGAAACTTGCATTGCCAACACATCACGAGCAAGTAGTGAGACGGTTGGATATTCGTCAGCTTGATTTTTCCACCATGCTAGGATATCAAATGCATTCAGGTTGGCTTTAGAAGTCTTCAATGGTGGTTGTGATAAATACCTATGTAATTCAGTTGATTCCACACCAACACCACATGACTCATTGTCAAATAGATAGTTATCAAGCTCCTCATCCATGTTGTTCACAAACTGATTTAAAATTGGAGGTTCATATCCTTGATCGGTATTGTTCTGTGAAATAGGTGTAGCCAAAACATAGCATTGGAACAAGTTCTTTAGGACACCAATAAACTTGTCAATTTCAGACTGGTAGGTAATCCTATAGATCCTTTTCAAGTAAAATTGCACCATTTTTCTCTTGAACCTAGGATCAAGAACATTTGCTACAGCAAGAGCAATATTGGACTTCTTCCAATACTTATCAATCTTGAAAGTCATAGCATTTGCCATATCACAAATAATATTATCACTACTATTGCACCAATCAGATAACAACAGCTTAACCTCACAAAAGCCTCTAAAAACATATTGGCGGTTGGATATGTAGTACCGGAAAATATCTCAGTTAGTTCAAAGAATTTTTTTCAAGAAATGAATCAACATAGCAGCCTTGTCCCATTCATTAGGTGAAGGTGCAATACTACCATACCTACGACGATCAATAGAAGTGAGCCTCTCAAAGGCATCCTTGTAGTAGAGAGCATCCCTCAACATTAAAAAAGTTGAATTCCACCATGGACACATCAACTGAGAGAGAAGGTTTGGTGTCCAACCCACATTCAGTGGCACATTTCATAAACTCCTCCCATTGAAGTGGTGATCCCTTAACAGCAACAACAAAAGCTCTAATCTTTTCAGTTGCAGAGGCAATCACACGCATACCATCTTTAACTACAAATTTAGAATGTGATTAGCACATCTCACGTGAAAAAATAGCCCATCGCATACTAAAGGACTATGTTTCTTGAGTTCTACAATTAAATCCTTAACAGCCACTTCATTTGCAGAGGCATTATCCAAAGTCAAAGAGAACATTTTTTCTCAACATACCATTTCAATAGACAAGAACTCACTGTATAAGACAGCCTCTCACCTGTATGTCACCCTTCAACATGAAAGAAATTGATAATTCTTTTCTGAATTTTCCATTCATCATCAATCCAATGAAGAGTGACACACATGTAACCCTTGTTCTGGTTGGATGTCCACATATCCATAGTTGCACTAAAGCGGCTTCGGATGGTTTTGAAGTATGCATACAACTTATCCTTCTCAGCTAAATAGTAGTCCATTATATCCTTTCTAACAGTGACACGAGACTTCAAAGGAAAATGTGGGCGCATCGATTTGACCCATTCTACAAATACTTCATGCTCAACCATATTGAAAGGATACTCATGAACAATCATAGCTTCATAGAACTTTTTCAAGCTAGCTTCTTGATCATACTTGTAAGGTTTAACTATAGCAATTCCTGTCTCACTATCCTTACCGGTTGTGAGCTGCTGTTATCCTTTCTTTACATGGTGGTAATTATTCAGATGTGTCCAAAAACCAGTTGTTCCAAATTTTCCCTTAGCTCTATGCTTGCTAGTCTTGGTCTGACACCCTTTGAAATTGCACTTTGCCCACCTCTGTCTCTCTTGCTTGCCATCCACCTCCACTATCACCCAATACTTGGTGAAATATTGCCAGACTTCAGATGTGCTCTTCTTTGCCCTTTTGCCAGAAGGCTCATCGTCATCGTCGTCACTGTCCATGTCCACATCTACATCAATTGTGTCATCACGATTTGCACCACCAATTGGCACTACTGGATGGTGTTGCAGACGATGTGGATACAATACGCTGTCGCTGACTCTGACTTGTTGCCGCTGCTACAAATAATTAGAGGACTCTTATACTGAAAGGGAAATGTGCCCTTGGGCCATTTCTAAGTATTTTGGTGACTGAGTGCAAACACAAGGGCCTAAATGTGAAAATATGCTCATGGATGAACAAAGTGTAAATCACAAGTAAAGGTATGTTTCTAAGCCTTAGTACATTAGTTTTGTGTACTAACATCTTGTCTAAGTGTTAGAAACAGGAGAAAGAAGAAAAGAAAAGAAGTGGAGAGTGGCTGTGTACAGCCAAAGGCTGCTTCGGGCTGGGGCACCGGACTGTCCGGTGTGCACCGGACAGTGTCCGGTGCGCCAGATCAGCGCAGCGCAAACCAGCCGCTCTCGGGTTTTTCTCCGGCGACTTCGGCTAAAATTCACCGGACTGTCCGGTGTGCACCGGACTGTCCGGTGAGCCAACGGTCGGCAGGGCCAACGGTCGGCCGCGCAATCCGCGCGGGACACGTGGCCGAGCCAACGGTCGGAAGACGGCACCGGACTGTCCGGTGTGCACCGGACATGTCCGGTGCGCCAACAGCGCCAGATCTGCCAACGGTCTGCAACGGTCGTCTTCGCCGTTTAAGGAAACAAATCGGGCACCGGACAGTGTCTGGTGTGCACCGGACTGTCCGGTGCCCCCGACGACAGAAGGCAAGGATGGCCTTCCGGATTTGCTATCAACGGTTCCTAGCTGCCTTGGGGCTATAAAAGGAGCCCCTAGGCGCATGGAGGATATACACAAGCAACCTTTGAGCATTCTTGATCATCCACACTAAGTCTCTGCGCATTCGTTTGTGTTTCTAAGTGATTCGAGCCCTGTTCTAAGTGAGAACTCTGAGATAGTCTTGTGAGCTCGATTCTTGGCCGTGTGTGTGCGCTTTTGCTGTGGATTTGTGTGTGTTGCTTCCCTCCCTTACTCTGTGTTTCATTTGTGATCATATACTTGTAAGGGCAAGAGACTCCAATTTGTGGAGATTCCTTGCAAACGGGATAGTGAAAGGAAAACAAAACACCGTGGTATTCAAGTGGGTCTTTGGACCGCTTGAGAGGGGTTGATTGCAACCCTCGTCCGTTGGGACGCCACAACGTGGAGTAGGCAAGCGTTGGTCTTGGCCGAACCACGGGATAAAACCACTGTGTCACTCTGTGCTTGATTCTCTTGTGGTACTGTGTTTTGTTGAGACTTCACTCTAGCCACTTGGCCATACTTGTACTAACCCTTAACAAGTTTTTGTGGCTTAAGTTTAAGTTTTTACAGGATCACCTATTCACCCCCCCCCCCCTCTAGGTGCTCTCAATTGGTATCAGAACCGTTCTCTTCACAAAGGGACTAACCGCCCGAAGAGATGGATCCTAAGGGGAAGGGTATAGTGATCAACGACAAAGAGAAGGAATCCTTCGTCAACGAGCCGAAGGACGATAAGCCTACCGACTCCGGCTCGGGCCAAAGACGGAAGGAAGGGAAGAAGAAGAAGACCAGGCGCATCAAGGAGATCGTCTACTACGACAGCGACGAGTCTACTTCTTCCCAAAAGGACGAGGACCACAACGACTACGAGAGAAGAAAACCGGTTAATTCGAACTTTTCTTTTGATTACTCTCGTATTCCGCAAAGTTCACATTCTCATTTGCTCTCCATTCCACTCGGCAAGCCCCCACACTTTGATGGAGAGGACTACGGATTTTGGAGCCACAAAATGCGTAGTCACCTATTCTCTCTCCATCCTAGTATATGGGAGATTGTAGAGAGTGGAATGCATTTTGATAGTTCGGATAGTCCCATGTTCATTAATGAACAAATTCATAAGAATGCACAAGCTACTACTGTTCTTCTAGCTTCCTTGTGCAGGAATGAATACCATAAGGTGAGCGGCTTGGATAACGCCAAGCAAATCTGGGACACCCTCAAGATTTCTCATGAGGGGAACGACGTCACCTTACTCACCAAGATGGAGTTGGTGGAGGGCGAGCTTGGACGGTTCGCGATGATAAGGGGCGAGGAGCCAACGCAAACATACAATCGGCTCAAGACCCTTATCAACAAGATAAGAAGCTACGGGAGCACGCGATGGACGGACCACGACGTCGTCCGCCTAATGCTAAGGTCATTTACCGTTCTTGATCCTCACTTGGTGAACAATATACGTGAAAATCCCAGGTACACCAAGATGTCGCCCGAAGAAGTTCTTGGGAAATTTGTTAGCGGGCGAATGATGATCAAGGAGGCGAGATATGTGGACGACGCCTTGAATGGTCCGATCAACGAGCCGCAACCTCTCGCTCTCAAGGCAACACGAAGCAAGGAGGCGCTACCTAGCAAGGTGGCACAAATTGAGGCGGCTGGACTCAACGATGAAGAAATGGCCCTCATTATCAAGAGATTCAAGACGGTGCTAAAGGGTCGCAATGGACAGCCGAGCAAGACTAAGACCAAGGGGAAGCGATCATGCTTCAAATGCGGTAAGCTTGGTCATTTTATTGCTAACTGTCCTGATAATGATAGTGACCAGGAAAAGGGGAACAAGAGGGAAAAGAAGAAGCATTACAAGAAGGCAAAGGGCGAGGCGCATCTAGGCAAGGAGTGGGACTCGGATTGCTCCTCGTCCGACTCCGACAATGAAGGACTCGCCGCCACCGCCTTCAACAAATCAACTCTCTTCCCCAACGAGCGTCTCACATGTCTTATGGCAAGGGAGAAGAAGGTGAGTACTCAAGACTCCACTTATGCTTCTTCTAGTGATAGTGAGTCTAGTGATGATGACATAGATTATTCATGCTTGTTCAAGGGCTTAGATAGATCTAAGATAGATAAAATCAATGAATTGATTGATGCATTGAATGAAAAGGATAGGCTTTTAGAAAAGCAGGAGGATTTATTGTATGATGAACATGATAAATTTGTAGAGGCACAAAAATCATATGCTTTAGAAGTAAAAAGAAATGAAATGCTTTCTTATGAACTATCTACTTGTCATGAAACCATTTCTACTTTACAAGGTGTTAACAATGATTTAAATGCTAAGTTAGAAGTAGCAAATAAATCTAATTCTTGTGTAGAACATGTTAAGATTTGCACTAGGTGTAAGGATTTCGATGTTGATGCCTGTAGTGAACATCTAGTTTTAATTTCCAAATTAAATAAGGAAGTGGCTAGTCTTAATGCCCAACTTAAGACTAGCAAGAATGAAGTTGATAAAATAAAATTTGCAAGGGATGCCTATACGGTTGGTAGACACCCCTCAATTAAGGATGGTCTTGGCTTCAAGAGAGAGGCCAAGAACTTAACAAGCCATAAGGCTCCCATCTTCGTCAAGGAGAAAGGGAAGGCCCCTATGGCTAGTAATGCTAAAAAGAACCATGCTTTTATGTATTATGATAGGAGAAATGCTAGAAATGCTTATAATGATTTTGATTCACATGTTTATGATTCTCATGCCATGTTTGCCTCTAGTTCTTCTTATAAGCATGATAGGGATATGCCTAGGAGAAATATTGCTCATGTGCCTAGAAAGGATGTTATTCATGCTCCTAGGAAAGTAGTGAATGAACCTTCTATAATTTATTGTGCTTTAAACACTTCCTTTGCTATTTGTAGAAAGGATAGGAAAATAGTTGCTAGGAAGTTAGGGGCAAAATGCAAGGGAGACAGGACTTGCATTTGGGTCCCTAAGGACATTTGTGCTAACCTTGCAGGACCCAACATGAGTTGGGTACCTAAGACCCAAGCCTAAATTTGCCTTGCAGGTTTATGCATCCGGGGGTTCAAGCTGGATTATTGACAGCGGATGCACAAACCATATGACGGGGGAGAAGAAGATGTTCACCTCCTACGTCAAAAATAAGGATTCCCAAGATTCAATTATATTCGGTGATGGGAATCAAGGCAAGGTAAAAGGGCTAGGTAAAATTGCAATTTCTAATGAGCATTCTATATCAAATGTATTCTTAGTGGAGAGTCTTGGATATAATTTGCTATCTGTCAGTCAATTATGTCAAATGGGATATAATTGTTTATTTACAAATGTAGATGTGTCTGTCTTTAGAAGATGTGATGGTTCACTAGCTTTTAAGGGTGTACTAGACGGCAAACTTTATTTAGTTGATTTTGCAAAAGAAGAGGCCGGTCTAGATGCATGCTTAATGGCTAAGACTTGCATGGGCTGGTTATGGCATCGCCGCTTAGCACATGTGGGGATGAAGAACCTCCACAAGCTTCTAAAGGGAGAACATGTGATAGGTCTAACAAATGTACATTTCGAAAAAGATAGACCTTGTGCAGCTTGTCAGGCAGGTAAACAGGTGGGAGGAGCGCATCACAGCAAGAATGTGATGACCACGTCAAGACCCCTGGAGCTGCTGCATATGGACCTCTTCGGACCTGTCGCCTATCTGAGCATAGGAGGAAGTAAGTATGGGTTAGTTATTGTTGATGACTTTTCCCGCTTCACTTGGGTGTTCTTTTTGCAGGAAAAATCCGAAACCCAAGGGATTCTCAAACGCTTCCTCAGGAGAGCTCAAAATGAGTTTGAACTCAAAGTGAAAAAGATAAGAAGCGACAACGGGTCCGAGTTCAAGAACCTTCAAGTGGAGGAGTTCCTTGAAGAGGAAGGAATCAAGCACGAGTTCTCCGCTCCCTACACACCACAGCAAAATGGTGTGGTAGAGAGGAAGAACAGGACGCTCATCGACATGGCGAGGACGATGCTAGGAGAGTTCAAGACCCCCGAGTGCTTTTGGACGGAAGCCGTGAACACGGCGTGCCACGCCATCAACAGGGTCTACCTTCATCGCCTCCTCAAGAAGACGTCGTATGAGCTACTAACTGGTAACAAACCCAATGTATCTTACTTTCGTGTATTTGGGAGCAAGTGCTACATTCTAGTGAAGAAAGGTAGAAATTCTAAGTTTGCTCCCAAAGCTGTAGAAGGGTTTTTGTTAGGTTATGACTCAAATACAAAGGCGTATAGAGTCTTCAACAAATCATCGGGTTTGGTTGAAGTCTCTAGCGACGTTGTATTTGATGAGACTAATGGCTCTCCAAGAGAGCAAGTTGTTGATCTTGATGATGTAGATGAAGAAGATGTTCCGACGGCCGCTATACGAACCATGGCGATTGGTGATGTGCGACCACAGGAACAAGAAGAGCAAGATCAACCTTCTTCCTCAACTATGGTGAAACCCCCAACTCAAGACGATGAACAGGTTCATCAACAGGAGGCGTGTGATCAAGGGGGAGCACAAGATGATCTTGTGGTGGAGGAAGAAGCGCAACCGGCACCTCCAACCCAAGTTCGAGCGATGATTCAAAGGGATCATCCCGTCGACCAAATTCTGGGTGACATTAGCAAGGGAGTAACTACTCGATCTCGATTAGTTAATTTTTGTGAGCATTACTCCTTTGTCTCTTCTATTGAGCCTTTCAGGGTAGAAGAGGCCTTGCTAGATCCGGACTGGGTGTTGGCCATGCAAGAGGAGTTAAACAATTTCAAGCGCAATGAAGTTTGGACACTGGTGCCTCGTCCGAAGCAAAATGTTGTGGGAACCAAGTGGGTGTTCCGCAACAAACAGGACGAGCACGGGGTGGTGACGAGAAACAAGGCTCGACTTGTGGCAAAAGGTTATGCCCAAGTCGCAGGTTTGGATTTCGAGGAGACTTTTGCTCCTGTGGCTAGGCTAGAATCAATTCGTATCTTGCTAGCATATGCCGCTCACCATTCTTTCAGGTTGTTTCAAATGGATGTGAAGAGCGCTTTCCTCAACGGGCCAATCAAGGAGGAGGTGTACGTGGAGCAACCCCCTGGCTTCGAGGATGAACGGTACCCCGACCATGTGTGTAAGCTCTCTAAGGCGCTCTATGGACTTAAGCAAGCCCCAAGAGCATGGTATGAATGCCTTAGAGATTTCTTAATCGCTAATGCTTTCAAGGTTGGGAAAGCCGATCCAACTCTTTTTACTAAGACTTGTAATGGTGATTTGTTTGTGTGCCAAATTTATGTCGATGACATAATATTTGGTTCTACTAACCAAAAGTCTTGTGAAGAGTTTAGCAGGGTGATGACGCAGAAATTCGAGATGTCGATGATGGGCGAGTTGAACTACTTCCTTGGGTTCCAAGTGAAGCAACTCAAGGACGGCACCTTCATCTCCCAAACGAAGTACACGCAAGATCTGCTAAAGCGGTTTGGGATGAAGGACGTCAAGCCCGCAAAGACGCCAATGGGGACCGACGGACACACCGACCTCAACAAAGGAGGTAAGTCCGTTGATCAAAAAGCATACCGGTCAATGATAGGTTCTTTGCTTTACTTATGTGCTAGTAGACCGGATATTATGCTTAGCGTATGCATGTGTGCTAGATTTCAATCCGATCCTAAGGAGTGTCACTTAGTGGCGGTGAAGCGAATTCTTAGATATTTGGTTGCTACGCCTTGCTTCGGGCTCTGGTATCCAAAGGGGTCTACCTTTGACTTAGTTGGATACTCAGACTCCGACTATGCTGGATGTAAGGTCGATAGGAAGAGTACATCGGGGACGTGCCAATTCTTAGGAAGGTCCCTGGTGTCATGGAACTCTAAGAAACAAACTTCCGTTGCCCTATCCACCGCTGAGGCCGAGTATGTTGCCGCAGGACAGTGTTGCGCGCAACTACTTTGGATGAGGCAAACCCTCAGGGACTTTGGCTACAATCTGAGCAAAGTCCCACTCCTATGTGATAATGAGAGTGCTATCCGCATGGCGGAAAATCCTGTTGAACACAGCCGCACAAAGCACATAGACATCCGGCATCACTTTTTGAGAGACCACCAGCAAAAGGGAGATATCGAAGTGTTTCATGTTAGCACCGAGAACCAGCTAGCCGATATCTTTACCAAGCCTCTAGATGAGAAGACCTTTTGCAGGCTGCGTAGTGAGCTAAATGTCTTAGATTCGCGGAACTTGGATTGAATTGTAGCATACATGTGTTTATGCATTTGATCAGGTTCATTCTGCATTTTGTTGCTTATTGTGGTGCTCAAGTTGTACCAACACTCCCTGGACCTCACAAGTCCGTTGCAAAGTGATGCACATGTTTAGGGGGAGATGTGTTACAACTTGACCCTTTGAGACTAACCATTTGCTTGAGATTGCTTGATTTAGTCTCGAAGGAGGATTGAAAGGGAAAAGGTGGACTTGGACCATGAAAGACTTCCACTGCACTCCGATGAGAGGGTAACTAATTCCAAGTTCATCTCATGAAATCTTATTGCCATTTGCTCTTAATTGAAGACTTTGGTGAGGCAATGGGGTTAAAAGGCCAAGATTGATCCCGTTTTGGTGCTTGATGCCAAAGGGGGAGAAAATAAAGGCCAAAGCGATAAATGGATCAGCTACCACTTGAGAGATTTTGAAAATAGTAGAATAGAGTTTTTGTTTTGTCAAAAGCTTTTATTATCTCTTATTGTCTCTATTTTCAAAAGTTGGCTTCTTGTGGGGAGAAGTGTTGATTATGGGAAAAAGGGGGAGTTTTTGAAATCCGTGGTCAAATTCTTTTGAAATGACTCTCTTTATGCTTCAATATGTGTGTTTGACTTATAGATAGAGATTTGAGTTTGATTTGCAAAAACAAACCAAGTGGTGGCAAAGGATGATCCATATATGCCAAAATTGAATCAAAACCAATTTGAGTTTTTATTTGAAGTGATTTTGCACTTGTTCCACTTGCTTTATGTTGTGTTGGCATAAATCACCAAAAAGGGGGAGATTGAAAGGGAAATGTGCCCTTGGGCCATTTCTAAGTATTTTGGTGACTGAGTGCAAACACAAGGGCCTAAATGTGAAAATATGCTCATGGATGAACAAAGTGTAAATCACAAGTAAAGGTATGTTTCTAAGCCTTAGTACATTAGTTTTGTGTACTAACATCTTGTCTAAGTGTTAGAAACAGGAGAAAGAAGAAAAGAAAAGAAGTGGAGAGTGGCTGTGTACAGCCAAAGGCTGCTTCGGGCTGGGGCACCGGACTGTCCGGTGTGCACCGGACAGTGTCCGGTGCGCCAGATCAGCGCAGCGCAAACCAGCCGCTCTCGGGTTTTTCTCCGGCGACTTCGGCTAAAATTCACCGGACTGTCCGGTGTGCACCGGACTGTCCGGTGAGCCAACGGTCGGCAGGGCCAACGGTCGGCCGCGCAATCCGCGCGGGACACGTGGCCGAGCCAACGGTCGGAAGACGGCACCGGACTGTCCGGTGTGCACCGGACATGTCCGGTGCGCCAACAGCGCCAGATCTGCCAACGGTCTGCAACGGTCGTCTTCGCCGTTTAAGGAAACAAATCGGGCACCGGACAGTGTCCGGTGTGCACCGGACTGTCCGGTGCCCCCGACGACAGAAGGCAAGGATGGCCTTCCGGATTTGCTATCAACGGTTCCTAGCTGCCTTGGGGCTATAAAAGGAGCCCCTAGGCGCATGGAGGATATACACAAGCAACCTTTGAGCATTCTTGATCATCCACACTAAGTCTCTGCGCATTCGTTTGTGTTTCTAAGTGATTCGAGCCCTGTTCTAAGTGAGAACTCTGAGATAGTCTTGTGAGCTCGATTCTTGGCCGTGTGTGTGCGCTTTTGCTGTGGATTTGTGTGTGTTGCTTCCCTCCCTTACTCTGTGTTTCATTTGTGATCATATACTTGTAAGGGCAAGAGACTCCAATTTGTGGAGATTCCTTGCAAACGGGATAGTGAAAGGAAAACAAAACACCGTGGTATTCAAGTGGGTCTTTGGACCGCTTGAGAGGGGTTGATTGCAACCCTCGTCCGTTGGGACGCCACAACGTGGAGTAGGCAAGCGTTGGTCTTGGCCGAACCACGGGATAAAACCACTGTGTCACTCTGTGCTTGATTCTCTTGTGGTACTGTGTTTTGTTGAGACTTCACTCTAGCCACTTGGCCATACTTGTACTAACCCTTAACAAGTTTTTGTGGCTTAAGTTTAAGTTTTTACAGGATCACCTATTCACCCCCCCCCCCCCTCTAGGTGCTCTCATATACACTTAGCAATACATACACACACATGGCTAACAGAGTACCTAAGATGTTTACCAGAGGCAGAGGAGGCCACGACTACTGCCGTAGAAGCCTAAGAGCCGGATCCATTGATGTCACGGACCTAAGGTTGTGCACCGCCACTAGATGCATCCATCGTTGCAGGACCCACAGCCTCATCGGGAGCAATCGAGGCTCTACAGCTTTGCGTTGGCGGGCTGGTCGCTGGCGGGTGGGAGGGAGCTGGGCGGTTGGCCATAGGCGGGCGGCTGGCCATAGGGGAGCTGGGCTGTTAGCAGGCGGCACCGCGGCGATGCCCTGGTGGTGGCGTGGCGGACGTGCGGTGGTGCCTGGGGGTCGCGGCCGATGGGGACTGGGATTCGGCGGCGTCGCGTTGCTGCTCTGGTGGCTGGCTGCGACTATGCGATGGTGCCTAGGGGTCGCGGGCTCGCGGCTGGTGGGGACTGGGGACTGATCACTGGCGGCGTGCCCCTGGTGGCTAGCTGGCTGCGACTCTATGCGGCGTGCGGCGTGCCCCTGGCGGGTGGCGGACTGGCGGCTGGTGGACTGCGTCTTCCATGGTGGTGAGGGGTGACGTGGTGTGGAGCCGTGGAGGATGCTGGACTCTGGATGATATGGATTAGGGTTACTTGATGGTCTTTTGGCTGGGCCTCCACAGTTGGGCTGGACTGTAATTCAAATTATCAAATAAATTATCGATGGTAAATTATCAAATAATATAAAAAATCATCGAAAACGGTCGGAAAAAACAATATCGATTTCGGTTTCGGTTTCATATTATTTTTATCGGTACCGATTTCGAATTGTCAATAACTGTAACCGTTTTCGTTTACGCTGAAAAATCGAGAAAAAGTCAAAAACGATTTCGAAAATTCGACAATTACCATTCTTGTTTTCATCCCTACACTCATACACATTCAATACAAGAGCTAGCAATCCATTCCAAGACACATTCAAAGCTTCCAATCTCTCTAAGTTCCACAATTGAGACAAGTGATCATTAGTGATTAGTGACTTGAGAGAGTGTGATTCGTGTTTCATTTGTCGCTCTTGTTGCTTGGCTTTTGCAATCGTGCTTTCTTCATCTCTTTCTCAACCTTCTAAGAGAATTGTAAAGCAAGCAAGAGACACCTAATTGTGTGGTGATCCTTGCGGGGTCTTAGTGACCCGTGAGATTGAGAAAAAACACTCAATCGGTCTGAGTGACCAATTGAGAGATGGAAAGGGTTGGAATAGACCTAGCCTTTGTGGCCTCCTCAATGGGGACTAGGTTCTTTGGAACCGAACCTCAGTAAACAAATCACCGTGTTCACTTGCATTGATCTTCACTTGATTTGTTTCCCTTCATTCCTCTCTCTAACGTTCCCTTGCTCATATTAATTTGAGTTTGCTCTCAAACGTTATCCGCATTGATTGAGCAACTCTAAGCAAGGAGAACTATCTTTCAAACTCTGATTCATTTCTAACGCTAACCCCGGCCTTAATATGTGTTTAAAGTTTGTAAATTTCAGGTTTCGCCTATTCACCCCCTCTAGGCGACTTTCATAGACTCTTTGGATACACCAAAAGAAGGGTGTCACGATTTTGAAAACATATTGAGATTGTAAGTGATGATACTTGTTGTTCATTTACTCTATACATAAGTATTCAAATTATCGTTGACGATACAGGTGGTTTTGTTGTGTACAACACTTACCGCAAATACATGAACAATCCACAATGCATCGATTGAAGATCCGACAAGAAGAAGAAGTTCGTGAAAACATTGAAAGTGAGGCGCAACTTCCTGGTACGTTCCAAAGTGGTATATAGGATTTGTATGCTCTCAACATGTTGCAACTAGTGATATGATATCGTGTATGACGTATATCGTGCAGTGCTCAAAACAACCTCATGGGTCAGTACTGTCGATGTTTCGAACTAACACCAACAAGTAAATTTGTGTATGTGTGTTTTGGATCCGGATGGTGTGCTTAGTGGGCACAAGATTTATACTGGTTCGGGATGAACATCCCTACTTCTAGTCTTTGATGGCATGCGCTATCGGTACCTGATTACTCGTAGTAGGAGTTACAAGCAGGGTGAGACAGGGAAAGATCTCAAGTCTCTAAGGGTTGTTGTGCTAAAGGATCTACGTATCGAGTGTTGGTTCTTCGGGTTCGGTTTCCCTCTTTCATCGGGCCAACCCTCCTCCTTTTTAGACCAAGGAGAGGATCTGTTACGGATGTCTTCTCTCAGAAGGGCTAGTTGCTTGGTAAAATGAAGAATTAGGATGAGGAAAAGCAAATAACAGATTCCACAAATGAATCAAGCAAGCCAAGAATCACGCCCGAATTTTTGGTCGTGTCACTAAAATCTCATGATTTCCCAGAATGAACTTGATGTCTAGTACGTAATAGTAAATCTTTATGGGCTAGTTTGGGAACCCATTTTTCAAGAGATCTTTATTTTTCCAAAGAAAATTAGTTTATTTTCTCATTGGAAAATAGGAATATCTTGGAAAAACGGAGTTCCCAAACTAGGCCTACGTAGTAAAACCCATAGCTTTTCCCACTTTGGGTAGGCAAGGGTGGGCCCAAAGGGTAGTCCAGGTTGGCCCAGGACTACCCTAAAATCTAGCAAAGTAACTTTTAGTACTCTAGACTCTGCAAGTTATATGAAAACTGACTGAACTGAACACCCATTAGGCCCCAACGCATCTCCTGTCCAACAACATAGCCGCCCAGACTTCGAACTCCGCCACAATGAGCAAGTGCACATGGTCAGTGGTCTATAGCCGAGCCCCAAGGTCCAAGTCAAACCCCCTGCCAGATGCCACAAGAGCCCTAGCCCCCTGCATGGTCACAGAGACAATGAGCGGCACGTCGTCGCCCCGTGTGGACGTGCACACACTACTCCAGGCGTGCCAACTGCTGACTAGCCGCTAGCCACAGAATCCTAGTTGGTTGTCGCCTTGCGCCGCTCTAGTGTGGTGAGTGCTTCTAAATATCTTCTAAATCCCATTGTCTTAAGCAAGTGCTTTGTGGAGAATAGAACAGAGATGCAGCAGCAGTATATTGGCTTTGATGGATGGACAAGGTCACGTAGGATTAGACAAGGTGTCTTTGGAGTGAGGGGGGAAATGGCAGAATGCTTTGTTTTTTAAATTTATAAGAAAGCTCCCTCACGTAAATTCCCAACTCAACCAATTGCCTGACAATGAATTGGTTTGCAAGTCTCATTTCCCAATCCATAACCTGTCCATTTCTATCCCTAACAGTTCTCATTTCTCTATCTTATTGATCATCCAGATCTAATAAAGTTAAGATTTGGGCAGTGAATTGTAAAAATGAGCTTTGTTATTGTATATATGTGAAATCCATGAGCTCTCTGTTAAGCTTGTTAAAACAAAGAAACATGGATTTTATTATGGTTGGGTGCTCTTAATCCTTAAATTAACAATGATCTTATTTGGTGGCGATATCAAGTGCGAAAAGAGTACTCTTTGCATTGTCTAGTAACAAATAAGATGGGAAACACAATGAGTGATAAGATACTAAATAATTGTTTGGTTATCTTTATTTTAGTGAATTTTACCTTGCATATGAAAATTTTCGCCACGACTACCCTAGGTTGAAATTCTAGGTCCGCCACTATGGGTAGGTGTAGATTAGATCGCCATTGTTTCCTCGCTAATCGGTCATGGCTACTTGTCTACTCCCCTGGATCGCACTTGCACCGCACACACGTGTCGTCGTGCTGTTTCAAGCTCCGATCTGTACCTCGCAGGGTCAGCTAGCCACAAGAAGGAGTAGGGTCAGCTAGCCACAAGAAGGAGTAGGTCCGCCACCTGCAGCAAGCTCAACATGCTGCAGCAAGCTCAACATGCTGCAGCTACTCGTCGACGCCTTGGTCAAAGTTGAGCACATAGCTCTAAGAGTCATAAATGAAGCCCCCAGCTACTGCTTCCTCTGTCGTGTACCACCGCCACCCTTGTCCATGATTTCATGTGCCACCGCTGCCCTTGGCCATGATCTCGTGCGCCATCGCCTTCCAATGCAGCTTGGTGCACGTCGACTGTGTGCATCCTGCACAGCGCGCTTCGCCTTGCCCTACTCGTGCTACAACGTCCTATATTCTAGCCGACTCGATGCCACCACCGTGATAGCAAGTGTCAAAAGCAGTTCAAGCCCTGCGAGACCAACTCCTCACCGCTCGATGGTTCCATCGTTGCCATGGACACTTGGTGCACATGGCTAGCCATGCAAGCAAAAGAGGATAGGAGGGGAAAAATTCTTTACATCTAGGATATGCAAAGAATCTATTTTACAGCCTCTCACATACACCAGCTGCTGGTGTGGGGGACGGATATCCCCCGGGTCCACCAGAAGAATAAAAGATCTCACGAAAGGCCCATGGGTCTAATAATTCGCGAGGTCATCCTTTCGTGGGCCTGGGAAAGAACGCCTAGCGAAGTGGATCGACACGGGATCGGATCGGCGCAAGCCCAGACGGCCCGACGAACTCGAGCGGTGATCACAACAGTGACCCGACCTTCCCGCGCAGGAGCCCCGTACGTCGGAACCGAGCAAGGATGGGTCGGCTGAATTATAGGAAGATAGGCTCAGTCAGTTCACTATTACTTAGGTTCACGTTGTTATCATATCCACATGTAATGCCCCACAGTCGAGTATATAAGGCCTAGGGGGCACCCCTTCAAAGACATCTACCTTATTACTTAGCCATCCACCCGGCTCTCTACGTTTTCAACGCTAGAGAACCTCCTTGTAACCCATCACAAAAAGTACTCACGCCAGGACGTAGGGTGTTACGCATCTCAAAGCGGCCCGAACCTGTACACAACCATTCACTATCTCTCGTGTATCTAGCACGAACCATCGAGCTACAGTCGGTAACACCGTCCTACTCCAAAAAGCACCTTGAGGGGCAACCCCGGGTGCGCGGTCGGACCCAAAACACCGACAGCTGGCGCGCCAGGTAGGGGGTGTGTCATCGATCTAAGCTAGCTCAATGGCCGTCACCTTCCAGCACAAGATCATCCTCTGTCCCGGGTCCGTGTTTTGCTTTGGAACTATCTCATATGTAGCGAATGAGGAGGGAATTCTGCATCGCATCGTGGATCCACCGGAGAGAAAATCTTCCTCAAAGATCTCCGATAAAATCGGAGCAAAGCAGGGAAAAGCGCAACTTCCAGCGCTCCAAGAAAAGATCACCTTCAGCAAGCTAGGAGCCGAGGGTCCATCTACCCGGGGAACTCCGCTGTCCACCTCGCCGACGAAAAAATGGACACGGATCACAAGGAAAAAGGAAGCAAATCAGACAAAGGATCGCCAAGCTGCTCTTTCTGTGCCTCCGTCCTCAAAGGAGAGCAGAGAGAAGACCGTCGCGAAGACTGATCCATTCTACCCCGACATCCTCTTCATTGGGGGAAGAGCAGAATCGAATCCTATCTCCGACGATGAACCAACTACACCAGGAGAAGAACCTCTTCATCGGGAATCTCGCCGGCGAAGGAACCGACGCCGAAATGTTCGGCGACACCACGAGGCCAGAGAACGGGATCCGGCACAACCTGTATCATGAGATGAGGTCTCAGAAGTGGGAGAAACTCTAGAAGAACGGGTCCTCAGAGAAAGAAGGAACTCTCGACGACGTGACCGTCGGCAAGCTCAGGAACAGGCTGAGCAGGAAACAAGGCAACGTCGAGAGAATCCACTCTTTGGACGCATCCTGAACCCTGACTTCGCTCGAGCCATGAACACGCCGAGTGAATTCGGTGGAGTGTTGGCTCGGATAGCTGGTGGCCTCCCCCAGACTCCCGACGTCGAGGGCTATCGGCGGCTGTTCACTCGGGTAGCCAATCACCTTCTGCCACTCGCTCATCCGCCGAGCGATCTATGACACGCCATCAACAGTCGGCGAGACGCGTGGAGCTCCATCAACGCTTCGCGCGAACGATGACACGAAAACAAGATCCGTCGCCAAGAAGAGTACGACCGTGATCACGGCATCCCGGCGCGGAGTCAAGCCACCAGGACCGAATCGGCCATGGCTCCGACTGGTGGCACCACCCGGGGGCGGTCGAGACACCACGACAACCACTCCCCTCCCCGGGACAGACATCATCATCGACGACAAGAGGACACGTGTGGAGTATCGGCGCTTACTCCACTCCTCAGGGCCATTCAGTGGCCCCCTAACTTCAAGGTCTCCAACGTTGACAAATATGAACCCAAGCAGGATCCAGGAGGCTGGCTGGCCGTCTACACCACTGCTGCCCGAGCCGCTGGAGCAACCGAAGATGTGATGACTACGTACTTGCCTATTGTCCTTGGGCAAGACGCGTTGCAATGGCTGCGACACCTACCCCGACATTGCATCGACGACTGGAGCGACTTCAGTCGGCGCTTCACTGCCAACTTCCAATCTCTCTCTGACAAACCAGCGCAACCATGGGACCTCAAATCCATCAAGCGCCGGGGAGATGAAACTCTCAGGTCATACCTCAAAAGATTTCAGACCATGAGAAATCGTATCCCCAAGGTTGCTGAAGCCACGGTGATCGAGGACTTCTACCGGGGATCCAATGACTCGGCCTTCGTCCGAGCCATACTACAGAAGGCGCCGACCACTTCTGAGCAACTATTCCGGGAAGCCGACCTCTACATCACCGCTGACGAACGAGCCCAAGACCTCATCGGAGGAGCAAAGCCCGCACCGACAGCACCGCGACGTGACGCGAACCAGCAGCCCGACAAACGCTAGGAGAAGAGGCCTCGTGAAGAGGTCCACGCCGCCGAACCGCCCGCCTCTCGCGCCCGAGGAGGACCTCGCGGAGGCGAACGCACGCTGGACAACATCCTCGACGCCCAGTGCCCGTACCACAAAGACATGTGCCACACCCTCCGGAACTACATAGACTTCAAGCATTCCGTGGGGAACGGCCGACCCTTCCAACCTCTACCTCCTCCCCCGCCACGAGGAGGACCTGGAGAACCTCGACAACCCCAGCAGCAGGAGGAGGGAGGAGGTGGAGCCTTCCCGCGCGTTGATAGAGAAGTCAACGTCATCATCAGTGGACACGGGTCGCAAGAAAGCAAGAGACAATAAAAGCTCAACGATCGTCAGATACTGGTGGCGGCTACCGGTCCTCCCGCCCCGTACCGATGGTCCGAGCACCCGATCACCTTCACCCGGGCAGATCAGTGGCTCAACTTCGACCACCTAGGCAAGTACCCGCTCCTCGTCGATCCGGTGATCCGAGAGAGCAGGGTAAAAATGGTATTAGTGGACGGGGGAAGCAGCATCAACGTCACCTTCCCCCGGACGCTCCAAGGCTTAAGAGTTCCCCTCAAAGAAATCCATGAGTCGGACACACCCTTCTTCGGCATCGTGCCGACTGAAGGAGAATATCCGTTGGGCCACATCTACATGCTGGTCACCTTCGGAACTCCGGAAAACTACAGGACCGAGTTCCTGAGGTTCGAGGTGGCAAATTTCGACTACGGATACAACGCCATCATCGGGAGGCCTGGATTGGCGAAGTTCATGGCCATTCCACATTATACATACATGATATTGAAGATGCCAGGACCACAATGGATCATAACTATGCGCGCTGACTTCCAAGGCGCCGCAGAATGTTTCTGAGTGGCCATTCAGGCGGCCCTCACCACCAAGCCATCGGTGACTTCTTCTGTGCAGGCAAACTCAAAGCCTGAGGAAGACCTCGTGGTACCTGCAAATGAAGCTCAAGCCGTGACCTCTATACAGCCGACTGAAGAAACCAAGAGAATCAATCTTGGGTTCACCGACGAGCGCAAAACTGTTATCATCAGTTCTAGCCTAGATGACAAATAGGAAGGCACGCTCGTCCAGTTTTTGCAAGATAACCGAGACGTATTCGCATGGCGACCTGTGGATATGCCAGAAGTCCCGAGAGAACTGGTCGAGCATAATTTGAAGGTCTACCCCCAGGCGAGGCCGATCCGACATAAATTACGTCGCTTCACGCCCGACAAGAGAGAAGCCATCCGTGCTGAGCTGGCTCGCTTGGTCGTGGCCGGATTCATTAGAGAGGTGTTACATCCTGAGTGGTTAGCTAATCCCATTCTTATACTAAAAAAGAATAAGGTGGATTGGCGCATGTGCGTCGACTATACGGATCTCAACAAACGCTGTCCGAAGGATCCCTTCGGACTTCCTAGGATCGACCAGGTGGTGGACTCGACGTCGGGTGTTCTGTGTTGTCTTTCTTGGATCGCTACTCTGGGTATCATCAGATTAGCTTGGCGAAAGAAGAAGAGGAAAAAACGGCATTCATCACCCCATTCGGAGCTTTCTGCTATACCTCCATGCCATTCGGCCTCAAAAACGCTGGAGCGACTTATCAGAGAGCTATCCAGACATGCTTAGCCGACCACTAGGGCAAGCGTGTGGAAGCTTATGTGGATGATGTGGTGATCAAGATGGAGAATTCAGAAAACTTCATTGAAGATTTACAGCTGGTCTTCAACAGTCTATGGCGATATCGATGGAAGCTTAATCCCGAAAAATGTGTCTTTGGAGTACCGGCAGGAAAGTTGCTCGGGTTTATTGTCAGCCACCGGGGAATTGAGGCCAATCCGGAAAAGATCGAGGCTATCATGAGAATGGAAGCACCACGATCACAGAAGAAAGTACAAAGACTTACCGGATGCATGGCAGCTCTAAGCAGATTCATATCACGGCTGGGAGAAAAAGCCTTACCATTCTATAAGTTGCTCAAGAAGGTGGACAAATTCCAGTGGACTTCAGAAGCACAGGAAGCTCTAGATGCGTTGAAGAAATTCTTGACAACACCACCAGTGCTAAAACCACCTCGCCGAGCCTCGCCGACTCAACCGGCTGAAGACCTTCTATTATACATCTCTTGCACGACTCACGTGGTGAGCACCGCGTTGGTAGTCGAGCGAGCAGAGGAAGGGCATGCATACCCAGTACAACATCCCGTCTACTTAATCAGTGAAGTCCTAGGTCCCTCGAAGAAGAAATACCCTCAAGTTCAAAAATTATTATATGCAGTACTTCTAACTGCACGCAAGCTTCGTCACTACTTCGACGACCACAAAGTCATTGTAGTCACTGGATTTCCGATAGGAGATATTCTTCACAATAAAGAAGCCATCGGAAGAATAGCCAAGTGGGCCTGTGAACTGGGATCTCATGACATTGAATTTCAACCTCGCACTGCCATCAAAACTCAAGCACTGGTTGACTTTGTATCAGAGTGGACCGAGCAACAGGTGCCGGATAACCCAAAAACTACAGAAGTATGGTGAATGTATTTTGATGGCTCGTTGAAGCTGCAGGGAGCGAGCGCAGGGATCCTCTTTATTGCACCTGGAGGTGAACAACTCAAATATGCTCTTCAATTGTTATTTCCAACATCCAACAATGCGGCAGAATACGAAGCTCTGATTCATGGACTAAACATTGCCATATCATTAGGCATCAAGAGACTGATGGTATATGGAGACTCTCTGGTGGTCGTAAGTCAGATAAATAAAGAACGGGATTGCTTGAACGATTCCATGGGAAAATACTGCACTGCTGTCCGAAAACTAGAAGACAAATTTGAGGGTCTGGAATTTTATCATGTGGAGAGAGACCGCAACGCGGCAGCTGATGCATTGTCCAAGCTAGGATCCAGTCGGACTCAGGTCCCACCTGAAGTTTTCATCCAAGAAGTACTGCACCCAAGCATTTCACTGGATCTGGTAGAAGAATGCAATATTCTGAGCCAACCAGAGCCAGACGACTCGAGGAATCAAGAGCGACATTCACGTCTGCCACTATGTCATCAGGAACAACCACGTCGGGCCACCTCATCAGGATCTGCCCTGCACGAATGGCTTTGTCCATAGCTTTGTCGCGCTGGGCCCTTAGAGTAGCGGAAGTGTCTTCAGCAACCTTGACAGCTAACCGAACAGCTTCTAGCTCCTGGACGACTGATCTCTTGGAAGCGCACAAATCCTTGATGATAGTATCCTTGCTCGACACCAATTGCCTAAGGCGAATCATATCATCCAGGGACTCTTGCAGCTTATAACGATGATTATCCAAGTCTTCCATGGTGAAACGATGGCTCCTCTCCAAGATGGTCAACGAGTTGCTGGCACCGCGGTACAACTTGTCAAGGTTGTCGCGAGAAGTGGCAAGAGCATGTTTTTTCTCCTGCAGACAAGAATCAGTTTCTCCAACGTCAAGCAAGCACTAAGAACACAGCAGATAAAGCCAAGAAAAGCTTAATTCACTGGTCACCTTTTCAGAATCGAGCTGGGTATGGAGAGTGGAATTCAGCGTGTTGGCATCGTTCAGAGAAGCGGAAACCCGAACCAAGTCTGTCTGACCTTGAGAATATTTCTCCTCAAGATCAGAATACCACCGGACCATATCTATCAAGAAATAGTCAAGCAAGGGTGTTCAGCTAAAAAGCAAATTGGTCAAGTAGCCAAAAAAGAAACAAAGGGCACTAACCAGCATTTGCTGTCTCCAGATGAGATACTCGCCGCTGAAGCAGCACTGGATTCCAACGCGTTAGAGACAGAACTCTTTTCGGGACAGAAGCACCCTGCGACTTCAGCTGACCAGCCATTTTGTCAACCAATGCCTGACGATAAAAACAAATGAGTGTAAAGAACAATATCACACCCGGGATACAACCAGATCAGGAAAGACCAAATTACCTGGAGGTTGGAGAAGAACGAAGGAACTCCCAAGTCGTGGGAAGTCAAGTGATGGCTCGATGAAGGATCACCAACCGGAACAACTCAGAATGCATCAGTGGGGACCAAGTCAGTGTCATCAGCAGAAATCAAAACTCTGTCATCAGGAGCACCGGCCTCTAAGGTGACTCCCTGACCTGAAGCTTGAGCTGCTGCCAGGCAACCAGAATGCGGAGGAGAAGACCCTACGTGAACATCCATGGGAGTGTGAGAGGGAGTATCAACTCGGACACCCTCGGGGGCTGGGTCATAGCTCACGCTACCCATCCGAGCCGGATCATCCCCGGCAACACCCTCAGGGGCTGGGTAAGCGCTAGCGCCATCCTTGAGGGCTGAATCCTCTGTAATAGCCACCTCTAAGGCTGAAGGACCTTCAACCACTTCCATGGGAGCAGAGCAATCCAGACCAGCCTCCTGACCCTTAAGACCGTGATCCAAGGTCGATGAGGCACGGGACGCCGCGTGGGATAACTCCAACCCGGCATTAGGCACATCAGCACAAATATCCATCATCCCACCATCTGCTGGCTCCAACAACAGATCCTCTGGCACCATATCTTCGAGAGTCTGATCAAAATTTGCCAGAAACAATTCTTGCAGACCAACGAGGGCAGACAAAGCTAGAGAAGAAACACCACTACTCTCCCCGCTGGCTATGTAGCGCCGGCTGTTCTTCTGAATTAGAGGGATTTCATCCTCCTCTTCCTCATCTTCATCAAAAATGCGGGCAGTACAACCATTGGGATCAGCATCAGTCGGGTCACACCCATTGGGATCAACATCGTCGAGGTCACAACCATTGGGGTCAGCATCAGTCGGGTCACACCCATTGGGATCAGCCTCAGCAAAAACCGACACTGGCACTTCCTCAGCAGCAGGAGCAGAAGGACCGGCATCCTGATCCAAGCATGACACTCGGCGAAGACGTCTCTTTTTCTTTTTCTTCCCTTCAGCAGGAGAAGTTGGATGATCGGCTCGGCGAGGACGCCTCGGGCGAACACTATTAGACCTCTGAGTATCTAAAGCTTTGCTAGACTCTGGGATGGGTGCTACAGCCAGTGTTTCAGCAGGGGCTGCATCATAGGAATCTTCGACCAACATGTCCAGCATGGCACTTATCTCTGCGTCACTTGGATTCAAAGGTACCTCGAAATGAACCTGTTTCTCGTCGTCAGGGATTTCGCCAAGTGAGACAACCAAAGCATCAACCTCTTCGGGAGAAGGTCGCACTCTAAGGCCCAAACCTCTATCACCAGTAGGAGGATTTGACACAAAACTGATAAAGGTCTTGGAAGGAGGCAGATTCCAGGCTGAGTATGCAACAGGAGCACCGATATTCGACACCTTGCCTCTGAGTATCATCTCGAGCCGGCTCACCAAATCCACAGCAGGAATCCTTCTGTTGGTCACCCGGGTTGGATCAACAAGGCCTCGATACAGATAAGCAGGGTATGCTCTGTCTTTTAGTGGCTGAATATTCCTAAAAACAAAATTAGCAACGATAGCCTCTGCAGTCAGACCCTTTTCTTTCAATAATCCAACCTCAGCAAGCAGAGCCCCTGCCTCAGCCACCTCCAGGTTTGTAGGGGATTCAGTCCAACTCGGAGTGCGAACATCTGACTGTCTCCCTGACCGTGGGGGGAGGGAATTCCCGTGATTCTCCAGGATAAACCATTCCAGGCGCCATCCTTTGATGTTGTCCTTGAGTGGGATGTCGAGGTACTCGGTTTTCCTCCCGCGGCGCATCTCCAAACTCGCACTCCCCACAAGCTGGTGTTGTCCCTCGGCCATTCCAGGCCGACAGTGATACAAGTACTTCCATAAGCCGAAATGTGGTAGAATACCAAGGAAAGCTTCACACAAATGAACAAAAACGGAAACTTGCAGAATGGAGTTGGGATTCAGATGGGTTAGATTCAAGTGATAGAAATCAAGGAGACCACGGAAGAAAGGAGAAATAGGAAGAGCAAGACCGCGGATTAGAAAAGGAATGTAAATGACAGATTCATGGGTATCTTCTGTCGGAACAGTGACCCCACGGCAGATCTGCCAAGAACAGAGTTCCTTCGGGGGAAGAACTTCGATGGATACAAGATGGAGAAGGTCAGATTCAGAAACAACAGACATGTGGTTACCTACGAAGGGCAACTGACTGTTGGGATCGATAGGAGGAATGATTGCGACGGATGAACTCTGGGTTTTCCGCTTGGGCGCCATCTCAACCTTGCCGGTGAGCGGAACGGAAGCAAAATTGCAAGAGAGCAGAGAAGGCCTAGATGCAGAAAAGCAAAACTAGGGTACAGAATGCAGAGGCATGCGATAGTGCAGTACATATGGGATTTTCCAGGGCTAGACGCCATTTCTAAAAAAGCGTCCAGTCATCACCCAGCTGTTATTTCTAAAACGCTAGCGTGACATGTCATCACCCAGCTGTTATTTCTAAAACGCTAGCGTGCCATGTCATCACTCGGCCGTTATTTCCAAAACGGCCAACGTAGCCCAATATAACTCAGCTGCTATTTCTAAAAATGCTGACGTTACCAGACTTCACTCGGCCACTATTTCCAAAGCGACCGACGTGGCCCGTTATCATTCGGCTGTTACCTCTAAAACGCTGACATCACCAGCAACCGCTCGGTCATTATTTCTAAAACACCAACGTGGCCCGTTATCGCTTGGTTGTTACTTCTAAAAGTGCCGACATCGCTGGTAATCACTCGGACGCTACCACTAAAGTGCTGACGTCACGAAGAAAGCAGTCTGAAATGCAACTCGACGATTCTAAGTTGCTACTCAAGTGTTGCATCCAAAAACAACATCTGCATTAAGCATAAATACGGTCGACGATTGACAGAAAGGCAAAATGGTGCACACATAATTGGACGAAATCCTTCATTACAAAAGGAGAACCATTACCGAACTTACAAATCAACTCATTATGAGCTGATGTCCTCCCCACTACTACATCATATTTCACTACACTATACTACTAACTACTACTACATTATTTCACTAATACTACTCCTACTACCAATCTATACTAATAATTAAAACCAGTGGCATCTAGCCACTGGCCTTGTTGCTGCCCCTGCTGCTGCCCTTGCTGCCATCGCCACCGTCGCCGCTGCCACCCTTGCTGCCGTCGCCGCCGTCGCCGCTGCCACCCTTGCCGTCGCCGTCGCCTTCGCCGCCGTCACCGCTGCCATCACCGTTGCCACCGTCGTCGTCGCCGTCACCGCCATCGTCGTCGCCCTCCTCGGACGAGTCCGAGGAGTTCTCCTCGTCCGAGGAGTACTCCGACCCATCCGAGCCCTCGAGCCCGGCGCGCTCGACGGCCCGAATGTAGGTCCACACCTCTGCGGCGATCCCCTAGGAGTCGTCTGAGTCATCAGACGACACCGGGGGAGAGGCATGGACCGGAGAGCCCTCTGACTCGGAGGAGAACTCCTCCTCCGAGTACTCCGAGTCGTCGAAGTCCTCCGAGGGAGGAGTCGGCTCACGTTTCCGCTTATCACCTGAGTGATGCGAAGAACTACCACCCTTCTTGCTCTTGCCCATGGTGGAGTAGAAGGAAAGTGGAAAGAGTAAGCAATGAGCAGCAGTAAGAGATGTGAAGACGCCGGAGAAGCCAGAACACTATTTATAGAAGGAGAAGGCAACCGCTCACCTCCTACCACGGCCACTGAACAGTCGCAAAAATTCAATATGCAATTCAAACCGTCTGGAAACACGTCAGGCAGCTGACGCCGTTCCACGTAACACGACACCCATTGGGACTCCAGTCAACTGCTCGGGCGATATGATTACACCCGCGATCACGTCAAGTTACTACTCAGAAGCAGTTTGCTAAACGCTCAGCGCACCAAGCCATCCCTTGCCTACACCCATTGGGGGGGACATCCAGGAATTTTCAATAGATTTTCCCAAGCAGTCACATCCATACAGTATACGCAATGAATACCTCAAGACAGAAGGAAGATATCAACAAGGATCAAAGGAAAGCCAAATATAGCTGATGAGGTACAAGTCTAATCGACAGAAGCATTGAAGCACGAAGTGATATGAAGACTAGCCAAAGGCCATCTATCGAACGTCCAATCAGTCGCAGATCAAATAAATTGCAAGACCTAGCAAGATATGAACAGATCTCGTGCTCGATTTTGAAGACAAAAACGAATGTCGATCTCTAAGGCATAATGTTGATGATATAATGCTGATCTCTAAAGCATTCGACAAAAGGAAAGGATGATCCCTAAGGAAAAAAGACAGCGTGAGATGAAGACCTTCGAGCGGATTATTTCAAAAATCCACTCAAAGCTCGGGGGCTACACCCAATGAATCATCTAACCCGAGAGGCAAAATGCTAACCTCTAAAGCATAGGGTGAAACTAAGACAAGGCTGACTTCTGAAAAAGCACAAAGGGAAGAAAAAAGTGATTTTGAGAAGACTTAAAATGAAGACCTTCGAGTGGATTATTTACAAAAATCCACTCAAAGCTCGGGGGCTACACCCATTGGGTGCACCTTCGGTGCACCCAATGAAACTCGGATCCTAAAAAATCAAAATGCTGACCTCCAAAGCATGAACTCAAGGCAGAACACCGAGTCCTGAGGAGTAATGATGGAAGAATACAGTAAAAGATCGCTTTTACTGGGTCACTCAGAGTTCGGGAGTAATGGCCCAACAGATTTATTCTCAAAATTAAAAAACCGCAAGCAGGACCTTAGATCTTTGGGCCGGTTATTTCAAAATCAACCCAAAGATCGGGGGCTTGTGGGGGACGAATATCCCCTGGTTCCACCAGAAGGATAAAAGATCTCACGAAAGGCCCATTGGTCCAATAATTCGCAAGGTCATCCTTTCGTGGGCCTGGGAAAGAACGCCTAGCGAAGTGGATCGACAAGGGATCGGACCAGCGCAAGCCCAAATGGCCCGATGAACTCGAGCGGTGATCACAACAGTGACCCGACCTTTCCGCACAGGAGCCCCGTACGTCGGAACCGAGCAAGGATGGGTCGGCTGAATTATAGGAAGATAGGCTCAGTCAGTTCACTATTACTTAGATTCACGTTGTTATCATATCCACATGTAATGCCCCACGGTCGAGTATATAAGGCCTAGAGGGCACCCCTTCAAAGACATCTGCCTCATTACTTAGCCATCCATCCGGCTCTCTACGTTTTCAATGCTAGAGAACCTCCTTGTAACCCATCACAAAAAGTACTCATGCCAGGACGTAGGGTGTTACGCATCTCAAAGCGGCCCAAACCTGTACACAACCGTTCACTATCTCTCATGTATCTAGCACGAACCATCGAGCTACAGTCGGTAACACCGTCCTACTCCAAAAAGCACCTTGAGGGGTAACCCCGGATGCGCGGTCAGACCCAAAACACCGACAGCTGGTGCATATAAATAGAAGAAAAATAAATTAATAAATGATTATTTTGTAAATTTTGATCTATCTTTGTGAGTCTCCAAGTGGTGGATGTGAGGGGCTATAAAAGATGATGTTTACATCCGGTATGTAAAGAATTTTTTCCGGAGGAGGGACGAAGGTCAAACCCAAGTCAAGGGCGTGAGGATGTAGGTGCCTATTTGTAGCCGGATGTGGCCTTATCTTTTTCTTCGATCTAGTAAAACGAGTGTGCTCCTGCTTATCCAAGTCATAGTACAAAACACAAGCGTTCGGGTGAGGAAATGACGAAACATGCGCCGGGGAGTGGGGGAGACAAGGAGGGATAGAGAGTGGAGGACTACGAGTTGATTGAAGCAAATTTGAAGAGTATTTTTATAAATTTGTGATTGTGGAACCGTTGAACCATGGAAACTAGCCTTTATAGTAGTAGAGATATTATTATTTTGTATCTTTCTTTTTCATAGTCTTGTTACATTGGTGAAAGTGAATGATCCGTCCAGACATGAGGTCGATGTAGATCGGATTGGACCGATCCATTGCGATAAGAAACGACTGCCCTTGGCGTATGTTGAATGTTTGATTATCTAGATGTTTATCATCACCCTTAGATGTTTTATGTATGTTATATGTTTTTACATTCACATGCTTCACCTAAAAACAGGGACATGTGGTGACAATAAATTTGAGCCAAGTCTAGCGAAACCAGCTAAGTTGGTCTCCCTATTGTTTTGGTTGATTCTAGAAAAATGGTTTTTGATGGTAGTAGATTCTAAGAAGTTAGAATTCATGAGGATTTTAGAGTTGTAAACATTTCCTCATGGGATGGGATCACTCTACTATATAAATATGAAGGGGCACAATCAATTGAGGGTGTCTAGATAATAAAAAATAAATACATCTACTTTTTATACATCTCAACCCATAATTCCTTGCAACCCTCATATTCTCTTGTTGTACAAGTTTCTTGGCAAGATTTAGGATGATCTATATGTTTGCTGATCCGAGAACACCAATAGGTTCATCTCGATGATGGGTCTTCCGAGGAGGCATTTAGAGGTCTTTATGGCATTTTTTTACACAACTGGCTAGGTCAATTTTTTGCGTGTTCATCAATAGTTGTGGAGCTCCATGATACAGGCACTCAAGCTCTATTTATGTGGGACCTTTGCAGTGTCAACACATGTGAGATGACTCTTACTCAGTGCACTAATTGCCATCTCTCATGCCTTTTGTGCTACTTCAAAAGCTGCTTCATCTATATATAGTTACAAATATAGCTTTGAGGCTAGTAATTCATGCCCCCTAGGAAGTATGTGTGATGTTAATACCCAATGCTAGCATATATTTATGTTTTGGAAATATATAGATATTTCAAAGCATAATATAACACCTCAGACATCCTACCAAAAGATATCATTCGTCAATTTAAATCTTATGTTAATGGTGACATATAGTTTGGTAGTGCTTAAATATTGACATATATAGCTATAATCTTTTTTGATCCATGATGATTGCATTATGTGGTAGTGTTTATGCCATTGGTGCTATACATGTCACCAAATGAAAACAACCTTCAATTGCATAACATTAACTTCTACCTTATTTTAGCTTCTTCAAGTTGCCTATAAAATATTGTTCTTTCTCTATTTCGAGCTACCTCACCATAAGGGATAGGAAGATAACACCACAATCCAATGGTTGATAAAGCTAATCCTAGATATCCCTATACCTATGGCTTAGCCTCCCTTGGGTCCATAGTAGAGCCTAACACAGTGCTTCACACACAACCACAAAGTTTGGAAACACTCTACAACTGTTCATTTTGCAATAAGACTTTTAAAAGTCCACAGGCTCGTGGTGGGCACCAGAACGCACATAAGAAGGAAGTTGCTGTGCTTAGGAGGAATTTGGAAGAGGAGATGTCGAATAAGCGTGCAAAAAAAGTTTATAGCATCTTTGTTGCATCTCATGATGTCGAGCACCTTCCACTTGGCATTAACTCTTTTGATGTTATGACAAGCTTCAATGTGGACTCTAAATCATGAGTCCTAATATCATGAATAGGATAAATGTTAGCTTGGAATGGACATTTATCATAGATTTGACATCATTATATTGTTGAATATACTAGGGAAATGGTTGTGTGCTTTCCCTTGTTGTTTTTCTTTCTTATGTTATAATATTTTAATGTCTTGGTTAAAGATGTTCATGAGGAAATATTATACATATCAAACATTACTTTTACTTAAGTTGGTGTTATTATGTATCAAATAATGCTTTTACTTGAGTTGCCCTTAGCTGGTCTTGGATGTGTTGTGTGGCTGCTTGTTTTGCTTCAAAGTTCGTACAAAACTCATGAACCTCCTAAAACTCAAAGAGCTTTTTCAGACCTTGTCTGTTTGCATCAGGAAAAATAACTATTTGCCATTATTTGGGAATGAGTGGCAAATAAAATGTCATATAGAGAGGACGGAGGAATGTCCTCTATATTCAGAGGACGCTCTAGAGGATGTTGGAGTGTACAGAAAGAATCTTCTCTAGGATACAGAACCTTTTCATGTTCCCTATTGGAATTAGTTTTATTAAGGGCTCGTTCGGTATTCACAAAATCATGACACGAAACGATTCCTAATTTATATAAGTTTAATCAGCTTGAACGATTCCTAGAGCATTCATGGACAAATGAACAAGGTCTAAAAGAACTAATTAGCTTTCAATCTCTTCGTACAGTTTATCCACATTCCACACTATCCCCTGGTAGGCTAAAACTATCAGTATTGTCCCCTCTAGATAGAGCTACTACTTCATCATATCAATTTAAAGGCATTCACATCATGTTATTGGTTTGTCGATTCCATCTCTTAGATTGTCTCCAGCAGATTGTGTAAATGATCGCGTAAAACATTGTTTTTGCACTGTAGACTATACTGTTTATAGATCAAAGTTTGAAATAGAGGATGGGATAGGGATATGATGGGTAAGTTGTTGGAGACAGTCTTACGATCCCATCCAATATTTTGTTAGTTGTTTCCTATATTGAGTACTTTTTTAGCTTGCCTAGTTTTAATGTGATCCAATGCAATAACATGCTGCCTACTGCATGCAACATATCCTTCTAGTAAAAAAGGTGTATGGCCTATCAATGAAGGAAGTGTGTTGCAGTGCAAACTTGAACTACAAACTAATTTGCTTTGACTCCAAGCATCCATACATGGGTATGGAATCTATTTCAAGCTTACACTAGCTATACACATTTTATCTCGATAATGAGAAGCTACAACATTCTCAAAAAATAAAATCTTCTTCTCACCAGTGTTACTCTAGACACTAAACACTCAAGGATTTAGTAGACGGTGCAAATGTTGTATTGTAGCAATAAATATACATATATATTACAAATGTTTTTTATATTAATGTTCTTCTAAATATAATTTGAGACATGAACATAGTGCCTCATGTATATCCCTAAACATGTTGTAGACTTCTCTAAGTGCCATATCATGTGCACCATTCGGTGTGACATCTAGTGCGTGTAGGATTATGGGGAGGCTATGCTAGTAAAAACAAAATTTTTGACCCCATAAAACCAAGAACTAGTGCAGTTATAGGTCATAGAATTACCACTAGATACACATGTAATGCCCAAAATTAGTATAAGAGAAAGATAATAGAATAAATAAATAAATATACTTCCATGCTAGAATTTTGAGGATTTCCTGTGCATAATCAACTAAAGGAAATAAAGTGGACAAATGACAAATAAATAAATACCTGAATATGCATTCCATGCTGGAGTGTATTTGTATGTGCATATAATAATAAAAAAATTATAGAAACACATAAATATTCAAATTTGAAAGATAGACCTAATTTGGACATTCTAGAATTTTGAGAATGAGAAGAAATAATACTATACAATACAAGGATAATATAGATTAAATAAATAAAACTCTTCGTATTGAGTTGGGTATTTCATCTTAGTAAGAATTAGGCAATAAAGTTTGAATTTGAATTTGAAAACCAAAATAAAGAGAAAGGAAAACAGGGAAGGAAAAGAAAAAGGAAGAAAATACAAAAGTCGTGCTTTGGGCCTAATTCACTGGAACCTGGCCCAGCCTTCCTTTCTCGTTCACTGAAAACGCACGCGGCCGACTGACACGCGGGCCCTACGCGCAGCCCTCCAGTCGCTCCCCCGCGCCTCCACAGTCGTGTTACACTGCTTCATGGGCCCTATGGGCAGATGCATCCCCATTCCCTCTCCCTATCTCATCTCCGCTTCCTACGCCGGTGGATGGAGGAGTGGCTCCGCGGAGCTCGGACCGTTCGTCGCGCTAATCTCGCTCCTCGCCGGCCGCTTCTCCCCCTAAAATCGGGCTCGACTCTGGGACAAAACCGAACGCCTCCAACCCAGCTCCCAGCCTCCGTCTCATCGCCATGGAAACCGGGAATCGTTCACGGAACTGCCCACTTCCATGGCGACGGTACCCACTGCACTACTCCTCTTCCTTGCCCTCCTCGCCTTCGCCTGGGCGTCATCGCCGTCGCTGTCGTCGGATTCGGTGGCAAGCTTCCGGTTCCAGGAATCCCTTCGCATCGAGATGGCGTAGTCAGCGCCTAACCATGCCGCGGCCGTGGCCTTCCCACGGAAGCAGGTCTCCGCGGCCAGGCTCAAGGCGCTACTCTTGGACGGGTCTGGAGCGCTCGGGTCTCGATAGCCGCCTGGGCAATTAGGATTTATCTTCTTCCCTCCCCGCGTCGCGTCTCGCGTGAGAGCATGTGGTCGCAGCTGGGAGCTCGAGTTGCACCGCTGGGTATGGATGTGTGCCTTATCTCTGCATCCTGGACGCGGGCTATTATGGTGGTGCATCAGCCCATGGGAGATCCTCTTCTTGCGCCAATTTTGCCCATGAATTTCTGGCGGCTCGTCAATTACACACCGGACTTCGATCTTCACCACTATACCGCTACACATCGGCGCCATGGTGCTACCTGGACAATTCACGGTAAGAAAACCAGCGTTGAATTCACCCCTTCCACTATACGCTGCATGTGGGTGTTCTTGGGTTGGGGCACTGGCGCTTAAGGTCACCGTCGCCGACCATGGTCGCCGCCGAGGGGGAGATGGATGGGCGGCTGTCTGTTCGGCCAAGGGTTGGGGCCGACCCGTTCAGCCGTTCGATTTCAGGGGAACAGGCCCGATTAGAGGAGTTCGGGATTAGATCCTGGTCGTTGGTTTGATCAACGACGATCGCGATTGGACGAGACATATCCCTTCAGGGAACTTAATCGGAGTCGTTAGATAGGAATCGCACAGATGAGATTTGATCGCGAGTACTTAAATCCTGATCGTCGATAACTGATCGAACGACCGTAGTCGCGTACCGGTTTATAATTTTGGGGTTCTAATCTGATCCATCAGTATTGAATCGGGCGGTCGTGATCCTTGCATACCTCTTCGCGTGGCAACCTTTCAAAAGAGCCCTTCTAGATTTAGGAACCAACCCGCAGTCCATATTCACTGTTCTCTGAGTCTAGGAAACCTTGTGCAGAGACCCCTGCACTTCTCTGTATTAGTGTGCCTAGTCCAGGAAGCTAAGAAATTAGATAAATGGAATTAGAAAATGATATTTAATGCAAAAATAAATGCTAGAATGTGTTTAAATCATAGAAATTTCATATGATGTCCAAATTAGTTCATTCCAATTCCTATAATTCTATAATATTATTGTTTATCATATAGT
Organism: Zea mays; assembly: GCF_902167145.1. NCBI lineage: Eukaryota > Viridiplantae > Streptophyta > Magnoliopsida > Poales > Poaceae > Zea > Zea mays. The sequence goes on along the minus strand of NC_050101.1, from coordinate 108,045,313 downwards.
ACCACTGTTTTGACATGAATGTTGCAATAAAATTTATATCATATTTAATCTTGTACAAAACACATAAAACCTTCAGAAATTCATAACTTAAAATATATAACTCCAAATTGATTCATTCCAGTGGCATTTATTTTGTTTAAATATTGTTTATCACCTGGTATCTTTGTCTAACCATGAAACTTGGTTTAAAATTATCCACATGAATAACTCTATTCTAGGCATTAAATAACTTCAGAAAATCATAACTTAATAACCCTAACTCTGATTTTAGTGGTTTTCGAACCCGTGATCTCGTAGCAACGCATAGATCATTATTATGCAGTATATTCTTATGTTTGGTGTGATGTTAATTTTATCTATACCATGTTTGTTTGTATTGCTACGACTAGCGCGAGGACACGTGTCATCTGAAAAGCAAGTTGGTACCTGGAATCTCAAGTGCCAGGCAAGTTGTGCCCTTGATTCACTTTTGTTACCCAATAATGTTCTTTATAATCATTTACCATGCATAGGTTTAATTTTGATGGGACCCAATAGGTCACCCTAGATTGTTTATCTCATTACCTTGTTTACCCCTGAATCACTTGGGTAGTTTGCTATTGCTTTATATGGTTTTGGGATAATCATTTATTATATCCATGTTCCAGTTATTATGTTATTTTATTTATGTTCATGTCAAGATCATTATATTATTGTTAATTGGAACATGGAGCTTAACTTAAGAAACACGTGCCACCACAAGGGAGGAATGGGACCCCTTGGCTAACTAATTAGGAAAGCTAGTGGAAGACTACCTTACCCGAAAGGGGCAAGGCAGTAGGGGAGTTGCATGCAAGGAGGTTCTCGGGTTGACTTTGCTGCGATGGCGGTCAGACGGGGGATTCTTGCAAGTGCTCTTCCCATAAACTGTAGCGGGTTTTCGGAAGCTAGTGGAACTTTGTAAAGGCCTCGTAGTGGATCCCTAGCCATTCACCTCGGTAGTGTCTAAGGGCCTAGCTAACCCTGGCGACATGGGAAACACGACTTGTGGGTAAAGGGTACAACCTCTGCAGAGTGTAAAACTGGTATACTAGCTGAGCTCACGGTCATGAGCGGCTCAGGACTCTCCGATGATTAAATTATGGAACTTAAATTCAATGTGTCATTTGCATATGCATGGGATTATTTATTAATTTTGTTCTATTACTTTTATTTAAGGTTTGGTATTTACTTACACTTAGTAATTGCTAATAAAATTTTGACCAACTTATAAAAGCAATGCTCAGCTTTAACCTCTATCATTGATCAGCCTTACACTTCATGATCTCCCACCTTTGGTGAGTTCATGTCACATTATTCCCCACAACTTGTTGAGCGATGAACATGTGTGAGCTCACCCTTGCTGTCTCACACCCCCCATAGGTCAAGAGCAGGTACCACTGGATGGCGCATGGTGGATGTTGCACTGTGTTCGTGAGAGGTCTAGGTCGTCGTCTCCCAGTTGACTTTCTGCACCGAGGATGGATTTTAGATCCTGTTATATTTATCTTTTACTTTTGTAAGTCTTCCGCTATGTAATAAGTACTCTGATGTTATTGACATTTATCTCTATACACTCTGTTACTATATATGTTGTCTTCTTTGGCGCATGTATGAGATGCACTTGGCTTTGTTCCTTAAAGCCAGGTGTGACAGAAGTGGTATCAGAGGAAATGTTGACTGTAGGACGAAACCTAGATAGAAATGGACAACCCTTACCTACTTACCTTACTCTGATTCATTCTATACTTATCTTATCTTGATCCTGTCTCACCTTTTGCTGTCATACTCTGATTACTCTTATCTTTTCAACTCTAAGACAAGATGGATTTCACACCTTGGAATCCTACATTTATGACCTTCTTAAGAGATATGACACGTAAGACAAAAAAATTAAAATTATTTTCTCTATTAAAAATGTTGGTTGATTGTTCTGATGATCAATGCCTGATTTGCTTCTTTGATTGATTGAAGTAGTATAGACGGGCATCTTAGCATGTACCACCATAAGGTAATGTATTAGCTTTAGTGGATAACACACTAATCTACTTAGCTAATAAATCCCCCGCAGTAACATTCTTCGTAATTACTCGTCTTGTCTACAATTCTTCCTTTCTTACCCTATGTTTCTAACCCAGATGGGCTACCCCTATAATGTTAGAAGAGAGCACTATAGACGAGATCCTTGGTATGTCATGGTTAAGAAAGAAAAAGGCAGGTTATACACTATGCTAAAGGAACCATAGAACTCACCAGTTCCAAAGGACAAAGATTTGAAGTTGCAGTAACTACCACCATCAGACTAGCGGCATTCTTAGTAGATGAGAAGTTTGTTGGTGTCAATATCTGTGTGGTTAAAGATTTTTCGGATGTCTTCCTAGAAGAGTTATTAGGGACGCCACCTGATAGGGAAGTTGAGTTTGTCATTGATCCCCTACCTGGGCTGCCCCTACTTTCAAACGGCCATACAGGATGTCTGTAGAAGAGTTAAAGGGACTGAAGAAGCAATTAACGGAGTTACAAGAGGCTGGGTACATTCGTTCGAATTCCTCACCTTGGAGGAGCGCCAGTTCTATTTGTACAGAAGAAAGATGGATCGCAAGGGATGTGCGTGGATTATAGGTCCCTTAACGGTGTCACTATGAAGAACAAGTATCCATTACCCCGCATTGAAGATTTATTTGATCAGATGAGAGGTGTAAGGGTATTCTCGAAGATTGATCTCCGATCAGGTTACCATCAAATGAAGATTAGGCCTTTTGGATATGCCCAAGATGGATTTCTCGACCTGATATGGTTTATATGAGTTTACCGTTATGTCATTTGGACCAACTAATGCACCAACCTATTTTATGGATCTGAAGAATAAGGTGCATGATCTGGACAGATTCGTCGTGGTTTTCATGGACGATATTTTCATTTATTCCAAGAGTGATAGTGATCATGAGGAACATATGTGATTGGTACTACAGAAGCTACGAGATAATCAACTCTACGCCAAGTACAGTAAATGCGAGTTTTGGATTGACGAGGTGCCATTCCTTGGACATATCATTTCGAATGGAGGGATATCAGTGGATCCTGCTAAAGTCAAGGAGATAGTGGCGTGGAGCATACCCACTATAGTTACTGAGGTCCGGAGTTTCTTGGGACTTGCAGGATACTATCGGAGATTTATTAAAGGATTTTCTAAGATTGCTAAGCCTATGACCTCGCTTCTAGAGAAGGGAAGAGAGTTTAAGTGGAACGAGAAGTGCCAAGATAGCTTTGATCAATTAAAGAAGAGGTTGATGTCGCCACCAATGTTGGTTATGCCAGATCTACAGAAAGAATTTAACATTTATTGTGATGCATGTGGCCAAGGATTGGGATGTGTGCTCATGCAAGAAGGACATGTGATCACCTACGCGGAAACATGAATTGAACTACCCTACTCATGACTTGGAATTGGCAGCCGTTGTGCATGCGCTTAAGATTTGGAGACATTATATCACGGGAACCAAGTGCCAAGTGTACACGGATCATAAGAGTTTGAAGTATATATTCACTCAGAAGGATCTCAACCTTAGGCAACACCGTTGGTTGGAGCATATTAAGGATTATGATTTGGAGATTCACTATCACCCGGGCAAGGCGAATTCGGTTACAGATGCCTTGAGTCAAAAGGGGCATGTTCATTCAGCTATTGTTGCCCAATTACCCGATAAGATTGTTGAGGATTTTAGGAGACTTAACCTGGGGATAGTTGCTCACACTGAATGAGTTACTATTGATGTGGAACATACTTTGGAGCAAGAAATCCGCAAAGGACAGATTGGTGATGCTAAAATACAAGAGATTAAGGATCTGATTATTGAAGGTCGAGGTCCGGATTTATGGAAGATGAGCAAGGCACCGTATGGTTCAAGGACAGGATATGTGTTCCAGATATTAAAAGCCTTCGTGAGACTATTTTAAAGGACGCCCATGACTTGGATTATTCTATTCATCCTGGTAGCACCAAGATGTATCAGGATTTGAAGCAGAAATATTGGTGGTATGGATTGAAGAGAGATGTGGTTGCACATGTGACTATGTGCGATGTGTGACAAAGAGTTAAGGCTGAACACCAGCGGCCAGTTGGATTATTGCACCCGCTTAAGATACTCGAGTGGAAGTGGGAAGAGATTGGTATGGATTTCATTATTGGATTGCCTCGCACCCAGAAAGGATATGACTATATATGGGTAATTGTGGATAGATTGACCAAAGTGGCTCATTTCATTCCGGTCAAGACTACTTATAAGGTATCTCAATTAGCAGAGTTATATATGGCTCGGATTGTGTGTTTACATGGAATACCAAAGAAGATCGTGTCTGATCGAGGTTCACAGTTTACCTCAAGATTTTGGAGAAGCTTTCATGAGAACATGAGCACAAAGTTGAATTTTAGTACGGCTTATCACCCCCAGACTGGTGGACAGACTGAAAGGACTAACCGAGTATTGGAAGATATGTTGAGAGCTTGTGCCTTTCAGCATGGTAGTAGTTGGGACAAGAGTCTACCTCATGCTGAGTTTTCATATAATAATAGTGTTGGTGACTTGTTCTCAAATGCTAAGAGTTAAGAACAAGGCAACATGAAGAAGTGTTAAGTGTTAAAGTCCTTCGTCCTTCGAAGCATTATGTCCCTTCGGGAGATAATGAGTTTCGGACGAAGGTCATAAGAGACATACCTTCGTAAATATAATAGGAAAAAACGAAAGACTCATATGAAGCATGAGATATAATATAAGCATCATCATGGAATCATTTCTATTTTATTAACATGGGAAAATAGAAATGATTTTAAATTACAAATGTACCTTCGGTCCTGAGAGAAGGTAAAAAGTACAAGCGTGACGCAAAGGCAAATGTAAAGTCAGCGTGAACAGTACGGGAGTACTGTTCATCTATTTATAGACGCGGGACGCAGCCCACGTAAAATTACATCCATGTCCATTACATTTGTTAATGGTTTATGGAAATCTATTGAGGACCCCGAAGTCTTTTCATCTTGAGGTCGGTTCCCCCTTGTGCCATCGCGCCGAAGCTTCCCTGCGTACAGCTTCGGCTGCCCCCGACCTTCGTCTGGCTCAGCCTTCGTCCTGGTCGTGCTCCATATCCATAATTCTGAATCCGAAAATACCTGTTCATATAATTCACTTGGGAAACATTGTCAAATCATGTTTTTGAGGACCTTCGGAGGACGAAGGCCCCCAACAGTAGCCCCTCGCAATATTAATTTGTAAATAATAAATTCAGATTGCGATATGGACGAAGGCCTTGAGCCGAAGGTCCGAAAAAACACCTTCCCTTTGCTAGAATAGCAACATTCACTGACAAGCGGGGCCTTTTAACTTTCAACGCCCTAGGCGTATAAATAAGAACACATCGTGAATTCATTTGGTACACACGCTTGCCTTTTGCTTCGGCCCACTAAAAATTTTTAGCTCTTGCTCATTGAGATCTGCTGGTCTTTTTGATTTCGAAGCTTCGGCCTCGGGAACAAATTTTTAGTGTTTCCGAAGATGTCTGAAGACAAGAAGATCCCTGCTGAGACGAAGCTGAGTCTCGAGGAGGAGAAGAATCTGGGGTTCCTGATAGCGATGGCAGAGACTAATACAGAGAAAATCACGAAGGAGATTCTCGAAGGTTTGTCCGAAGATACTGATGACAGCGACAGCTATGATGTGGAAAGCGATGGGGAAGAGGCCGAAGATCGACCGTGGCGACCAAGTCACTCAGTTTTTGGGAAAACAACCATCAAGCAGAGTCACATTGATAATATGAGGGGGCGATACTTCCGAGACATATCTATTGTGAGAGCTGATGCCGGGGAAAAGACTTCTCCCACCCCTGAAGAAGATGAAGTTGTGATTTTCCGAAGCCTCCTCAAGGCTGGGCTTCGATTCCCCCTGAGCAATTTTGTTGTTGAGGTACTGAAAACATTCCAAATCTACCTTCATCAACTCACTCCCGAAGCTATTATAAGAATGGGGATTTTTGTCTGGGCTGTGAGAAGCCAAGGTTTGGAGCCAAACGCTAAAAGCTTCTGCAACATACACGAGTTATTGTACGAGACGAAGCCCTGGGGAAAGGAGCAATACCACAACAACTTTGGGTGCTACAGCTTCGTCGCCCGCTCCGGGTCAAGCTACCCTGTGCCAACCTTTCGGAAGAGGTGGCCCGGAGCCTGGATGTCTGAATGGTTTTATGTGAAAAATGATCTAACAGCGCAAAATAATGTCAAAAGTATCATTATGTACCCAATTTGGCAACGCTTCGGGCTTCGAAGGCCGAAGGTTGAAATGGACGAGGCAGCCGAAGAATGCCAAAGAGCCTTCGGCGCAGTCTGCTCCTTCATTGGGTCAAGGGACTTGGTCCAGGAGCACATTGCCTTCAGGGTATGGCCACTTGCAGAAAAGTGGGAAATGCCGAAAGAAACCATCAAAGAGTCCGACGAAGGCGGACTAGTCAGATTAAAATACACATTCAAATATGCAGATAAATTTATTGAACCTGATGATGACTGGCTGAAAAGCATTGAAACATTAAGTGATGAATTACTTGGGGCATTCTCGAAGGCTGAAAATACTGCACTATCAGCAGCCTTCGGAGGCCGAAAAAAGAAGAGACTGAACCGAGTGTTTGATGCAATCGGGTTCTTCTACCCTGATTATTGCTATCCTATTCGAAGGCAGAAGAGAAAAAACACAATCTCTGCAAAAGAAGAAGCTGCAGCTGCTCCTAGCGAGCCAGAACTAAAAAGGAAAAAGATAAAGGTTCTTACGCACCGGCCGCGTTATATTGAACCAGCTTCGGTGCCGGAGTTTACCGGGAAAACTTCTTCAGCCACCGAAGCTGAAAAACTAATCGAGCCAGCCTTGTTGCCAGAGATCGCAGAAACGGCCGAAATGCCACCAAAGATTGAATCAGAACACTCAAACATTTTGTTGCCAGAAACAAAAGAGAAAACCGAAGCGCCGCTCACAGAAAAAATTGAGGAGGTAAGAGAAGCAACTGATGGCTCCAAAACATCAGAAGTTTTGAGTCCTACAGCAATCATTGGGACAGCAAAAAATGAAAAAGTGCCAGCTGCAACTCCGAAGAGAAAAAGAATGGCTAATGTGCTAGACGTATTGGAAACGATCAAATCTTCGAGCACAGCTCCGAAGAAAGCTGCTGTTACTCCTGAAACAACAGCTGAAATCTCTGGTTCTACAGCTCCAGAGCAAGAGATTTCAGCCGAAGCTGGGCCCTCAGAGCCCGCAAAAGCTTTGGAAAGTGAGACAGAGAAAATAACAAAGCCAACTATTGAAGAATCTAGTGTTGTTGCCCCCGAAGCATCCCCCAAGATTCGTGATTATATTTTTCGTCATGCTTCGGGGAAAAAATTATCAGAAAAAGAAGAACAAGAGGCCCAGCATTATGCCCAAAAACTGAAATATCCGAAGGGAGCATTAATATTTAATGGCAGTGGAGAAGAAGACTTCTTGTACTGTCTTCCCGACAACAAGGAAATTTCTGTCTGTCGGGAGATAGGCAGAAGCTTCGGATTCCCAACTTTAGAAGACGGACTTTCGGTGCTATCAAAAAACGATCTGGCTGACAGCCTAGCTTATAACAGTTTAAAGGTATGATAAATGAAATCCTTGTATTTTTCCGTTCATTTAAACCCTCTGACACACACACATATTCCTTTTTGCAGGGCTTGATTCTTAGCAATGCTCTCAGAGCCCAGAAAGATACTGAAGACGAAGGGTGTACTATAGCCCTGAGCAACCTTCGTTCCGAAGTAATTGAACTGAGGAACGAAGGTCTCGAAAAAGACAAAATATTATACTCATTGATAGATAAAATAAAGGAGGACGAAGCTGCTTTCAAAAGTCAGGCTGAAGCTCAGAAACGCGAAATTGAAGACCTTCGGAAACAACTGGCCAGAGCCACAGAGGAACGTATACTTGAAGAAACAAAGCGTGAACTCAGCGATCAATGGGCAGATCACCTAGAAGTGACTGTTGAAGAGCTTCGTTCATCCAAAAAGAGATGCTACAATAAATCTATAGACTGTGTTAAAAAATTAAAGGCTAGCTTCGCCAAGGTCGGCGCATTCTCAAGTGAAGAAAATTTTCTGAGGGGCAATCCCGAAAGTGTCATTGAATGGATTGACCACGAAGCTGAAGTCTTCGAAGAAATTTTAAATAGCCGAGGAGATATATGTGCCTTCTCTGGCGCCAGAGGGATTGCCACTATTTTAGAGAAGAAGGGCTGTGAACATGTGAAAATTTTAGCACAGTCCGAAGCCACCTTGTCGACTGAAGATATAAAAGATCCTTCAGCCGAAGCTAGCGCGGTTGGGGGAAAATTTTTTACCGACATCTGGGACAACGGTGGCCGAGAAATGGCAAGAGAAATTATTCAGAGAAGTGAAAAGGGCATCCATAATGCTAGAGAAGTGGCTAAGGCTGCTGAAAAGAGCACAGAGCCCGAAGGTCAATTAGGTACTAAATAATAGCTTCTACCGTGTTGTAATCTTTAGGCTTTTAAGATCTGTTTGCGATTCGTAATAGTAATGTAGTCGTGTCCTGCTTCAGATCCGACTAAAGCGCCTTCGGGCCCTCAGCCGAAGGGGGACGACGAAATTAAAAAGATGGCCGAAGATATTATGGACGAAGTCGTCAATCGGCTTCTGAATGAAGCTGCAGGAGTCGTTTTGAGAGAGGATTAAACATTTTTGTAAAAAACTTCGGAAATGTAATATAATGTAACATTTTTGTAACCCCGAATGTAATATATCTATTTTTGCTATTCAATTCTTTACGATGCATGAAACTTTACACACGTACCGTTTTTGAGTTTGGCGAAAAAAACACCTTCCCTTCTTTTCATGCTTCGTGAAGAATATCCAAACTTCGTGAAAAAATTCTCCGAAGCTATACTTCCGAAGATGAAGATTGATTCTCTTTACGACCATGATTTTTACTCTTTCAAATCAAACTTTCGAAAATCAATATTGTGTCCCCTTCTTGGGACCACGATTTTCACTCTTGCAAATCATACTTCCGAAGATTAATATCGTGTCCCCTTCTTGGGCCATATGCAACATGATGTATGATGCTTATGCTATGCAAAATGATGTAATGATGTTATGCTACGTAGATGACATTTGTTCCGAATGATACACACATATCCCCACACAATATTTTTGTATCAGCACTGATTCTTCGCTGTAAGCTCTGCATTCCCTTAGGAACGTCTTTGGAGCTTCTTCGCCTCTTACTTAGGCGGTATAAGCTCTGCATTCCCTTAGGAACGTCTTTGGAGCTTCTTCGCCTTTTACTTAGGCGGTATAAGCTCTGCATTCCCTTAGGAACGTCTTTGGAGCTTCTTCGCCTTTTACTTAGGCGGTATCAGCGTTGACTTTTCGCTGTATGCTCTGCATTCCTTTTGGAACGACTTTGGAGCAGAAAACTTACGCTGCGCTCCCTTCGGAACGACTTTTTGTGACTTCGTCAGACTTACTCTGCGTTTCTTAGAACGACTTTTCGTTGCTTCAAAGGATTTTCGATAGTCCGAAGGTCCTTTTTATTGTCGCAAACCTGTGAAGAAAACATATTTTTCTTGTAGGAATCAACGAAACTAATTACATGAAAACAATGTCCTTTATTACAGAGAATAAAACTGAATGAAAAAGATTGCTATTAAGGTAGGATATTTGTCAATAGATGTGCTTTGATTCTGGCACGGTGCTGTTGACCGTGCGAGCTTCGGACTGTTCTCTGAAGTCCCTTTGATGTGGAGCATATTGGCTCCCTTCTGGCTGCTGACCTTGTTGCAACGGAGGTGGAGGCGGAGGCTGTTGCCAGGAAGCTGAAGGCTGACTTGCCGAAGCAGCAGAGACTACAGGATGATTGCCCACATATTCTGGGATGTAGGGCGAATGATACGAAGCTGTATGCATGACCTGCTTCGGCTGGGCTTGTTGTGCTGCTGCTTCAGCTATTTCCTTTTGCTTCTGTATAGTAACATGGCACATCCTGGTAGTATGGCCTTTGTTCTCCCCACAGAATAAGCAAAAGATTCTTCTTGGTTGATCGCCAAATCTTCCTCCGAAGCCCCTGGCGCTTCTGCCTCTTGGAGCTGGTGGTCGGAAGGAGCTTTGCTGTTGCCCCGAAGCCTGTGATGAGTACTGTGGCCTTTGCTGCTGGCTCCCTTTATCATCATTTTGATTGGAGTTATGAATTGATCTGACATGCCTCGGATAGAATCTTCCTCCGAAGCCCCTGGTCATCTCAGAAAATCTGAAGGCCTCCTCCCTTCTTTGGCGAAAATCATTGTCAGCTCGAATATATTCATCCATCTTCTGGAGCAGCTTCTCCAGCGTTTGAGGAGGCTTCCTGGCGAAGTACTGAGCTGACGGACCTGGCCGAAGCCCCTTGATCATGGCCTCAATGACAATTTCATTGGGCACCGTTGGTGCCTGTGCCCTCAAACGCAAAAACCTTCAGACATATGCCTGAAGGTATTCTTCGGGGTCCTGAGTGCACTGGAACAGAGCCTGAGCAGTGACCGGCTTCGTCTGAAATCCTTGAAAGCTGGTTAACAACAAGTCCTTCAGCTTCTGCCATGAAGTGATCGTTCCTGGTCGAAGGGAGGAATACCAGGTTTGAGCAACACTTCTGACAGCCATAACGAAAGATTTGGCCATGACTGAAGCATTGCCACCGTACGAAGACACTGTTGCTTCGTAGCTCATCAAAAACTGCTTCGGATCAGAATGGCCATCAAATACGGGGAGCTGAGGCGGCTTGTAGGACGGAGGCCAAGGCGTAGCCTGCAACTCAGCGGACAAGGGAGAAGCATCATCAAAAACAAAATTCCCATGATGGAAATTGTCATACCAGTCATCTTCGTTGTGAAAGCCCTCCTGATGAAGGTCTTGATGCTGAGGCCTTCGGAGTTGCTCATCCTGAGCAAGATGACGAACTTCTTCAGAGGCTTCATCTATCTGCCTCTGCAGTTCAGCTAGCCTGGCCATCTTCTCCTTCCTGCGTTGAACCTGTTGCTGAAGGATTTCCAGATTCTGAATTTCCTGATCTAGATCATCCTCCGGATGTGTTGGACTGGTAGCCTTCCTCTTCTGGCTTCGTGCCTCTCTGAGAGAAAGGACATCTTGATTGGGGTCCAGCGGCTGCAGCGTGCCAGCCCCTGGTGCTGGAGCCTTCTTCGGCGGCATGACGAAGCTGATGCTTGCCGAAGGTGCCGAAAAGCTCAAGAAGTGGAAGTGAGTTCACCGGAGGTGGGCGCCAATGTTGGTGACTTGTTCTCAAATGCTAAGAGTTAAGAACAAGGCAACATGAAGAAGTGTTAAGTGTTAAAGTCCTTCGTCCTTCGAAGCATTATGTCCCTTCGGGAGATAATGAGTTTCGGACGAAGGTCATAAGAGACATACCTTCGTAAATATAATAGGAAAAAACGAAAGACTCATATGAAGCATGAGATATAATATAAGCATCATCATGGAATCATTTCTATTTTATTAACATGGGAAAATAGAAATGATTTTAAATTACAAATGTACCTTCGGTCCTGAGAGAAGGTAAAAAGTACAAGCGTGACGCAAAGGCAAATGTAAAGTCAGCGTGAACAGTACGGGAGTACTGTTCATCTATTTATAGACGCGGGACGCAGCCCACGTAAAATTACATCCATGTCCATTACATTTGTTAATGGTTTATGGAAATCTATTGAGGACCCCGAAGTCTTTTCATCTTGAGGTCGGTTCCCCCTTGTGCCATCGCGCCGAAGCTTCCCTGCGTACAGCTTCGGCTGCCCCCGACCTTCGTCTGGCTCAGCCTTCGTCCTGGTCGTGCTCCATATCCATAATTCTGAATCCGAAAATACCTGTTCATATAATTCACTTGGGAAACATTGTCAAATCATGTTTTTGAGGACCTTCGGAGGACGAAGGCCCCCAACAAATAGTTATTAGGCCTGTCTGAAGATGTCACCTTTTGAAGCTCTGTATGGCAGGAAATGCAGGACTCCTCTATATTGGATCAGACTAGGGGAAGACAATTCTTTGGACCTGAACTTATTCAAGAGGCAGAAGAACAAGTCCGTATAATTCGGGAGAATTTAAGGGTAGCTCAGACCAGGTAAAAGAGCTACGCTCATAATAGAAGAAGACCACTGGAATTTGAGGAAGGTGATCATGTGTACCTCAAGATGTCACCATTTCGTGGAATGAGGAGATTCAAAGTCAAGGGCAAATTGTCCCCTCGCTATATTGGACCATTCTGAGTTTTTAGGCGAGTTGGAGAGATGGCCTATCGACTCGAGCTACCGGATAATCTATCTGATGTGCATAATGTATTTCATGTGTCGCAACTTAAGAAGTGTCTCTGTGTCCCTGAGGAACAGTTACCAATGGAAGAGCTCAGTGTTTAGAGTGATTTGACCTACACGGAGTATCCGATCAAGATTCTTGATGCATTGACTTGAGTCACAAGAAATAAGGTGATAAAGACGTGCAAAGTGCAATGGAGTCACCATTGAAAAGATGAAGCAACATGGGAAAGAGAAGAAAAACTTCGCATAGATTTTTCTCCATCTTTTCCCTAGTCTTTCCTAAATCTCGAGGACGAGATTCTTGTTAAGGGGGGTAGGATTTGTAATGCCCAAAATTAGTATAAGAGAAAGATAATAGGATAAATAAATAAATATACTTTCATGCTAGAATTTTGAGGATTTCCTGTGCATAATCAACTAAAGGAAATAAAGTGGACAAATGACAAATAAATAAATACCTAAATATGCATTCCATGCTGGAGTTTATTTGTATGTGCATATAATAATAAAAAAATTATAAAAACACATTAATATTCAAATTTGGAAGATAGACCTAATTTGGACATTCTAGAATTTGGAGAATGAGAAGAAATAATACTATACAATACAAGGAAAATATAGATTAAATAAATAAAACTCTTCGTATTGAGTTGGGTATTTCATCTTAGTAAGAATTAGGCAATAAAGTTTGAATTTGAATTCGAAAACCAAAATAAAGAGAAAGGAAAACAGGGAAGGAAAAGAAAAAGGAAGAAAATACAAAAGTCGTGCTTTGGGCCTAATTCACTGGAACCTGGCCCAGCCTTCCTTTCTCGTTCACTGAAAACGCACGCGGCCGGCTGACACGCGGGCCCTACGCGCAGCCCTTCAGTCGCTCCCCCGCGCCTCCACAGTCGTGTTACACTGCTTCATGGGCCCCATGGGCAGATGCATCCCCATTCCCTCTCCCTATCTCGTCTCCGCTTCCTACGCTGGTGGATGGAGGAGTGGCTCCGCAGAGCTCGGACCATTCGTCGCGCTAATCTCGCTCCTCGCCGACCGCTTCTCCCCCTAAAATCGGGCTCGACTCTGGGATAAAAACCGAACGCCTCCAACCCAGCTCCCAGCCTCCGTCTCATCGCCATGGGAACCGGGAATCGTTCGCGGAACTGCCCACTTCCATGGCGACGGTACCCACTGCACTACTCCTCTTCCTTGCCCTCCTCGCCTTCGCGTGGGCGTCATCGCCGTCGCTGTCGTCGGATTCGGTGGCAAGCTTCCGGTTCCAGGAATCCCTTCGCATCGAGATGGCGTAGTCAGCGCCTAACCATGCCGCGGCCGTGGCCTTCCCACGGAAGCAGGTCTCCGCGGCCAGGCTCAAGGCGCTACTCTTGGACGGGTCTGGAGCGCTCGGGTCGCGACAGCCGCCTGGGCAATTAGGATTTATCTTCTTCCCTCCCCGCGTCGCGTCTCGCGTGAGAGCATGTGGTCGTAGCTGGGAGCTCGAGTTGCACCGCTGGGTATGGACGTGTGCCTTATCTCTGCATCCTGGACGCGGGCTATTATGGTGGTGCATTAGCCCATGAGAGATCCTCTTCTTGCGCCAATTTTGCCCATGAATTTCTGGCGGCTCGTCAATTACACACCGGATCCGATCTTCACCACTATACCACTACACATCGGCGCCATGGTGCTACCTGGACAATTCACGGTAAGAAAACCAGCGTTGAATTCACCCCTTCCTCTATACGCTGCATGTGGGTGTTCTTGGGTTGGGGCACTGGCGCTTAAGGTCGCCGTCGCCGACCATGGTCGCCGCCGAGGGGGAGATGGACGGGGCGGCTGTCTATTCGGCCAAGGGTTGGGGCCGACCCGTTCAGCCGTTCGATTTTAGGGGAACGTGCCCGATTAGAGGAGTTCGGGATTAGATCCTGGTCGTTGGTTTGATCAACGACGATCGCGATTGGACGAGGCATATCCCTTCAGGGAACTTAATCGGAGTCGTTAGATAGGAATCGCACAGATGAGATTTGATCGCGAGTACTTAAATCCTGATCGTCGATAACTGATCGAACGACCGTAGTCGCGTACCGGTTTATAATGTTGGGGTTCTAATCTGATCCATCAGTATTGAATCGGACGGTCGTGATCCTTGCATACCTCTTCGCGTGGCAACCTTTCAAAAGAGCCCTTCTAGATTTAGGAACCAACCCGCAGTCCATATTCACTGTTCTCTGAGTCTAGGAAACCTTGCGCAGAGACCCCTGCACTTCTCTTAATTAGTGTGCCTAGTCCAGGAAGCTAAGAAATTAGATAAATGGAATTAGAAAATGATATTTAATGCAAAAATAAATGCTAGAATGTGTTTAAATCATAGAAATTTCATATGATGTCCAAATTAGTTCATTCCAATTCCTATAATTCTATAATATTATTGTTTATCACATAGTACCACTGTTTTGACATGAATGTTGCAATAAAATTTATATCCTATTTAATCTTGTACAAAACACATAAAACCTTCAGAAATTCATAACTTAAAATATATAACTCCAAATTGATTCATTCCAGTGGCATTTATTTTGTTTAAATATTGTTTATCACCTGGTATCTTTGTCTAACCATGAAACTTGGTTTAAAATTATCCACATGAATAACTCTATTCTAGGCATTAAATAACTTCAGAAAATCATAACTTAATAACCCTAACTCCGATTTTAGTGGTTTTCGAACCCGTGATCTCGTAGCAACGCATAGATCATTATTATGCAGTATATTCTTATGTTTGGTGTGATGTTAATTTTATCTATACCATGTTTGTTTGTATTGCTACGACTAGCGCGAGGACACGTGTCATCTGAAAAGCAAGTTGGTACCTGGAAGTGCCAGGCAAGTTGTGCCCTTGATTCACTTTTGTTACCCAATAATGTTCTTTATAATCATTTACCATGCATAGGTTTAATTTTGATGGGACCCAATAGGTCACCCTAGATTGTTTATCTCATTACCTTGTTTACCCCTGAATCACTTGGGTAGTTTGATATTGCTTTATATGGTTTTGGGATAATCATTTATTATATCCATGTTCCAGTTATTATGTTATTTTATTTATGTTCATGTCAAGATCATCATATTATTGTTAATTGGAACATGGAGCTTAACTTGAGAAACACGTGCCACCACAAGGGAGGAATGGGACCCCTTGGCTAACTAATTAGGAAAGCTAGTGGAAGACTACCTTACCCGAAAGGGGCAAGGGCAGTAGGGGAGTTGCATGCAAGGAGGTTCTCGGGTTGACTTTGCTGCGATGGCGGTCAGACGGGGGATTCTTGCAAGTGCTCTTCCCATAAACTGTAGCGGGTTTTCGGAAGCTAGTGGAACTTTGTAAAGGTCTCGTAGTGGATCCCTAGCCATTCACCTCGGTAGTGTCTAAGGGCCTAGCTAACCCTGGCGACATGGGAAACACAACTTGTGGGTAAAGGGTACAACCTCTGCAGAGTGTAAAACTGGTATACTAGACGAGCTCACGGTCATGAGCGGCTCAGGACTCTCCGATGATTAAATTATGGAACTTAAATTCAATGTGTCATTTGCATATGCATGGGATTATTTATTAATTTTGTTCTATTACTTTTATTTAAGGTTTGGTATTTACTTACACTTAGTAATTGCTAATAAAATTTTGACCAACTTATAAAAGCAATGCTCAGCTTTAACCCCTATCATTGATCAGCCTTACACTTCATGATCTCCCACCTTTGGTGAGTTCATGTCACATTATTCCCCACAACTTGTTGAGCGATGAACATGTGTGAGCTCACCCTTGCTGTCTCACACCCCCCCACAGGTCAAGAGCAGGTACCACTAGATGGCGCATGGTGGATGTTGCACTGTGTTCGTGAGAGGTCTAGGTCGTCGTCTCCCAGTTGACTTTCTGCGCCGAGGATGGATTTTAGATCCTGTTATATTTATCTTTTACTTTTGTAAGTCTTCTGCTATGTAATAAGTACTCTGATGTTATTGACATTTATCTCTATACACTCTATTATTATATATGTTGTCTTCTTTGGCGCATGTATGAGATGCACTTGGCTTTGTTCCTTAAAGCTGGGTGTGACAGCACAGGTGTAGCATCCCAAAAAATCAAATCTTGAAGTTTTCTCAAACTCGCTCTAAATTCAAAATGAATTTTAAATTTCATTTCAAAATGTTTGTTTGCAAGTTGATATCAACAAATAAAATATAGTGGTCTATATTATCTCCAAAATCCTTCTCAAATATCCTACAAATATTTCCCCAGTGATCACCCTCAAATTCTTTCCAGAAATACTACCAGATATTTCTCCAGTAACCCCCCTCAATTTCTTTCTAGAAATACTATCCAAATATTCCACCGATATAACTCCAAGTATTTTCCTCTTGAGAAATACCTTCAGAATCATTTTTCATGTCCCTACAAATATTTTCTTCATAACTTTCCTCATGCTCATACATATATGTATGCCTCCGGTGTCATACGGTGAGCTCTACAGGCTAATCTCACTTATACAAGACAAATACATGCTAATCTCCCACTAATCCTCTCATCCTCCCACTAATCCTCTCATCCCTCCCCCTAATCCCCCACCATGGCTATAAATAGAGGGTTAAGGGCCTCCTCTCAAGCCACCCCAAGCCATTTCATGGCAACTCTCTCCACCCCCCCCCCCCACACACACACGCCCACTCCATCTCCCACACAAGCACACACTAGCACAAGGATCGTTCGGTCGTTCTTCGATCGTTCGTCCCCCTGTTCTTAGTTTGTTTGTTCGTTCGTCCGATCGTTCGTCCGATCGTTCATGGTTCGTTCGTCGGATCGTTCGATCGTTCGTCCGTTTGTTCGTCCAAATAATCTTTGTCCTGCCGTTATGCTACCGAAATTCCGATCGTTCGTTCGTTCGATCATTCGATCGTTCATCGTTCGTTCATAGGTCCTATTCATCGTTCATCGTTTGTTCATAGTCCCTATTCATCGTTCGTCCAGATAATCTCTGTCCTGTCGTTATGCTGCCGAAATTCCGATCGTTCGTTCATCCGATCATTCGATCGTTCGTCCGTTCATTCATAGTTCCTATTTATCGTTCATCGTTCGTTCATAGTTCCTATTCATCGTTTGTTCATAGTCCCTATTCATTGTTCATCCAGATAATTCTTTGTCCTGCCGTTATGCTGCCGAAATTCTTACCGTTCGTTCGTCCAATCATTCGATCGTTCGTCCGTTCATTCATAGTTCCTATTCATCGTTCATCGTTCGTTCATCGTCACTATTCATCGTTCGTCGTTCGTTCATATGCACTATTCACCATTACTATTCATCGTTACTATTCACCATTACTATTCACCATCGTTACTATTCATCGGCACTGTTCACCATTGTTAGTATTCATCATTCATCCGATCACCCCAAATTTCAACTACTCATCCATCATGCTGTTCAGTCCACCTAAGACCTGCCAGACCAATATTCTAGTCATACGAACTCCGGTGATTGTGATTTTCCTTCTAGTGGGAACTTCCCATCTGGTCACCCATCCCAGGTTTCTCCAAGTTGAGCATGCTTAACTTTGAGATTCCTTTGAACCAAGCTTCCAAACTCAGATTCCAATAATTCTTGTTTCTAAATTCTTATCGAATTATTCCCTATCCAACCATGTCATCCCTTAAGCATGGTCCATATTCTAGAAAACTCCCAAAATACTCTTGTCCCATATTCTGCCTATAACTCTCCTGTTCATACTAAGTTAGACGACTCATTCGTCACTATTCTCACCAACATTGAACTTCACTGTGTTACACCACATACACCCAGCTATAAATACACCCAGCTACCCTCTCCCTCTCCACACACACTCAACACCCTCAGCTAAGGCAAACACCCCACCCACTCAGTTACTCCGCTCTGCCAGCTACACGCATAGTGTCACTTTGCCTCCAGTGCACCCTCCTAGTAAGCACCTCCGCTCCACCACTAGTAGTATCTCAACACCACATGACACAGATTCTACTCAAGACTCTACCCATCCATATATCGCTATTCTGACCACTATACTAAATATCTGTTGATATACTTGCTGGTTTGTATGTTTGCTTATTCATGTTGCATAGTTATCAGAGCATTCGTGCCGTCTCGTGGAGGCCAGATCTGCAAGTCTACGCCAGGCAGTGGAGCTAGAAGCCAGTTCCGCGAGCTCTCCCCCCCTTTCGCCGGATAATCACGGCAAGCTCATTGGATCCCTTTGATGCATAAATTACCTATGATTTTTCAACCACAACCCTCAGCCTGTTATTTTATGCTGATATGATTTTGAGACAAGTTATTATGGCCACCCAGCCGCTTGCCGCAATCAATCCTTGATATATTTGTTACAAATGATTTGAGAAAAGGTGTGAGTTTTCAAAAGAAAATGCTTTTCAAAATGTGTATGATGAAGGGTTTTCACCCTTATCACCTTTGAGTAGGGATGATCAGGGACTCCCTGGTTTAGGGGAGGGCCTAAGGTGATGGCTCAGCTGGTTTAGGTGTGAGCAGAAGGATTGTCCCCTCATATAAGGACCGGTTTGTCATCCTTCACTACCTGTACTCATGATAAGTACAACCACTCGAGACTGTGTGGGCAGTCACTCAATCTGAACTCGTACGGTTCAAACCCCAGGGTTTTGAAGGCTGGGGAGCACCGGGAGGATAAGGAGGGGGATGTTTTGTTCGGTTTGGGCATGGCAGTGGCCTGACTCCTTCCGGTATAACCGTTAAGGTAGGGACGTGCGAGGAAAGAAAGAGATTCGGATTCGGGTCTCACTAGCTATGAGATCGCAGAGCCGGACTAGTGGGTAAAGTGTACACCTCTGCTCAGAGTTCAAACCTATTCGAATACTTCGTGTCCACTGGAATGGACGAGTCTGGTGTGGTATGACAATTAGTGTTTTGTTTTCCAAAAAAGGGTGCGTTTGAGAAAAGTGTTTTTAAAAGGTCCAGCGGTTGAGCCGTAAGTTATGGTGGACGGGAAGTCCAGTAGCTGTTTTTGAAAATGAAAACCAGTGGAAACTGCTGAGATACCTGGATGGTTTAGTCTAGAGGATTTTGTTCTAATACTGAAAAACTTCCTGCTCCTTTGGGAGAGGATGCGCTTTGCAAAATACAAAATGTTTTTCAAAACAACCCTGCATAAAATATTGTTGTTTCTGCAAAATATCCTGAGCTCCACATATTCCATGCATTATATCTGATTTCCCCATTCCACGGGTGAAGGTGGGCTGCTGAGTACACTTGTACTCACCCTTGCTTATTTGTTGTTTTCCAGAAAAGAAGATCGGGTAAGAGTTACGACTGTTCCCAACCTTGCATGTGGCTGTTGGACCGCTGATTTGCTTCGCTGCGTATATCGGGCTGCTTCAGCCCCACTCTGATGATATGTCCCGAGTTGTGGACCAACTCTTAAAGTTGATCGCCACCTTTATAGGTTTGTCTCGTTTAAGTATATCTGGAATCATATGTTGTATAAATGTGTTTACTAGCCTCCTAGGACTAGTAATTGTATCACATTTGAGTCCCAGAGGATTGGGGCACTTCACGTGGTATCGAAGTTGTTAGGTTGGCCGCAGGACGTAACCCTTATCCTGATCCAAAAGTTTTTGAGTCAAAACTATTTTCTTAAAAAAATTCTTGCTCTCATCCCTTCATTTCAAAAATGATTTCCCCCTTTCCTTCTCTCAGAAGTCAGATAGAGGTTCGCCGCCAAACCAGCTTTTGCCAGAATGAAGATGGTTTCCCCAAGTTGCTGAGAGCATGCACAGTCCGCCTCGGAATCAGGAGATAGCCAGAGTATGATGGTCGTGAATTCGTCGAGCATGGCACAGAGAAGTGTGTCATGACTGTATACATTGGATCCAGTCCGCACCATGTGGAATGGAGTGTCACTGCTGCGGGGCACAGATTCAAAGACACCTGCCAAGTCGTCGCTCGCAAGGCATTGAGGGCCCTGTGTCAGATCTATGAAGAAGAAGTGGCCGACACATCGCTCAGATTCTTTCTGCCCTTTCAGAGAGACCGTCCCGTTTGGATGGCCAGGATGCGTGCCTTGGAAGGGCAGCAGCTGCTTGAGGACGACCCCACAGTCGTGTACCTCACTGCATACCTGCTCACCCTCGATGCACAGTATGATTTCTTGGCTCGGCACCACCGTCAGATGATTGCTCGAGTAGAAGATGCAGAGAAGTTCAACCGTAAGCTCCATGTGGATCTCACCACAGCTCAAGCCCGTGTAGCTGCCTTGGAAAGTCGTGAAGTCGTTGTTGTTGAAGCCCTGAAGCAAGCCAAGGATGAGCATGTCCAGAAGTTGATGGAAGCCTACTTGGTAACCCATAACCAACGTAGAGCCCTACGGATCCAAGAGCCCGCTTCATCCAACCCAGTTCAACCCAGGAGAGCTGAAGATCCCTAGATTCTTAAAGGTCACCCGGTCTCTACCAGAGGACAAAAGAAGGCTTGGGAACTCCCGGAAGGAGCCATAGTCTTGGAAGGAATTCCAGTCTTCCCTCAAGCTACGAATAAGCAAGAGCACCCCGAATCCTCCGAAGATCCCCCGCCAGAGTTGTTTGAGCCCCTCACCATGAAGAAGATTCTAGCACCGTCCCGTGAGATCAAAGAAGAAGTTGCAAGCACCCAGCCAGCACCGCCGCCCTCTGAGGAGCTACAAGAGCCAGTCTAGCTGGAAGAAGAGTTCGACCCCGTCTTGCCATCTCACTCGCTGCCAGAAGAAGTCATCAACATCAGCTCCCTCTTGACCCATCCAGGAGATATCTCAAATTGAAGTTGTGATAGCCTCGCCAGAAGAGAAGCTGCCAGGTCTGAGTTAGTTATACCCAGTCCTCTGCATGCGTTGGGTAGTGAAGTTTTTCTTCACTTTGGCTAGAGCCCTGCATGCATGAGAAGTAATCGTGTAGACTCGTGTTTTGCAAAACTCTATTTGTGTGGCCCCCTAGGGCATTTCAAAATGAATTTCGCTTGATGTTGTCTCCCCCTTTGAGTGCATATGTGATGCTTTAATGTTAGTGCTCATAAGTCGCATTTAGCATAGTTCTCAGTTCAGGAGCCGAGCAATAGTAGTTATGCTTAGCCCCCAAATCTGAGTAGTCCGTGCTTTGGAAAAACTCTATTCTTCCCTTATTCAAAACATTTGGTTTATTTGTGCTTATCATTGTTGAGCTTGTGTGTTTTCTTTCTTTTTAAGAAAGGTTTTCTCTAAAAACATAGATCACAAATTAGAGCTAATCCTCACCTTATGCTTCCATTCTCATCTTAACCCTTCTCAAGAGAAAAGCACCTTACCCAAGAAGATACCGGGAAGCTTACCCTTGAAGCCTGGAATAAGCTACAGAAGAAACTAGTCCAGCCGCTCAGTCAAAAGGACCGATCGTGAGAATCAAAGCACTGCCCCTGAGTCAAAGTAAACAGGAAAAGAGGACAAAAGGAGTTATTACAATACAGAGAGGCAAAGATTCTTAGAACCAGAGACCACAAACATCAGGATCATCAACCCCACCACTCACCCGTGCTCCCCGCACGCGTGCCTGCCTCCATGCACACTACCATCGCCGCCCCACACCCCCTTTGCAGCGCACTACCGCCGCCCATGCCCCCTTTGCAACGCACCCACCGCCACCATTACCGCCAACAACACCATCCCTCCCTCCATCGCACCTGCTGCCTCGTGTCACCTGCTCCATCACCGTCACTCTGCACCTGAGCACCACCTCACATACTGCTCGCCTATAAAACTTCCGCACCAGCTCCCTCGATTCCCATCCCAAGCAAAGCACACACCAGATAAAATCCCCTCTGCCAAATCGCAAGCAACTCCATTTTCCACTCCCTCGCCCCTAAGATCACAATGCTTGGTGATTCTTGGGTTGAACACTGTTGTACATGGTTCATAGTCTTCGGTTTCCTCCTCAGTATGATGGTAATACTCTTTGATAGAATCCTCTAGTGGGAAGAGCAAAGAGAAAGAAAGGGTCAGTGAAAAGTGAAAAGTGGAAAGTGAAAAGTGAAAAGTGAAAAGTGAAAAGAAGATAGTGAAGAGAAGATAAGAAGAAGGTTCTCCCGGAATCAACCCTATGTCAGTCATTTCTCCGTAGCCTGCTCAAGCAGCAACAGCAGAAGAAGGCCCGTAACACCCTTGTTATAAGGTACTTCAAGGAGTTCAAATCCCCAAGATTCAAGAGTTCTACCCTCATTTTTTAAGTGGGGTAGTGTTCCAGTAAAGTTCCTGCTATGGAGAAAATAAGAAGGCCTATGAATGTAGCAAGCTGGTGGAGAACCAAATCATTGAAGCTTATGAGTTTCTGGATGAGAAGTGGTCACCCAAGTTCCGTTGATGAGGCACCAGAAGACCAATCAAGGAAGGAATCCATGTGGGAGTTCGCAAGAGAAAGGTTTGTGTGTTGGCATCGATGCTTCCTCAATAAGCTAGTTGCCAAGCGAAACCTAGAAGCCTGAAGATGATCTTTGAGTAGCCAGAATCAGCGTTTGCAATCAGCAACCAGATGCTCCTCAAAGGTCAGATTTTGTTGAAGCTCTCCATCTCCTCGAAGAGTCTGCAAAGTGAAGATATATAGCTGAAGTAAAGCTATACCCATAACCCTTCTGAGCCGAATCTCGAGGACGAGATTCATTTTAAGTGGGGTAGATTTGTAGCATCCCAACAATTCAAATCTTGAAGTTTTCTCAAACTCGCTCTAAATTCAAAATGAATTTTAAATTTCATTTCAAAATGTTTGTTTGTGAGTTGATATCAACAAATAAAATATAGTGGTCTATATTATCTCCAAAATCCTTCTCAAATATCCTACAAATATTTCCCTAGTGATCACCCTCAAATTCTTTCCAGAAATACTGCCCAGATATTTCCCCAGTAACCCCCCTCAATTTCTTTCTAGAAATATTGTCCAAATATTCCACCGATATATCTCCAAGTATTTTCCTCTTGAGAAATACCTTCAGAATCATTTTTCAAGTCCCTACAAATATTTTCTTCATAACTTTCCTCATGCTCATACGTATACGTATGCCTCTGGTGTCATACGGTGAGCTCTACAAGCTAATCTCACTTATACAAGACAAATACATGCTAATCTCCCACTAATCCTCTCATCCTCCCACTAATCCTCTCATCCCTTCCCCTAATCCTCCCACCATGGCTATAAATAGAGGGGCAAGGGCCTCCTCTCAAGCCACCCCAAGCCATTTCATGGCAACTCTCTCCACCCCCTAGACACGCCCACTCCATCTCCCACACAAGCACACACTAGCACAAGGATCGTTCGATCGTTCTTCGATCGTTCATCCCCCTGTTCTTAGTTTGTTCGTTCGTCCGATCATTCGATCGTTCATCTGATCGTTCGATCGTTCGTCTAATTGTTCATGGTTCGTTCGTCCGTTCGTTCGTCCAAATAATCTTTGTCCTGCCGTTATGCTGCCAAAATTCCGATCGTTCGTTCGTTCGATCATTCGATCGTTCATCGTTCGTTCATAGTTCCTATTCATCGTTCATCGTTTGTTCATAGTCCCTATTCATCGTTCGTCCAGATAATCTCTGTCCTGCCGTTATGCTGCCGAAATTCTGATCGTTCGTTCGTCCGATCATTCGATCGTTCGTCCGTTCGTTCATAGTTCCTATTCATCGTTCGTTCATAGTCCCTATTCATTGTTCATCCAGATAATCTTTGTCCTGCCGTTATGCTGCCGAAATTCCGATCGTTCGTTCGCCCGATCATTCGATCGTTCGTCCGTTCGTTCATAGTTCCTATTCATCGTTCGTTCATCGTCACTATTCATCGTTCATCGTTCGTTCATACAAACTATTCACCATCATTACTATTCATCGTTACTGTTCACTATTACTATTCATCGTCACTGTTCACCATCGTTACTATTCATCGTTCATCCGATCACCCCAAATTTCAACTACTCATCCATCATGCTGTCCAGTCCACCTAAGACCTGCCAGACCAATATTCTAGTCATACGAACTCCGGTGATTCTGATTTTCCTTCCAGTGGGAACTTCCCATCTGGTCACCCATCCCAGGTTTCTTCAAGTTGAGCATGCTTAACTTTGAGATTCCTTCGAACCAAGCTTCCAAACTTAGATTCCAATAATTCTTGTTTCTAAATTATTATCGAATTATTCCCTATCCAACCATGTCATCCCTTAAGCATGGTCCATATTCTAGAAAACTCCCAAAATACTCTTGTCCCATATTCTGCCTATAACTCTCCTGTTCATACTAAGTCAGACGACTCATTCGTCACTATTCTCACCAACAGTGAACTTCACTGTGCTACACCACATACACCGAGCTATAAATACACCCAGCTACCCTCTCCGTCTCCACACACACTCAACACCCTCAGCCAAGGCAAACACCCCACCCACTCAGTTACTCCGCTCTGCCAGCTACACGCATAGTGTCGCTTCACCTCCAGTCCACCCTCCTGGTAAGCACCTCCGCTCCACCACTAGTAGTATCTCAACACCACATGACACATATTATACTCAAGACTCTACCCATCCATATATCGCTATTCTGACCACTATACTAAATATCTGTTGATATACTTGCTGGTTTGTATGTTTGCTCATTCATGTTGCATAGTTATCGGAGCGTTTGTGCCGTCTCGTGGAGGCCAGATCTGCAAGTCTACACCAGGCAGTGGAGCTAGAAGCCAGTTCCGCGAGCTCTCCCCCCCTTTCGCCAGATAAGCACGGCAAGCTCACTGGATCCCTTTGATGCATAAATTGCCTATGATTTTTCAACCACAACCCTTAGCCTGTTATTTTATGCATGATATGATTTTGAGACAAGTTATTATGGCCACCCAGCCATTTGCCGCAATCAATCCTTGATATATTTGTTACAAATGATTTGAGAAAAGGTGTGAGTTTTCAAAAGAAAATGCTTTTCAAAATGTGTATGATTAAGGGTTTTCACCCTTATCACCTTTGAGTAGGGATGATCAGGGACTCCCTGGTTTAGGGGAGGGCCTAAGGTGATGGCTCAGCTAGTTTAGGTGTGAGCAGAAGGATTGTCCCCTCATATAAGGACCGGTTTGTCATCCTTCACTACCTGTACTCATGATAAGTACAACCACTCGAGACTATGTGGGCAGTCACTCAATCTGAACTCGTACGGTTCAAACCCCAAGGTTATGAAGGCTAGGGAGCACCGGGAGGATAAGGAAGGGGAATGTTTTGTCCGGTTTGGGCATGGCGGTGGCCTGACTCCTTCCGGTATAACCGTTATGGTAGGGACGTGCGAGGAAAGAAAGAGATTCGGATTCGGGTCTCACTAGCTATGAGATCGCAGAGCCGGACTAGTGGGTAAAGTGTACACCTTTGCCCAGAGTTCAAACCTATTCGAATAGTCCGTGTCCACTAGAATGGACGAGTCTAGTGTGGTATGACAATTAGTGTTTTGTTTTCCAAAAAAGGGTGCGTTTGAGATAAGTGGTTTTTAAAAGGTCTGACGGTTGAGCCGTGAGCTATGGTGGACGGGAAGTCTAGTATCTGTTTTTGAAAATGAAAACTAGTGGGAAACTATTGAGATACCTGGATGGTTTAGTCCAGGGGATTTTGTTCTAATACTGAAAAACTTCCTGCTCCTTTGGGAGAGGATGCGCTTTGCAAAATACAAAATGTTTTTCAAAACAACCCTGCATAAAATATTGTTGTTTCTGCAAAATATCCTGAGCTCCACATATTCCATGCATTATATGTGATTTCCCCATCCGCGGGTGAAGGTGGGCTACTGAGTACGTTTGTACTCACCCTTGCTTATTTGTTGTTTTTCAGAAAAGGAGATCGGGTAAGAGTTACGACTGTTCCCAACCTTGCCTGTGGCTGTTGGACCGCTGATTTGCTTCGCTGTGTATATCGGGCTGCTTCAGCATCACTCTGATGATATGTCCCGAGTTGTGAACCAACTCTTAAAGTTGATCGCCACCTTTATAGGTTTGTCTCATTTAAGTAGATCTGGAATCATTTGTTGTATAAATGTGTTTACTAGCCTCCTAGGACTAGTAATTGTATCACATTTGAGTCCCGGAGGATTGGGGCGCTTCAGCAGGGCAGCGGAAGACGTCTCGATGTAGACGAACGCGTCGAGCAGTGCCATGCAGTTGCTAGTGTCCTTCACGTCCTTGCGTGGTTTGTCCTAGTGCTCCAGATTCAGCACCCCTGAGGTATCCACACGTACAGGGAGGAAGCACCGTGTACCGAACTGCTAGGTTCGCGAGGCGAGCGGCTGCGTGAGGGCGAGAGGCGAGCGGCTGCTTGTTTACTAGTGGCAAATTTGGGTTAACCTAACTGCGCCCCCGATCCTCATTATATAGGTGTTATGGTGGGCTTCGGACTCTGAGGCCCATCAGTAACCCTAAAGCCCAGTCTAATTTTGGATCTAATCCGAATTAGGCTTCCTTCCCCATAAATGTATGACCCTATAGGTTCATGTACAAATAGACATGGCTCGAGTACTCTTACTTGGCCCAATAATTGATAGCGGCCTCTAGCAAAACATGTCAACTCCTATGCGCAAGTAAAGATTATATCAGGCAAACCATTGCAACATTACGTATATGTTGTTCCCTTTGTCTCACAATATTTGGTCTGGCTCTAAGCTAACCTCTCTTTCTCGATACTGTGAATTGGAATCCTTAAATTCCATCTTGACTGACCATGCCTCACAGCATGCTTCGTGACAAACCCAAAACTACCTTTATAACTACCCAGTTACGGAGTAGCGTTTGATAGTCCCTAAGTAGGTCAATCCACATCTTGAGAACATGCGATAATCTGAAAGTTCCCTATGCCCAGGAACAGGATCTGGATGTCGCCTAGAGGGGGGTGAATAGGTGAATAATAATTATCACTTTATAACTAGAAATTCTTACTCTACTCAAAGGCTAGATCACATTGGAATGAAAGACCCTTCGAGTAGGTTGCAGCGGAATTGAAGTTCTTGTCTTAAAATACCCTGCACTTCGAAGACAGGTTGTACCACATATAAATATTGAGGTGCAAGTATAAACAACAAATAAGACAGAGAAATAGCACACAACACAGAGCAGAGCACACAGACACAGGGATTTATCCCAAGGTTCGGCTAAGCCTGAAATGCTTGCCTAGTCCTCGTTGGAGTTAGCCACACCTTGGCTTGGAGTCTATTTCAACTCCTTCCTCTGTTTGCTCAGATCTGTCAGTGTGACAGATAGAGCCTTCCACTATGTTGATATCAGTTACAACGATGCCGTGGATGCTTACAATCTTCTCGATAGCACTTCAGCAGAGTAACAATGCGCTCAAGATTTTGCTCTAGCTCTCAACAGCACTTCCCCTCTTTCTAAAGGCTTATAACTTCGCCTCTACACAAACTAGAGAGATACACAAGAGAGGGAGAGAGAGAATTGATCCAAATGATGTATGCACTTGTTGGCTGCTATTGTATACTTGTTTGAGGCGCCTAGGGGGTCCCTTTTATAGCCGCAAAGGGCCTAGGAGTCGTTGGAGCTTCATTTGGAAGCTCCCAGCCTTCTCTGGTTGCGGGTGCACCGGACTGTCCGGTGGCGCACCAGACAGTGAACAGTAACGGATCTGATTGACAGTTTTCTTCTCTAGAACAGCTAGCCATTGGTGCACCGGACAGGTCACTATTCACTGTTCTGTGCACCGGACACAGCTACTATTCACTGTCCTGTGCACCGGACACAACTACTATTCACTGACCTATGCACCGAACACAGCTACTATTCACTGTCTTGTGCACCGGACATGTCACTATTCACTGTCATGTGCACCGGACAGGTCACTATTCACTGTCCTATGCATCGGACAGAGTTACTATTCACTGTCCTGTGCACCGGACAGTTACTATTCACTGTCCTGTGCACCAGCCAACAGCACACTAAGTGATTTTTCCTCCGTTCTTTCTCCGTTTGACTTCAACTTTTGGGAGGATTTTCTTGAGACTTAAACAAACACATTTAAAGTATAATCCAATTGATTTAGTCCTAGAAACTTACATCTTTCTTGTTCTTCTCCTAGCTTTTCTGTTTCTCCTCCAGCAGAGCTCAGAATGGTACTTTCTCTACAGAAAGAGTTAGAGAGCAAACCAAAGCACCAAACTTGTAGTAAGAGGTGTATGCAACATGGTTGAACACTCAAACCTTACATACTTAACCTTTTTCATCGTTTTACCCAATTTGGCATGTTTGAGGTCGATGTTGGACTCTAAACCATTAAGTCAACTTGACTTGATCTAGATTGACATATCTGAGCTCCAACTCCCATGTTCATTTCTCGAGCTTGATCTTGAGCCTTATGACTTACACCACATAATTGTAGATGTTACCTCATTGGTTGTAAGTCATGTCCTTATGTAGTGATCCTTGATGCACCATAACTCTTAACTCGATCAACCTTGACTTTGCAAGTCTTCTTCACCCTGGCTTTGGGTTCCTGGTCTCCTTGACCTTCTCCCGTGCACTCGGTACCTCAAAGCTCTTCTTGCCTCCATCCATGGCTTGATCGGTTGTCTCTGAGTTACGCACACCGAGTCTCACTTAAGCAGTGTTCATTATCTATAGATAATTCAGTCTTTGGACCATCACACTTGTTCACTTGTGTTGAACCCTATTAGCTTTGCATTAAGCACCTGTTCAACACTTAGCACACTTATTAGTCCTTTAATTGGGTTGTCATCTAAACACCAAAACCCACAAGAGAGCTTTCACAATCTCAGGTCTAAGGACACAGTATACATGTTGCAAAAAGAGAACTATATTACAATATCTCACATTGGGTCAGTCCAGCCTAATGTCATACATGTGCCCACATTATTAGTTCGACATCTCCATGTCCATGACTTGTGAAATGTAGTCATCAACTAATATATGTGCTGGTCATCGACTCTGACCAGGGACGTCATTTAGAATAACCATACAAATAAAGAATCTCACAAACAATTCACATAATTACTAATCAATACAAGGTGCCTTTCATGGATATTCAATTAAGCAATATATATATATATATCATGGATACAAAGAAATATGCTCATCTCTATGATTATCTCTAGGGCATATTTCTAATAGTCTCCCACTTCAACTAGAGTTAATCTAGAAGATATCTAATACCCATAGATCTCATGTGTGCCTCATGCTTAGGTTGTGGAAGAGGTTTTGTCAAAGGATCAGCAACATTCAAATCCGTATGTATCTTGCTTATCTTTATCTCACCCCGTCTAACGAATTCTCGTATGAGGTGAAATTTCCGCAGTACGTGTTTGCTTTCTGGTGGTTCCTTGGCTCCTTTGCTTGCACAATTGCCCCATTGTTGTCACAGTAGAGGTTCAATGGACCAGAGGCATTAGGAAACACACCAAGCTCGATGAGGAACTTCCTTATCCAAACACCTTCCTTCGCAGATTCAGAAGCTGCAATGTACTCGCTTCTGTTGTAGAATCAGTCACAGTCTCTTGTTTGGAACTCTTCCAACTAACAGCACCACCATTTATTGTGAACACAAAACCTGATTGTGATTTTAACTCGTCTAGGTCAGTTTGGAAGCTACCATCGGTGTAACTAGTTACAACGAGCTCCTCCTTACCCCCATATACTAGGAACATATCTTTAGTCCTTCTCAAGTACTTAAGAATGCCTTTTACCACTGTCCAGTGACCCTCACCTGGATCAGCCTGGTACCTACTCGTAGCACTTATAGCGTATGAAACATCTGGGTGTGTACTTATCATAGCATACATGATTGATCCAATTGTTGAGGCATATGGTACCTTACTCATGCGCTCCCACTCATTTGCCATCGTAGGAAATTGCTTCTGGCTAAGGTGTGTACCATGTGACATAGGTAAGAACCCTTTCTTGGATTGTTCCATGTTGAACCGTTTCAACACCTTGTCAATGTACGTATCTTGACTTAATCCTATAAGCCTCGTTGACCTATCTCTATAGATCCTTATGCCCAAAATATATGTTGCTTCCCCTAAGTCCTTCATAGAAAAACTCTTTTTTAGTGAAGCCTTAACGGACTCCAGCATAGGAATGTCATCCCAATCAGTAATATGTCATCCACATACAAGATCAGAAATACAATAGCGCTCCCACTTTCCTTCTTGTAAACACAAGCTTCTTCTTCATTCTGATGAAAACCAAACCCTTTGACCACTTCATCAAAACGAATGTTCCAACTCCGAGATGCTCGCTTCAACCCATAAATGGATTTCTGAAGTTTGCATATCTTTCTAGCATTGATCGGATTGACAAAACCCTCGGGATGTATCATATACACATCCTCATCAAGGTTTCCATTAAGGAAAGTTGTTTTGACATCCATCTGCCAAATCTCATAATCGAAATATGCGTCAATAGCTAGAATGATCCAAATAGATTTAAGCGTCGCTACTGGTGAGAATGTCTCGTCATAGTCAACTCCTTGAACTTGTCGAAAACCCTTTGCAACAAGTCGAGCCTTATAGATGTTAACATTTCCATCCATGTCTTTCTTCTTCTTATAGATCCATTTGAACTCTATGGGTCTAACACCATCAGGCGAGTCCACCAACTTCCAAACTTGATTTTCTCCCATGGAGTCTATCTCAGATCTCATGGTGACTTGCCATGTCTAGGAATTTGGGTCCGTCATTGCTTCTGCATATGTTGCAGGTTCATCGTTGTCTAACAACAACACTTCCCCATTGCCCAACAATAGCACTTCTCTACGTGCTTCGTGAAGCCTTGTTGACCTTCGTGGTGGTGGTGTTTCTCTTGCCATAGATGTCTCAACTTGTTCTGCTACATTAGCATCATTTGTTGGATCATGTGACATTGGCTCATCCTGAACTTCTTCAAGATACACCTTTTGTTTACTTTTCTCTCTTTTGAGAAACTCTTTCTCTAAGAACACACCATTCCAAGCAACAAACACTTTGCCCTCCGACCGGTGGTAAAAGTAATATCCCAAAGTTTCCTTTGGATACCCCACAAACATGCACTTGTTCGATTTTGGAGTGAGTTTATCCGACTGAAGTCGCTTGACGTAAACCTCACAACCCCAAATCTTCAGAAAAGATAAACTGGGAGTCTTCCCAGTCCACATCTCATATGGTGTCTTAACTATGGACTTAGATGGTACCCTATTTAGTGTGAAAGCTGCTGTTTCTAGAGCGTATCCCCAAAACGATAAAGGTAGGTCCGACTGGCTCATCATTGATTGAACCATATCTAATAAAGTTCGATTACGTCGCTCAGACACGCCATTCCTATGAGGCATTCCAGGCGATGTAAGCTGCGGAACAATTCCACAACTCTTTAGATGATTGCTAAACTCATGGCTCAAATATTCACCTCCACGATCAGATCGTAGTGCTTTAATTTTCTTGCCACGCTAAATTTCTACTTCATTCTGAAACTCTTTGAACTTTTCTAAAGATTCAGACTTGTGTTTCATTAAGTAGACATACCCATATCTACTAAAATCATTAGTGAAGGTTATGAAGTATTGGAATCCTCCCCTGGCTGTCATACTCATTGGCCCTGAGTTCCAACAAATCTAATGCCCTCTCAGGTAAACCCGTGAAGGGTGCCTTGGTCATCTTGCCAAGTAAGCATGCTTCACATGTCTCGTATGATTCAAAATCAAACAAAGTTAAAAGCCCATCAGAATGAAGCTTCTTCATGCGATTCTCACTTATATGACCCAAATGACAGTGCCACATGTAGGTAGGACTTAAATCATTAGACCAAGGCCTTTTAGCACTAATATTACAGATAGGTGCATCATCAAGATTTAAAATGAACAACCCATTCATAATGGATGCAAAAGCCACAAACATGCCATTCTTAGAGATCACACAACCATTGTTTTCACTCGCAAATGAATAACCATCCTTCATCAAACATGAAGGAGACATAATGTTTTGACTTATACTAGGAACTAGATAACAATTATTTAACTCCAAAATAAATCCTGATGGGAGGTGGAGTTGCATCGTCCTGACAGTCAACACAACAATTTTTGCATTATTGCCTACCCGGAAATCAACTTCTCCTCTTTTCACGCTTCTACTTCTTATCATTCCCTGCATCGAATTGCAAATATGGGCAACCGATCCAGTATCAAATACCCAAGAATTAATATAAGAATCAACGAGAAAAAATTATGTAATGTGAATAGCAAGTGTACCTGCTGCGGCTGTACCCTTACCGCCGCGATCCTTAATAGAGGCCAAGTACTGTTTGCAATTCCTCTTCCAGTGACCAAGTTCTTTGCAATAAAAGCACTCTGCATCAGCAGCTGGTCCAGCCTTGGGCTTTTGGTTTGGCTTGGATACTGTATCCTTTGCCTTGCCCTTCTTCTTTTGAGATTTACCCTTATTCTTAAAGTTGGGTTTGTTTTGGACCGCCATGACATGGCTGCTGCTGCTAGCGCTTTTCTTTATGTCACCCTCTACTGTTTTCAGCATGCCACATAGTTCATTGAGGCCCTTCTCTGCCCCATGCATATGGTAGTTCGTAATGAAGTTTCCATAGCTGGGCGGAAGAGATGCCAAAATGAAGTCAGTGGCCAACTCTTGGCTTATTGGGAAGCCTAGCTTCTCCAACCTCTAACTGTAACCAACCATCTTCATTACATGTGGCCCAACTACTGCACCTTCTGCTAGCTTGCATTCCAGAAAGGCTTTGGACACATTGAACCTTTCAGTCCTAGCCTGAGTCTGGAACATATCCTTGAGCGCCACGATCATATCGTGCGCCTCATGGTTTGTCTCAAACTGCACCTGCAGCTCAGGCTCCATGCAAGCAAGCATCAGGCAACTCACTTCAAGATTAGCATCCATTGCCTTCTTGTAAGCAATTTTAGCTGCAACAGTTGCATCTTCACCAGGATCCTCTGGCATTTGGGTGTCTAGAACGTCTTCTTTTTTTCAGCCTTGAGAATAATTCTTAGGTTACGAATCCAATCTGTATAGTTTGTTTCATTTAACTTATCCTTTTCAAGAATTGATCACAAAGTAAATGTTGGTGTGCTAGGTGCCATTTATCTACAACAAAATAATGCAAAATACTAAGACAAAAATATCCATGACAGAGTAAATCATATTAAACATTTAATAGAGTCTACTCCCACTAAAATCAATATCCCTCGGTTGATACTTAGTGATTCAGAACCCGCAACTAACAAGTCTACTAGTGAGCTTTAGCATCACCGCTAGAAGACAAGGTAGATCGGTAAGCAACTCCTTGCCATATATATGACTTCTATTGTTGGGTGACATCTCTATGTCTCGGCTCCCAACCTTATGCCCCAAAGTCCTTAACCATTAAGCTGACTTTGTTTAAGTTAACCAACCCTTTCTACAATTCGTATCTGATACAAACCTATCTAGTCAAGGAAAATTGGTGGCACCCTAATTTCATAGACCCACCACCAATTGTACAAGACTTATGATAGTGCAAGGTTTGGAGAGGCATTTAAGCTTAAACATTTATGAGAGATCATCCTACTTATTTCATCGCACGCAATGACATATATGCAACATGAACAAGTAGAACATTAAGAATGGCATTCACACAACAGTTGTGATTCGGTATGGCTTGCTGTCACATGGTGATCCCCATCTCCAATAATCTATCCATCACGATGATCTCCATCTGC
Organism: Zea mays; assembly: GCF_902167145.1. Taxonomy (NCBI): domain Eukaryota; kingdom Viridiplantae; phylum Streptophyta; class Magnoliopsida; order Poales; family Poaceae; genus Zea; species Zea mays. The sequence goes on along the minus strand of NC_050101.1, from coordinate 108,011,178 downwards.
ATGATATAGGTATGCCATCCTTCAGGTGATGAGTCCTTCAAGACCTATCTAACGTATGCTGGTAAACACATTACATCTACGCTTTGGATCATCACATGTTGACACGTAGGTCATTACATTAAATTTGGACAATACATATGGCTCCAGCCATATTGCCCTGGTCACTACACGCAGGTCATGAACAATTCATTAATATGCATCATATACACACAATAGCCATACCGATCACAAGATGTCCTGCAAAAACAGGTTAGACAAACACGTTTTTATATGTTTGCCACTACAACAGATAGCCACGGTGGTCCCATGCATCGTATGTACGGAAATTCCACTGAAAATATCATGCGATTGATCAAATCAACCCAAATCCGAGACTTTCGACCTGAAGGAGATTACACTCATGGCGTCGATCTATTACGTCAACCCAAATCCGAGACTTTCGACCCAAATGCGATGGTGATTCCAGTCGGTAGGGGCAAGTCACACACATAACAGAGAAGGACGAACTAATCTCTTTAGTCATATAAGATGTAATCTACTTCAACCCTTTAGAACCAAATGATCTAATCTCATCGTGCATCAAGTAGATCCATCTCATGAACCTAGATCCAGACCTAAAACTAAGCAGAACCTGGCTTCGATACCACTGTAGGATTATGGGGAGGCTATGCTAGCGAAATACAAAATTTTTGGCCCCATAAAACCAAGAACTACTGCGATTATAGGTCATGGAATTACCACTAGACGCGCAGTGCAGCGGAAGATGTCTCGATGTAGACGAACGTGTCGAGCAGTGTCGTGCAGTTGCCGGCATCCTTCACATCCTCGCGTGGTTCGTCCTAGTACTCCAGATGTAGCACCTCTGAGGTATCCACACATATAGGGAGGAAGCGCCACGTACCGAACTGCTAGGTTCGCGATGGCGGCTGTGCGAGGGCGAGAGGCGAGCGGCTGCTCGTTTGCTGGTGGCGAATTAGGGTTAACCTAACCGCGCCCTCGGCCCTCATTATATAGGCGTTATGGTGGGCTTCTGACTCCGAGGCCCATCAATAACCCTAAAGCCTAGTATAATTTCGGATCTAATCCGAATTAGGTTTCCTTCCCCTTAAGTGTGTGACCCTATAGGTTCACATACAAATAGACATGGCCTGAGTACTCTTACTTGGCCCAATAATTGATAGCGGCCTCTAGCAAAACATGTCAACTCCTATGCGCACGTAAAGATCATATCAGATAAACCATTGTAACATTACGTATATGTTATTCCCTTTGTCTCACGATATTTGGTCTGGCTCTAAGCTGACCTCTCTTTCTCGATACTGTGAATTGGAATCCTTTCAATGGTTAACTCTTAACCCTAGCACAGCCATGCATTTCTTGATCCAATCACTTGAGGGGCCCAGAGATATCTCTCTCAAGAAGAGAGGGACAAATTCCATCTTGACTGACCATGCCTCACAGCATGTGTTGGTGACTTGTTCTCAAGTGCTATGAGTTAAGAACAAGGCAACACAGAAAACGTTAAACATTAAAGCCCTTCGTCCTTCGAAGCATTATATCCCTTAGGATATAATGATTTTCGGACGAAGGTAACGAAGGACATACCTTCGTCAACATAACATATAAGGATGAAGAAAGAATCATATAAAGCATAAAAAATAATATAAGCGGTCATATATCATTATTATCTCATTTTTATTTTATTACTATGGAAAAATAGAAACACTATCAAATTACAAATGTACCTTCGACTTGAAAGAAGGTAAAAGTACCAGCGTGACGCAAGGATCAATGCCAAGTCAACGTGAACAGTACGGAGTTACTGTTCATCTATTTATAGGCACGGGACGCAGCCCATGTAAAGTTACACTCATGCCCTTTACATTTGCTAATAACTCTATAGTAGTCCATCGAGGTCTAAATAGCCTTTTCATCTTTAAGTCGGTTCCCCTTTTCTGCTATCATGCCGATGCTCTCCTGCGCACAGCTTCGGCTTCGCGCTATCCTTCGTACTCCTTCTCATGCTCCTTCACGCTGTGGTTTCAACTTAAGTCCGAAGGTACCTGTTCATGCATTATACTTCCAGAAACATTGTTAAATCGTGTTTTTGAGGACCTTCAGAAGCCGAAGGCCCCCAACAGTAGCCCCTCGCAATATTAATTTGTTAGAATGATAAATTCAGATTGTGACAAGGACGAAGGCCGTGAGCCGAAGGTCCGAAAAAACACCTTCCCTTTGCTAGAATAGCAACAGCCACTGACAAGCGGGCCCTCCAGCACGCAACGCACCAGGAGTATAAATAAGAGCACACCACGAGCTCATTTGGCACGCTCTCTTGCCATCTGCTCTTGCTTACTCAATTTTTAGCTCTTGCGCATAAACACTTGCTTAGCTTTTTAAAATTTTTAAGCTTCGGCTTTGAGAGTACTTTTCTCAGCACTTTCGAAGATGTCTGAGGATAAGAAAGCTATCGCTAAACCGAAGCTGAGCCTTTCTGAGGAGATGAATCTTGGCTTTATTGAATCAATAGCAAGGACATATGTAGAGAAGATTGCTAGGGAAACTTTGGAGGGTTTGTCTGAAGACACTAGTGATAGTGACAGCTATGATGTGGAGAGTGGCGGGGAAGACTCCGAAGATTGACCCTGGCGACCGAGCCATGCAGTTTTTGGAAAATCAATTATTAAACAAAGCCATCTTGACAACATGAGGGGGAGATACTTTCGGGATATGTCTGTTGTGAGGGCTAACGACGGAGAGAAGACTTGTCCGACTCCAGAGGAGAATGAAGTCGTGATCTTCCGAAGCTTTTTGAAGGCTGGGCTTCGGCTTCCTCTGAGCAGCTTCGTAGTCGAGATTTTGAAGATATTTCAGATTTACCTTCACCAGATTACCCCCGAAGCTATTATAAGAATGGGAATCTTCGTGTGGGCTTTAAGGAGTCAAGGCTTGGAGCCAAATGCAAAAAGTTTCTGTAGTATGCATGAACTGTTATATGAGACGAAGCCCTGGGGTAAAGAACAGTATCATAACAATTTCGGCTGCTATAGCTTCGTTGCTCGTTCTGGCTCAAGCTCCCAAGTACTGACTTTTCGGAAGAGATGGCCCGGAGACTGGACGAAAGAATGGTTTTATGTAAAAAATGATTTAAAGGCACGAGAAGACATTAAAGATATAATCATGCGCCCTATCTGGCAATGCTTCGGGCTCCGGAAACCGAAGGTAGAAATTGACGAAGCGGCCGAAGAATGTCGCAAGGCCTTCGGCTTAGTCTGCTCTTTCATCGGGACAAGGGACTTAGTTCAAGAGCATGTGGCCTACATAATATGGCCATTGTTAGCCGACTGGGAGATGCCAAAAGAATCCATCAGCAATCCCCACGAAGGTGGTTTGGTTCGACTAAAATATACCTTCAAGTTTAGAGACCAGTTTATCGAGCCAGACGACGACTGGCTGAAAAGCGTCGAAGCTACAAGCGATGATCTACTTGGGTTGTACTCCAGAGCAGAAGATAACGCATTATCTGCGGCCTTCGAGAACTGGAAAAAGAAGAGACTAAACAGAGTTTTTGATGCCCTTGGGTTCATGTATCCTGACTACCGTTACCCGCCCCGGGGGCAAAAAAGAAAAGTGGAGGTTCCGAGAGAGATGATGCCTCAGCTGCTCCGAGCGAGCCCGCGCCGAAGAGGAAAAGGATGAAGGTCCTTACTCATCGACCACGCTATATTGAACCGGCCATAGTGCCTGACTTTGGCGGTGAGACCTCTTCGGTGACCGAAGGTAAGAAACCTGTGATTACACAGAAAATTGAACCGTCTGCATCGCCGAAGGCACCATCAGCCAAATCAGATGAGCCAAAGGCCAATAACATTGAAGAGATGAAGGTTGAGAAAACGAGAATATTGGAAGTAATAAGTCCTTCGGCAGAGGTGACAATGCCGAAGGCACAAAAGGATCTTTCGACGACCCCCAAGAGGAAGAGAATGGTCAACGTATTAGATGTGCTAGAAACAATAAAAACTTCAAGCTCTACTCTGAAGAAAGCTGCTGAAGCTTCGGAAACACACATTGAGGTCGAAGCTACCAAGGTCCATGTCGAGACCGAAGCTGGGCCTTCAGAGCCCGCCAAGGAGAAATCCTTGGAAATCAGAGAAAAGACAGAGAAAGAAGCTGCAGAGGTAATTCTGACTGGAAAACCCGCCATTCGTATTCCCGAAGCATCATCCGAAGCTCCTGGTTATATTATACGGCATGCTTCGGGAAAAAGATTATCTAAAAAAGAAAAGCAAGAGGCTCAATTCTATGCTCAAAGATTGAAATATCCAAAGGGGGCACTGGTATTCAACGGCAGCGGGGAAGAAGACTTCTTGTATTGTCTCCCAGACAGCAAAGAGATTTCTGTCTGCTGAGAGATGGGCAAGAGCTTCGGTTTCCCTACACTAGAAGATGGGCTCTCAGTGTTATCAAAAGATGAGTTGGCCGACAGCTTAGCATACAATAGTTTAAAAGTGAGAAAATTAGATTTTTGTATTTAAAAACAAAATTTTCCATTTGCTTACACTTAATACCGCATTTTTTGCAGGGCCTTATTCTTAGCAACGCCCTCAGGGCACAAAAAAGTGCCGAAGATGAAGGGTATACCATAGCCTTGAACAACCTTCATTCTGAAGTGATTGAACTAAGGAACGAAGGTCTTGAAAAAGATAAAATATTACACTCATTGTTGAACAAAATAAAAGAAGACGAAGTTGCTTCCAAAGCCCAAGCTGAAGCTCAAAAATACGAAATCGAAGATCTTCGGAAACAGCTATTCGAAGCTAAAGAAAAATGCGGTGTTGCAGAGGCTGAACGAGATATTAGTGTATATTGGAGGAACCACTTACAAAAAACAGTTGATGAACTTCGTGCATCCAAGGAGAGGTGCTATGAATAGTCTATAGAGTGTGTTAGGAAAATAAAAACTAGTTTCGCCAATGTTGGCGCATTTTCTAATGAAGACAACTTCGTAAGGGGTGATCCTGAAGGCCCAATTGATTGGATCAATAACGAAGCTAAAGCTTTTGAAGAAGTTTTGAGTGGTCGCGGGGATATCTGCGCTTTCTCGGGTGCTAGGGGAATCACAGCTATTTTAGAGAAATCAGGCTGCGACCATGTGAAAGCTTTGACTCAAGCCGAAGCTACTTTAACTATTGAAGATAGGCCGAAGCAAGCTTAATTGGTGGAAAATTCTTTACTGACATCTGGGAGAATGGCGGCCGAGGGATGGCGCACGAGATGATAAAAAAGAGTGAAAAAGTTTCCCATGATTCAAAAGAAGCGACGAAGGCAGCTGAGAAAGCGGTGGAACTTGAGAGACAAATAGGTATTACTTAATAACTTTTTAACTTTATTTACTAATTTTGTGACTTCGGACTTATTTACATTTTATATCGCAGCTGAACTATCTCCTCCTCCAGAGCCCCTCGAGTTGACGGCCAACCCAGAAGCAGAAAAAGAAGATGAAGTTACTAAAGTGGCCAAAGCTATTCTGGACGAAGCTGTTAACCGACTGCTGAACGAAGCTGCAGAAGCAGTTTTAAAAGAAGAATAGCTTCTATTGTAAAAACATTTGTAATGTAATATTTGTTGAACAAAGTGCATGGTATTTTTATAATTTTGAATGCAATATTTAAGCTGCTTATAACTAAATTCTTTATGATGCATGAAATCTTACATACATACCGTTTTTGAGCCTTCGGCGAAAAAACACCTTCCCTTCTTTTCATGCGTTGTGAAGAACATCCATATTTCATAAAAATATCTGATCTTCGTAAAATCATTATGCTTCGTAAGCAATAGATCACCTTTTCATTTTAGAGTTTGACGAAGCTATACTTCTTCAGTACTTATGTTGTGCCTTGGCACTGCTTTTTCGAATCAATTCCCAAAAATCAACATTGAATCCCCTTCTTGCGCCATTGATGCAAGATGATGTATGATGTTATGCTATGCAAAATGGTGTAATGATGTTATGCTATGCAAAATGGTATTTGTGTCGAAGATACACACCCATTCCCTCAATGAAGCACACAATCTATTTGCCGTTTATTTTTCGGCTTCACCGCTTATTTTTCGGTGTATCAGTGCTGACTTTTCGCTGTAAGCCTCCCTTAGGAGCTTCTTCGCCTTTTACTTCGGCGGAATCAGCGTTTATTTTTCACTGTAAGCCTCCCTTAGGAGCTTCTTTGCCTTTTACTTCAGCGGAATCAGCGTTTATTTTTTGCTGTAAGCCTCCCTTAGGAGCTTCTTCGCCTTTTACTTCAGCGGAATCAGTGTTTATTTTTCGTTGTAAGCTCTGCATTCCCTTTGGAACGACTTTTGAGCAGAAAACTTACACTGCACTCCCTTAGGAACGACTTTTTGTTGCTTCGGGAGACTTACACTGCGTTCCTTAGAACGACTTTCTATTGCTTCGGCAAAACTTGTATTGTGATTATGAACCCCGCTCCCTCTTGAGAGCAACTTTCGTGCTTCGCCGATTTTTTGGATTTCGTGTGTCTGTAAAAGAGATATATTTCCACTATGACCAAAACGAAGCTATTACAAGGAATTGAAAACGACAGGAAAAAAAATTAAGCCTTTAACAATTGTTCTCTATTAAAAAAGAAAAATGATAACGAATGCCAGAACTATTTCAGAAGTAGGATATCTTCTAGTAGATATGCTTCAATTCTGGCACAGTACTGTTGACTATGCGAGCTTCGGACTCCTCTCTGAAATCTCATTGCTGATGAATGTGCTAGCTCCCTTCTGGCTGCTGGCCTCGTTGCAATGGTGGTGGGGGTGGAGGCTGTTGCCAAGATGCCTGAGGTTGGCTTGCCGAAGCAACAGAGGCTGCAGGATGGTTACCCACGTACTCTAGAATGTACGGCGAGTGGTACGAAGCAGTATGCATGACTTGCTTCGGTTGGCTATGTTGGGCTGTAGCTTCTGCTATCTCTTTCTGTTTCTGGATGGTGACGTGGCACATCCTGGTAGTGTGGCCCTTGTCCTCACCGCAGAATAGACAATAAATTTTCTTGGGCTGATCCCAAACCTTCCTCCGAAGCCCCTGGCGCCTCTGCCCCTTGGAGTTGGGGGCCAAGGATAGCTCTGTTGCTGCCCCGAAGCCTAGGAAGAATATTGCGGCCTCTGTTGTTGACTTCCCCTGTCGTCATTCTGAGTGGAATGAATTGATCTGACGTGCCTAGGGTGGATCCTCCCTTCGAAGCCCCTGGCTATTTCGGAGAACCTGTAAGCTTCCTCCCTTCTCTGTCAAAAATCATTGTCAGCACGGATGTATTCATCCATTTTCTGAAGCAGTTTCTCCAGGGTTTGAGGGGGTTTCCTAGCAAAGTACTAGGCTGAAGGTCCTGGCCGAAGCCCCTTAATCATGGCCTCAATGACAATTTCATTGGGCACTGTTGGCGCTTGTGCCCTCAGACGTAAGAACCTTCGGACGTACGCCTAGAGGTATTCCTCTTGGTCTTGCGTGCACTGGAACAAGGCTTGAGCGGTAACCGGCTTCGTCTGAAACCCTTGAAAACTGGTGATCAGCATGTCCTTCAGCTTCTGTCATGATGTGATTGTTCCTGGCCGAAGGGAGGAGTACCAAGTTTGTGCACATTTTTTGACTGCCATGACGAAGGATTTTGCCATGACAGCAGTGTTGCCACCATACGAAGATATAGTTGCTTCGTAGCTCATCAGAAACTGCTTCAGATCTGAGTGTCCGTCATACATGGGGAGCTGGGGGGGCTTGTAAGACGGGGGCCAGGGCGTAGCCTGCAGTTCTGCTGACAGAGGAGAAGCATCATCAAAAGCAAAATTTCCATGATGGAAATCCTCATACCAGTCATCCTCGTTGAAGAAGCCCTCTTGGTGCAATTCTCTGTGGTATGGCCTTCGATTCTGCTCATCTTGAGCAAGATGACGCACTTCTTCGGTAGCTTTGTCAATCTGCCTTTGCAGGTCAGCTAACCGAGCCATCTTCTCCTTCTTCTTCTGGACCAGCTGATGAAGCATCTCCATATTCCTGATTTCCTGGTCCAACTCATCCTCTTGTGGTGTTGGGCTAGTGGACTTCCTCTTCTGGCTTCGGGCTTCCCGAAGAGAAAGGGTCTCCTGGTTCGGGTCCAGCTGCTGCAGAACGGCAGCCCCTATTGCCGAAGCTTTCTTTGGTGGCATGACGAAGGTTGATGCTTGCTGAAGGTGGTCAAAAAAGGGTTCACCGGAGGTGGGCGCCAATGTTGGTGACTTGTCCTCAAGTGCTATGAGTTAAGAACAAGGCAACACAGAAAACGTTAAACATTAAAGCCCTTCGTCCTTCGAAGCATTATATCCCTTAGGATATAATGATTTTCGGACGAAGGTACCGAAGGACATACCTTCGTCAACATAACATATAAGGATGAAGAAAGAATCATATAAAGCATAAAAAATAATATAAGTGGTCATATATCATTATTATCTCATTTTTATTTTATTACTATGGAAAAATAGAAACACTATCAAATTACAAATGTACCTTCGACTTGAAAGAAGGTAAAAGTACCAGCGTGACGCAAGGATCAATGCCAAGTCAACGTGAACAGTACGGAGTTACTGTTCATCTATTTATAGGCACGAGACGCAGCCCATGTAAAGTTACACTCATGCCCTTTACATTTGCTAATAACTCTATAGTAGTCCATCGAGGTCTAAATAGCCTTTTCATCTTTAAGTCGGTTCCCCTTTTCTGCTATCATGCCGAAGCTCTCCTGCGCACAGCTTCGGCTTCGCGCTATCCTTCATACTCCTTCTCATGCTCCTTCACGATGTGGTTTCAACTTAAGTCCGAAGGTACCTGTTCATGCATTATACTTCCAGAAACATTGTTAAATCGTGTTTTTGAGGACCTTCGGAAGCCGAAGGCCCCCAACAGCATGCTTCCTAACAAACCCAAAACTACCTTTATAACTACCCAGTTACGGAGTAGCATTTGATAGTCCCTAAGTAGGTCAATCCACATCTTGAGAACATGCGACAATCTCAGGTCTAAGGACGCATTATACATGTTGCAAAAAGAGAACTATATTACAATATCTCACATTGGGTTGGTACAGCCTCATGTCATACATGCGCCCACATTATTAGTTCGACATCTCCATGTCCATGACTTGTGAAATGTAGTCATCAACTAATATATGTGCTGGTCATCGACTCTGACCAGGGACATCATTTAGAATAACCATACAAGTAAAGAATCTCACAAACAATTCACATAATTGCTAATCAATATAAGGTGCCTTTTATGGATATTCAATTAAGCAATATATATATCATGGATACAAAGAAATATGCTCATCTCTATGATTATCTCTAGGGCATATTTCTAACAGTGCGCACATGTGTGTTCGGTGTACTCTTTCTCAATAGCCCTTCTTTGGTACTTTAACAGTACTAGCCAGTCTTTATTAGGTCCTCTCCTGTCATGTACGAATTTGTTTAGTGTTTTGTTTTTCTTTGCTTATCTGCATGTCTTCATTTAGACATCTTCCATCTTATATATTGGATTCCTTGATAGCCCAAATAAGGGATACCCACTCCTGCTGGGTCAAGGTGGGACCTCTGTGACTATCCATAGCCATGGATGAGGAGTGGTCTACCCCGACTTAGGGCCTAGGCCCGTTTGGCAGGGCCGCAAGCCTCCGGACTGGTGTCACTTTGGGTCCCAATGCTGGGAGTACTCATTAGATACAACTTGGGATCGGACCCCCCACGTGTGCCATCCAGACCTCCGGTTAGGGGAGGTCCGGTGTCGCCACGTATTCGGGTCATTATAGAATGAACCAGACTTCCCTAAATCTCTTTCGGACCCCAACCAGGGAAGGTCTGGAGCTCCCATGTCTACATGCACTTCTAGCCATTGATCGCTGCTCAAGCAGAGACCCGATGCTGCCACGTGGATTGTGGCGCGTGATGTAAGCCATCGGGCGGAGCCCGACACAAGCCCCTAGCACGGGGGCCACCTGCATTTAATGCGAGTTGGTTGCTCGCTTGTTCACACCAGTGGCAGACAGCGTGTGTTGCATTAAATACATGCAATGTGTGTAGTCCACAAGGCTTGGGTCGCGTTAGTAACCCGCGCGTTATCGAGGCCAAGACCATTGACCAACTGTGATGCACATCGGCAAACCTCGTCACGGCTTCTACTATTCTCGTTATACAGAAGGTGATAGAGACAGCCAGACAGGTGGGTGGGACTGGAAGACACCATCCACCTACTCCCTACGCAAGACAACGAGCTAGCCTACACTGTTGCCTTCGACCGAACACCGACGAGACAAGATGAAAGTGCGACTAGGCAGGGAATCCGCACGGTGACCAAGTGAAGACCTTGGACTGCAGAATTAATAGCTCCACACTCCATTTGTTATACAGCTGAGGCCCACCTGTCGAGGCTCCTAAGTGCCCATGTACATGCCCCCTTAGGCTATAAAAGGGAGGGCACACACGCAACTCAAAGGCACACTCACTCCCTAGGGGGCTCACCTAAGATCGGGACATTCACACTTGAATCCCCACATATGCATATCTAACTACCCAAAAGCTTTCTCTAGCCCTCCTCCTACAAATCACAAGCGTAGAAGGACATTACTTCTCGAGCTCTCCCCTTCTACACTCCTAAGCGTAGAAGAGTATTGCACTTCATCTGCAAGCTAATCCACAAACACTCGAGTGTTCTAGTGCTCATCTTTCTCTAGCGACCAAACCTTATGTCGTTGGCCTCGTTCCTCGGATTAGGGCCGACATTTGGTGCGGCAGGTAGGGGGAGTCTTCTACATGATTCTCCCGCCGCTGATGAATGAAGTTCCTGCTTCGACAATAGGTGGGCATGGGGCAGGTGCATCCCGCCTTTTGGCCAGATTTGGCTCTCCCTCTTCTCCGACATCTAGCAGTAGAGAAAAGTCGCACTATGACTTCCTCTACCTGCCAATGGATTTTAGGAGGGAGGCCAACAAGGGCTACGCCTTTGTCAACCTCATCACACCAAAGGCAGCTTGTCGGTCGTGGGGGGCCATGGGGGCTACCACACGCACATGTGGGTTTTCAAGGGTAGCGCCAAGACCTGCATAACCTGTTGCATTGGGCTACTATTAGGCACCACGGCACTAAGACCCAACACGTCGCCCACATCCCGAGCTCCATGGTGTTCGGGGTAGCCAACATCGGCTACCGTCAAGCTCTGCCCTCGATTATCGCCAAGGCACTATGAGCCACTGCTTGACCTTTGAGTACCTTCTACCCATGAGGTAGCATGAGAATGAACTCTACCTTTGTAATTGGATAACATTTATTTGTGGTTCAGCCTAGTGACACCTACCCTCATTAACCTGGTCCGGCTCGGTCAGGTTCGTCCTCATAAACCCGGTCTGGCTCGGTGAGGTTCGTCCTTCATAAACCCGGTCTCTGGTGTTCATCGCAGAAATCTCATGTATCCAGTAATAAAGGAAGATTTTGCTCTCAGTTCAGTCCTTATGTATCGGTACCTTTGCCATGTTTTAAATCTAGGCATGACTTTCTTTCTACCCCCACTCAAGATTCTCGCTTTTGTTGTTATCATGAAGTCTGAGTTATGTAATTATCTTGTCACTTAGTTTGTGACCCCCTTTATGCTAATCAGGGACCAACCTACTGGGGACTAGGTCTAGGGGAAAAGTCCACATTCTCGGGGGTGGTCCACAGCTGGGTAGTCGATTATTAGCTAAGTTATGTACTGTAAGCCTACACCCTCCACCACCCTAGAACAGTTGACCTAGTATCTACGACTAGGTCCCTAAAAGTTCGAACCCCATCCAAATTTAAGGACTAGATCCCAAAACTTTGTTCGACAAGGATCAATTACATGATTCGATAGATTGAGTACAACAAAGTAAGGATCATGAGGGTATGCTGCTAAGCATCGTTCCTAAATGATACTCACGAATGACTCTCTTGTCTAAAGGTAGCCCAAGACATTTGAGACTACCTCCCAACTAGCCTCTATGTCAAGGGACAAGTAGAGGGAAATTCTTGTCTTCGAGCTGGACTACACATACACAAGGGCCAGACCATTTTGTCTTTGCAACAAAAGTGAAGCGTCGTCAAGCAAATCACATGGCACAGAGGCTGTAGACGCAGAGCTATTGCACAAGGCCAACATGTTTGGAGCAAGGCGTAGGTATGGCCCCACTTGTGGGTTTGCCACCTCAATCGAGGTGGGCCCAAGGGCCTTTGTTGGTACCCCAAATATGAGGTACCCACTCCTGCTAGGTCAAGATAGGACCCCTGTGACTATCCTAGCCATGGATGACGAGTGACCTACCCTGACTAAGGGCCTAGGCCCATTCGGCAGGGCCGCAAGCCTCCAGACTAGTGTCACTTCTAGCCCCCGAGCCCCAAAGGGGCGATCCCAGACCCCCACATGTGCCATTCGGACCTTCGGCCAGAGTAGGTCCGCTGTCACCACGTGTTCGGGCCATTACAGAATGCCCAGACTTCCCTAAGTCTCTTTTGGACCCCCAAAGGGGAGGTCTAGAGCTACCATGTCCACATGCGCTCCCAGCCATTGCTCCCCGCTCAAGCAGAAACCCAGTGCTGCCATGTGGCCTATGGCACGTGACGTAAGCAATAGGGCAGAGCCCAACGCAAGCCCCTGGCATGGGGAGCACCTGCATTTAATGTGAGCTGGTCGCCCTCTTGTTCACACCAATGGTAGACGACGTGTGTCACATTAAATATAGGCAGCATGTGCAATTCGCAAGGCTTGGGTCGCGCTAGTAACCGGCGCGTTACCTAGGCAAATACCATTGACCAACTTACATCGCTCATGGGCAAACTCCATCATGACATCTATTATTTCCACTACAGAGGCATGCGACAAAGATATGTGGATGGGACTGGACGACACCGTCCACCTACTCCCTACACAAGACGATGAGCCAGCCTACATCGCTACCTACACCGCTGCATTCGCTCGCACGTCAACGAGACATGACGAAGGTGTGACTGGGTAGGGAATCTGCATGATGACCAAGTGAAGATCTTGGATCGCAGGATTGATAGCTCCACGCTCCATTTGTTATACAACAGAGGCCCACATGTCGGGGCTCCTTAATGCCCATGTGTACGTGCCCCTTGGGCTATAAAAGGGCGGACACACTCACACACACGCTACTTAAAGACACGCTCACTTTCTAGGGGGCTCGCCCGAGCTCGGGACATTCACACCTGAATCCCCACAGATGCATCTCCAACCAGTCCCAGACTTCCTGAAGCTCTAAACAATAGAACACACAAGTGGAGTAGGATATTACGCTACGACGGCCGGAACCACTCTAAACCCTCATGTGTTCTTGTGTTCATCCACCTAATCAGGCAAACCCTAGGCTGCCCCTATTCTTAGGATTACATGGGTGCATTCCACCACCCGATGAAATTTTCTCTCCGATGGGACTCTTTACATGACCTTGTAGTTCTTCAATGACTCTTTCAATAAATTTCTTGAGGTGTTGATCTTTCGGATCACCCTTTTGCTTTCATAAAAGTCCACATTTAATTCTTTGAACTATATCCACAACACTAGTTAATAATGTTAGCTAATAATGCTTGTCTCTAGAAATTTGGGCACATAATGGTATTTACATTAGGGTTCTAAAATTATAAAAAACATAGAGAAGTAATATACATTTTTTTAACAATTATACAATTTGGGCATATCATTTTATATCCTTATAATACATAGAAATAGACTAAATATCAATGCTACATGAGCAAAGATATTACTGACTTTATGTTCTAATAAAAGCAACATTCACCTAGCGTTTCTTGAAATAAAATCTTTAATTATATCTTCATAGTTAATCTCCTCAAAGACATCATTGCTAAGCCATTGAGTGTTTCTTGTTTCATAGTATGACTCAAGTAGAATTTCAACAACTTGAGTTTAGAGAAATTCCTTTTGGCACGTATAATGATAACCAGATGGTTAACAAAACTCATATATGCAATAATAACATCAAGATAAAATGGATGTTTTAACTTCAAAATATTAAGAGGACACATAGATTCCATGAGTGAATCTTGGATGAGAATTGATTCCCCAAACATTTCTTTCCCACCAACATCTTTATATTCTCCACTCTTAAGTGCATCCTCAGGATTGACACAAACAATCATTAATCTCTTATCATATGTGGATCGTAACCTATCTAAAGTAAATAAGAAACAAAATGTTTTTCACGCCCTAGTAGTGTTCAAATTTCCTAGTAAGAGAAATTATAGCTTGATCAATAATAGATATAAAATAATTCATCCTAAATGACTCCTCTCCAGATTGTGACTCAATAGAAGCATCATTTGCACACTCACCAAGTTGTCCTTATTATTTTTCATTTTGTTCATGACTCTAGATGAATATCCATATCTACTGCAATTTCCTTTATAGTCTCCAATAGTTTTGAAAATCCATCATTTATACTTTTCAAGAAATAAATCAACCCATGTGTAGACTTGTCTGTGTTTCAAACCTCGCTCCAACAAGTAAATTTATTATGCATGTTTCGGGATCCGGAGGGTGTGCGTGATGGGTGCAAGATTTATACTGGTTCGAGCAGAATGTCCCTACTTCCATTCATCGGTGGCTTGTGATACCGGCACCATTGATGATCAAAACTCGTAGTAGGGGTTACAAGTGGACGAGAGAGGGAGGAGAGGCTCCCAAGTCTCTTTTTCGAGGTGAAAGTGGAGCTTTAGAAGCTACAAGGTGGAGTCCTAGCTATGTCTTAGCTCGACGGCAGGGCTCCGACCCCCTGGTCCTCGTCAGCGCTCCTCCTCCTGTTCGTCCTTGTGGGTGCGCCATCTGAAGGCTTCCGGTGTCGTCTGGTTATCCTCTAGAGTGTTCTAAAGAACTCCCTCCAACCCCCATGCCTAGAGGCCAACCCCACCCTTTTATGTGTCGGGAGAGGGGTCGGCCAGCGGTGGCTTCCTTGGGAAGGAGCTGTAAGGCAAGGGTAATTCCAACGTTCTATCTAGGGTAAAGCCACGCGTACACATGGGGCCTGAGATTGTTTGTTTCGTATTTACCGTGGCGAATGACGTGAGGCTGTGATGGTCCTAGGCGCCATCATTTGGGCTATGTCGACCCCTAGCCTTTGTAGCCTAGGGCTCGACACGGCCCATCATGTAGTGCCCTGTCAGAGGTCCGCACACTCAGTCTAAGGTCGATAGGCCATGAGTGCACCGCAGACAGAGGGGTGTGTATGCCTTTAATGCGCCACAGTCCGAGAGGCTTGTAGGTCATTAGTGCTACGCGAACCGAGGGGGTCATGAGTGGGAAACGGACTGGCGCCTGCACTATGGCTCGGTGCCAAGCATGGTTAAATGCGGTCAGCTATTTATGGCAGGTCAGTCTAGGGCCGGATGCGGGATCCACTCGAGTGGTTCCCTTCTGACATGCCCCCCGTTAGGTTTTGCCACGCTTGACCCCGAGCTCGGTGCTGCGGGATTCGACCGGGGGCGGGTTCTTTCAGGGTTGACTTATCCACCTCTCCAACTAACTAATGGGGCCTAGCGACTAGGGACCCTTCCCTTAGCGCACTCTCTGACTAACGGGTCCTAGAGACCGAGGATCATTTCCCCGACAAGACTTGATTGCAATATCAATAAGCACATCTTTTAAGTGTAACTCCTTACCGATCAAATTAATCTTATATAATATCTCATGCCAGGTAATTATTGAAACAAAAAAAATAAAGCTACCAAGTCTGTTTTTTGCAAGTGATTTAGTTTCACCACTTGTGAATGGGTCATTATCACTTTCAACGAACGACAACAACATTTTTGTCTTATTTCTTGGATCGAAAACATTGTAGCCTTAACACTATTAGCATGACTTTCTCAACAAGTAGATGATAATGACTTGAGAGTCAATCATGTTATGTTCTCTTTAAAAATATTCCACCTTTTATAGAAGCAGTAAAAGTCGTATATATGTGCTAGATAACTCCAAAAATTTATGTTGACTTGTGAGAAGACTTTGCCTTGTCACATAATGTCAAATTCAATTCATGACACCACAAGCTGAACAAAAGCTCTTGCATTTGTATCTAAAAGTTTTTTTACCTATGATGTTTGTCCTACCGAGGAATGTTATATTACGTTATGTAATAAATTTTACAACCAAAAGCATCCTCAACAATTTTTTCTCCAATGCTCTTCTTTTCAAGTTCTCATTGAGCAACCTTATCAATGTTTATTTCTTTTGCAAAAATCATACCATGCAACCATTTTTGTGACAAGTTCTCTACTAATTTCATGTTCTTTAATTCTAGTGCCAGGATGACCACAATTGTTGGATCCATTGTTTGCTAAATGATCTCTCATAAGACCCTTTTTAACAACTTGCAACAAAAATAAAATACTTTATCAAGTTCTTTGCCATATGCAAGCCAGTTGTTAGGGGCTTACATTAATGAAGGTCCTCTAATTAACTATATTGCATTTTTGTCATGAGAACAAAATAAAGGCCATGCCGAAGATCACTTGTTGACCAAGAAACAATCATTTGACTAACATATAGCTTCGGCAGAATAAGTGTGTTTTAGAAATGTTTCTAGACGAAGCTAACCTTCGACCAAAGCAGTAAACAAAGACACTTTGTCCATGTGCAAGCAGCAGAAACGGTGGCTGAAGCAATAACTTCGAACACGATTCGAAAAGGAAGTCACCGAGCAACAAAAGATGAGACCCGCAAGGTCGAAGATGGAGAAAATACGATGGTGTCCTTATGTCATTTGTAAACAGTGTATGAAAGCCTTGATGGGCATTGTTGTAAATCTATATAAAGTGATTTGTCTCCCTGATAAATAGATGAACAGTGCCCTGCATAAAGTACCTTTTGGCCAAGAGTGATAGCCTCGTATTGTTTAGCCTCTGAAGAACTTTCGTGCCTTCCTCCATTCTGGAGCCAAAGGTATGTTTGTAAAATTGTCTAGTGTAATAGAGGACTGTTGGGGGTCTTCTTCCTCGCCGAAGGTCCTCAAGGCAAAAACATGATATGATGACACGGATGGAAGCCGAAGCTATGACTGAATGACATGGGGACATAAATGTAATTGTGTCCGGGTTGTGTCCCGCGCCTATAAATAGATGAACAGTACCCCCGTACTGTTCACGCTGGATTGTAATCTCTCTCTCGCGTCATCTTTGCATTCTCACCTTCTGGCGAACCGAAGGTACCATTGTATTATAAAAATCATTAATATTAATTCTTGTATATGAATATGAATATAAATAAATTGTGAGGACTTGATCATTATCTTTCATTCTTTAACGTTCTTTCACATTCTTATTTATATTTGTATTCATATTTTATATAATGAGATGATGAAGGTATGTACTTCATGACCTTCATCTGAAGATCATTATATCCGAAAGGAAATAATGCTTCGAAGGACGAAGGTCTTTAACCATTAACAATTATGTTGCCTTGTTCTTGATCTATAGCATTTGAGAACAAGTGACCAACAAGGACATAATGAGAATACTAAGGCAATGGAGATAAGTTCTAATGTGTCATTTTACCTGTCTTTATAGGTGTACATTTGGGTTGGGCCTGATGAGCTGGTCTAAAGCACGAAAAAAAGCACGGTCCAAGCACGACACGACCCGATATATCGGGCTAGGTTTGGGCCGAGGTCACAACCCATGGGCGGGCACAAGCACGACCCGTTTAAGGCCCATATAGAGGCACGAATATGCCCATATATTCATTAAAACCACACTTCATTCCACATACTTGATAAAGAAGACAAAACTAGAGATGATGCTAGTTAGATGTTTTTTGTAGCTTTGAATTAGAGTATGTGATGTAATTTTACTTTTGTTATGAATATTAGATAATGAACTGAACTTACGAACTTTGTATAGATCTGATTATACTCTTTTTCCTTCTAACAAAATAATTTTTTAACGAGGTAGTCATTGCATAACTCTGGTAACTTAATACAAATACTAAGTTTGCTTTTGGTCAATTTTATTTTTCTTATCTTTTATTTGTTTTATTAAATTTGTTTTGAATTTAGGGTTCTAATGTGAATTTTGAGCCTAATGTGAATTTCGGGCCAAAGATTGAATTTCAAGTTTTTTATAATTTTGGACTACCTGAAATGAGCCTGGCACGAAATTTAAACAGGCCATGCCTTTTCGGGCTTAGGCGGGCTGGGCCAGGCAGCCCAAATGTACACCTATACCTATCTTATTACATTGCATATGACCTCCATTATACACTCTTATCCAAGGAGCTTCGTCCTTCGTATTAACACTTCGAAGGAGTGTTAATCGTGGGATGAAGGTCTTCATTATTAACTTGTGTTGCCTTGGTTTTCAATACCTCTAGGGGATGGAGATCAAGTACCCAACATTGGTGCCCACCTCCGGTGATTCCACGACCACATCAGCATACATCATGTCATCGAAGAAAGCAGAGGCAACTGGCTCCATCCTTGCACCGATCGATCCTAATCAAGGGAATGAAGCTGTTATAGGAGAAGCAAGAAATGAAAAGAAGAAGGCCATCAGCCCACACCCCGAGAAGAGGAACTTGATGAGACGATCAGCAACCTTGAGCTTATCCACCAACAAGTCGAGAAGTGCAAGGAGAAAATGCTTCGTCTTTCAGAGCTACAGAGGAAGATTGATGAAGCAACTGAAGAGATGCACAATATCGAAGTGCACGAAAACATGAACAACTTCAGGGATCAAGCTTACGATGGACGTGATCATGACAATCTTCGTCATGAAGTATACAATGCCCAGGATTTCCTCTATGATGAAGCTTCTCCAGTGACACCAGAACTGCAAGCCATACCATGGCCACCACTGTATTGCCCCCCTACACTGCATATCTATGACGGCTTGACCAACCCGAAGTAGTTCCTCATGAGCTATGAGGCTACCATATCCTTGTACGGAGGTAGTTCAGCAGTCATGGTGAAGTCTTTCGTCATGGCAATCTGAAGTGTAGCCCAGACCTAGTATTCGTCACTTCAGCCAAGGACTGTTAATTCGTGGTTGAAGCTCAAAGAAATGCTTCTTACCAGCTTCTAGGGTTTTTAGTACAAACCCGTCACTACATAGGCCTTGTTTCAATGCACCGAGGAGCCTGATGAGTACCTTCAGCCATTTGTCCGTAGGTTCCTCATGCTTCGGGCTCAGGCCCCGGAAGTTCAAGATGACATCGTCATCAAAGCTATGGTCAAGGGGCTCAGACCAAGACCAACTGCCCAGTATTTTGCAAGGAAGCCTCCTCATTGCATTGAAAAAATATTGCAGAAGATGGACGAGTACATAAGAGTTGATAATGATTTCCGCCAAAGAAGGGAAGAGTTCCACAGATACACCAAAGTGCTAGGGGCTTCAGAGGAAGGTTTCACCCAAGGCATGTCTGAAGCATCCATAGCCCACCATAGGGTGAGGAAAGGATGGCCCAGTCTTAGGGTCAGTCAGGACAACAACAGGCAAGCTCTCAGTAGCAACCCTCACATAGCACATTTCGTCCACTTACTCCGAGAGGAAGGGGAGGCTGAAGCGTTGGTGGCAAATTTAGTGCAGCCCCAAGGAAACCATTCTACTTGTGTTGTGGTAAGTACAAGGGCCACACTACAAGAACATGTCATCATACCACCAACAAGTAGAAAGAGCTTGTTTCGTTAGTTGCACAACCCTCACAGTTAAAAGAGGTGTTCGGTACATCTTCATACTGTTCACCCTACATCCCGCAATATGTCCAAACTCAGTCATAAGAGCCAAGGCCAAGTCTGCCTTTGGCCTCGAATGCCTCAAGCAACATAGTAATGAGTGCATGGTCACCAGTTGCTTCCTTCGTCCTAGGACCACCTCCTTATGAGATAAAGTTCTTGCTAACTAACCCAAGTTACCAAGGCAAGACCTACAACAAAGGGATAGAAGGGAGGGATCTGAAACCCGTACTATCAACAGGATGGTCCCGGAGACAAAGTAGAAAGAGTTTGCTAATGGCATCATTAAATTCAAACATCAATTGAATATTGCCTACCCTTTATTATGGTTCTCTGGAGCACGAATCGGATTGAAATCACCAAGGAAGATCCATAGTTTATTTGTCGTAATTACAATATTCGAGAACCATTCCAAGAATTCCTTTTTTCCATTAGGGTGTGCAAGGTGCATAAATGTTAGTAAGAAACCAGTTCTAGTTCGTTAACTTGGTGTTTAAAACGAATTGTTTGAGCGTAAGCATTATCGGATATTTGCACACTCGAGAATTTGGAACTTTTCCAGAGGGTCAGAGTGCCACCAGATGATCCCACTAAAGGGTGAAATCAGAAACCATCAATTTTTGGGCTAAAATTCCTGATATAAGCAGAATCAAAGCGATCTCATTTGGTTTCTTGCAGACAGACTATGTCACATTTAGATTCCATGATTTTGTTTCTTAGGGAATTCCATTTTTCAAGAGCATTGATGCCTCTAACGTTGTGCGCTAGAATTTTCCAATCACAATGTTGTACAACCATAAATGAACATTACCAGTGCATGAACAAAAATGGCCTTACACATAATGCATTCCATGATAAATTTCCCTAAGCCTTCTAGGATAGCTAAGAAAACCATATAAAATTCATAATAAACTAGATTGTTTTCATCACATGAAACCAGAATTCTATGCATCAAGGCATAAACAGAGACATAATCCCACATATAGGACACATTGGACCAACAAGATTTCAGGTCACAATAACAACATTTCTTGCGCTATGTCATAACCAAAAGAGAGAACACATGCTCTATCTTCAACAAAAGAACCTCCTTATATAAAATGAAAAGACCATTATCCATTAGAAGAGAGATAGGATTAAAAAAGGTGCCATCAAGCAAAGCCAGTGACAAACGGGACCCATTTCCCTGATCTAGGGTTTATCAGGGCTCTGAGGCCCTGTCCATTTCTCCACATCCGAGCTTCCCTCCTCATTGCCACTCCCATGTGCGCTATTCTGAGATCCTATAGAATGGTGCTGAATCTTGCTTTTCAGAGTTTTGGATGCATCTAGCTTCCCTGCAATTAGTTTGTCAGAGCTCAGCTTGCAGAGATTCTCACCCACTTTTCTCAATCCCCGAGTTGTGATGGATGGAGGGGCACATGAAGGACAACACTTTGCCTGAACTACTGACTTTTAAACCCTGCTGCTTTCTCCCTGAGTCTGGTACTCCTTCTCATTGTTGTTTCAACAACAACAGTTTCCTTCAGTTTTTTTGGTGGAACATGCTGACGTGATTGGGGGGGTATCAGACTTTAACTCCTCAGAACATTTCCTGAGAATGGACAGAGACACAGGCTCAGCATCAGATTCCAACAAAGCTTTGGGGGCTTCTAAAAAAGGAACTTTTTGGCCCACTCAAAGGTACTAGGTGACCTCAACTGCTGAATAAAGAAATTGGCCCATGCTTTTGGGATCAAAACACTATTTTCTTTTTCAGCATCAGAAGTGAAACTGGACCACACGTGTGCATCCTCTTCCTATTCATGTGTTCATTATATATGTTGTCATTCATATCCATGAAGTGGACCCCTGCCACTGCATGGAGGCAACATGTAGATGATCAACAACCTGGGGCCCTATATTGTTAGGATCCTGCATGTTGACTCCTGGTTCCATTTCAACCATGCCTCTATCTTGATCGTGCTCAGCCTCAATGTTAACCTCAGGAGGGACAGCAGGTGGAGCCAAAACTATAGGGACTTGAATATCTTGATCTTCTAGCATATCATATTCCACCTCCATTGCCTCTAAAGGATTTGGTGGGTGCATAGGCATGAAGACCTAGAAACCTTGACCCACCAAACTGTCAGAAGAAAGGAGATCTTCAATTCCTCATAACTGCAAGCTGATAGGCTCTTCAGGATCTTCTAGCTCAATATGAAGCTGGGGCTAAACAACTTCTTCAACGTTTTGTGGCCACTCATCCTAGGCTTCATCATCCATATTTTCAATAGGAGGGATATTGAGATCAAAACCTTCTTGACCCCCTATTGGTTGACCGAGGCCAAAAAAATCAAACGGTAATTCATTTACATTTAGGGGATAAGGTGGCACCTGCTCTTCATCTTCTGGTTGCGCTCCAAGCATGTCATGTTGTATTATTTCACACTGTATCGTCCAAGAGACACCGTTGAAGCCTTTAGCAACAATAAAAACAATGAACTGGGGTATTTCTTCAAGGGATGTAACCCTTGCATGTAGAAGCAACCTCATGTATTTTGATCTATCCACATCCCACATAAGAAGGTGACCAAAAGATCTAATAACATTCTGGATATGTTCTTGGGTCCAATAATCAAGTGTAAAGCCAAGCAACATAAGTCATCATTCTCTATTAAAATTGATGGTCCGATAGTTCCAAGCTTCATTATGCCTTACAACAGTGAAAGTGAACCCTAAAGCTTGCTGCAGACCAAGATTATTTAGATGATCTCTATCAAACACAAAACTAAAACAGACAAGAGCATGACCCAAGTGAGAATGCTGAATTAGATGTTAATTTGCATGTGACCCACTAGATAGTCCCACACAATGTCTGTAGTGTCTTCAAAATTGAAAATAACCCTAAGCAAAGGATGAACCGAGATAATCCCCAATCTTCATGAGCAGCGGGTTGAGAGCGAGCAACAACACGTACCATAATTTCACGGTGCATGACTTGTGCTTGTATGAAACCATGCAGAATGAAGGGAACATGGTCCACTCGATGATAGGCCATAGCAACCGAATGAAATGAAATGAAATGCGTCGGGGACGGACAATCGCTCCTTGCCCTTAAGCAAATGGAAAGTGAAGGGTTCATTGCCGGTACACTCCGAGAGGGTTTTGGTGAACAATGGGTTTTGGTTTGTTACTGAGGGAGACGATGGGACCCTCCTAGAGCTGGTCGCCTAGAATAGTTCTTTAAGGGAAGTGAATATCGGTGGCCCACTAGTCATATGCTTCAACTTGGAGCGAAACCAAGTTTCCGGAGGAGATTCCCACTTGACATTTTTGAACTTGTCTGAAAATGTGGTAATGAAGGAAATATCCATATTATGGACTCTTTTTGAGAGAAACCAATTACCGCTTGATTGATAATGCCCACATTGCTTTCCAAAAATAGGTTGACCCTGCTGTTTACGCAAAGAGAAAATCCCCGACCATCGACACTGTTCCGCGCCACTCATTTGTGGGCTAAGATTTTTCTTGGGCCTCCAAATCAACCTGGTACTCTGCATGAAACGTTGAGGGGAACCAACCAACTTGCCTGAAGAATTAGGCCCATTAGCTATTCGAATATTTGAATTTAGAGGATCCGTAAATTTAGCCTGATTGGAAGACTTTGCCTCATTAGATGATCGAAAATTAAATCTCGTCTGAGAAAGATGATGAACCGCATTATGCCGACTATGAAAAAAAAAATCTGCAGTTATCACTTGAAAATCTAGAAGTCGAAGATAACCGGGCACCATCCTCCTTGAATAGAGGATCATGGAAGTTTCTCTTAGGTAGTGTTTGGTTGAAGAGCCTAGTAGAACGAAGTCGTTCTGTCCCAGTTTTATTGTTGTTTGGTTACAGAGTAACTAGAACGGAGTGACTCCAATTCGGGAATATTATCCTCAGATCCGGAACCATCTCACTCCAAAAAATCAACCGGACGGAGCCGCTCCGTTCCTAGCCCGCTCGCATAGTCACGCTCCGCTCGCATAGTCTGCAACCAAACAAAAAAACAGAGCCGCTCCGTTCCAGCTTACCAAGGGCCCCTTTGGCAGGGCTCTGGCTTCTCAAAAAACGGCTTTGGCTCTGACTCACGAGGTGAAGCCACTTCTTTAGATGAGCCAAAGCCATTCTGAAAAATCATTTGGCAAAACAGCTTATAGGTTGTTTTCAGAAAGACCCTTGTATAGTTTACTTTTTATAGATCTCTCCTGTACGTGGCTAGGGATTGAGGGCAGGACCAAAAAAATAATTTGGGCTGGTGGGAGGGCTATTGTGCAAAAATGCCGTGAGCTGAAGCCGGGTGAGCCACTTTTTTTGGCTCATGCCCTCTAGTTCATTTTGGAAAAGCACTTCACTGGTGAAGCCATTTGAAAAAGAGGTGTTTGACACAACTTTTGCATGAGCCAGAGCCGAAGCTGAAAAATAAGCCCTACCAAAGGGGCCCCAAACACAGAACATAGCAGCTCCGTTCCTAGAATCAGGGATGGAACAATTCCGTTCTACTTGACTTCTTAACCAAACACTACCTTAATCTTGATAGGAATAGAATTAGCCCCAGTTAGAATATTAAAATGAACCGCATCAGCATAAGAGAGCTTTTTAAATTCCTGCCAATATGATTCCAAGTTGCAGCTTCTTCAGCACAGTAATTATCATATTCACGTACCCAATTAGGGTCATCATTATTCCAGGGATGAAAGTATGCTTTGAAAAATTCGCAATCCACCGATCTCAGCTTATAGATCGAGAAACCCACATTCTTGGAGAAGACAGAGGATTGAAAACCCCTTGAGGACAATTGAATCACTTTGAAAGCATCCGCAAAACCTACAATGATTGATTGAAGAATAAAACCCACATTTTGAGCAGAAAGACTGATCCTGCATATACCAACGGATAAAACAAGATAGAAATCAGAGAGCGGTCCGCGCTCTCGTTTACTATTCTGAAATTGTTGTACGTCAGAGAATAACTTTTAACGATCCACATTTTGTTAGAATAAAACAATATCAACAATTCACAAATGTATTAGCATCCATTATCCAAAGTGCCTATTGTTATGGCTATAGATGAGTACCGTTGGATCCCCGCCACTGGGTAATTTTTCGCGCTGTTAAACAGTTGGACCTTTTGTTGGAAAACCTTGAACATGACACAAATGGTAAAATGGGAGTAGACCGCTAGCCCACGTAAGCACGGTTTCAGTTCAAAACCATTCTCCACTGTTCCTCCGCTCCCTCTGTCTCGTCGTCTCCCATCTCCGGCTAGGGTTTGCCCTTTCCACCGCGTCCGACGCCTACCTCGCCCGCGCCACTGCAGGGACCAAGGATGTCGCAACAGCAAGGTGTGGAGGAGCCGCCGCCGGCACCGCTGCCGGCGGCGGAAGGCGAGGCACAACCGGCCGCCGATATCCCCATGAGCGAGGCCGCGGAGGTGGAGGATGAGGAGGAGGAACCCGTCGTGGGGGAGGGGGAGGACGGTGCAGACGGGGCCGCCGACGCCGTCGATTCCGTCAATGCTTCAGCGAAACCCGAAGCAGAGGGCGCGGAGGAGGAGGGGGGCAGCGACAGGAAGGAGCGGAATGGTGGCCCGACGGCGGATTTGGTTGGCGAGGTTGTGAAGTTGGAGAATGGGGACGGGCCTGTGACGGTGGGCGGCTCGGTGGACGAGGGTCGAGGTGGAGATGGCGGTGACGACAAAGGCCTGGCTGGTCAGAATCAGCCTGCTGTGAACCAGCTTTTGCTGGCGCCGGCTGAGGAGGATCTGGCATTGTCCAAGATCTCAGATAATTCCTTCATGTTCGATTACACCACTGGTGGCGATGACTCGGGGACTGAGGAGGAGCAGGCTGCCTTCATGAAGGAGCTCGAGCGTTTCCACAGGGAGAAAATGTTGGAGTTCAAGCCTCCGAAGTTTTATGGCGAAGGATTGAATTGCCTCAAGTAAGCACACAAACCACAAAACCTTTTTTTTCTGTTATTACTCATTGTCCTGTGACGACGCCGTCAAGTAATAGTATCTTTACTATCATTAGATTGTGGAGACAAGTTACTGGATTGGGTGGCTATGATCAGGTACCCGTCTTCAATATTTATGCCTTTTTGGTTTCTTTTGAAGAAAACAAGAATGATTCTGTTTGTAAAGGAACGGTTGAATTATGTGTTATATTTGCATCACACATATTCGGTCGTTTAATATTGGTTTCTGCTGAAAATGAGCACATGTCTGGAACATGTCTGTAGAAAAGAGCCTCTTGCTAGAGTTTAATCCTGAGTTTCTCACCCTATCTGCCTTTGCTTTCCTATGTTTGTACTTAGCATATCATACCCATCTGACTTTGTACCTCAAGGATGAGTAAGAATTTTGACTAGCTTGTCCAGTTTTGTTCACATATGTTTTCTTTGACCATTAGATTATATTAATTTTACAGTTTGCACAAAAGGTGCCAGCATTATCGTTTATCTGATTTCTGGTTTCTCCCTTTTCTCTTCTAGAGTCATACAAAACCATTATAATAATTGATCATACTGTTCAATGTTATCAAGTCGTTTGACTATTGTGATTAGTCAGGCTTATCGGTGCGGTGATCAGTTATACACTTCGAGTAGTCACTATTAATTATGAATAGTCACTATTAGTCGGGCTGATCGGTGCCATGGCCCATGGCGACTAGGGTCAGTTAGATGTTTGGAAAATTGTTGTTGTTATATTTCTTTGGCATGGAATATGTTTAGCCTATACACCTTTGTAGCATTTCGTGTCCACTTCCATGTTAAAATCTTCTAGTCAATGTTCAAAAAGATTACTGTGTAGCCTGCCTATGAAACACTAGTGCTCCTGTCTGACTCTGGAAGTCAGTGATGCACCATCCCTGCTCTTATTACCCTGATTGACACTGTTTTTTACATGTATAATTTACCTTTACACAAAGAAAGCTATATAATAAAGCAATGGTAAAGGTTTCAACAAGGAACAAAAAATAACCTTTATAAGCATGATTATTTCTATCTGAGAATGAACCATTTGCAGAGTAAATAGCTATACTGATAATCACTTTCAGCGATGATGAAATGTAACCATGGTGTGTTTGTAGACATAAACTAGCAAATGTGGTTTGCTTAAGTGGGAAAGTTCTGTGTGTTGCTATTCTCTACCAAATTGATGACATAACTTTTCTCCGCGCCAATATAATTTTTTTTGTGGGACTCTAAAATGTATCTGTTGATTTGTGGTCAATGGTCATGACTATTTTCCCCCAGCTTCTTGGAAGGTGGTTGTGGTTGATTAACTTTGCTGTATGGGAGAGGGGGAGGGAGAGATATTTTGCCTCATATGCTCGCTAATTAGTTGCATCAACACTGAACAGGTGACATCATGCAAGCTGTGGCGTCAAGTAGGAGAGTCATTCAAACCTCCAAAGTATGAATTTAATAGCCTGCAACTCATATGATGATCCTCAACTGTCATTCTAACAGAAACTGGGACATAGTTCACATAAGCTCTTCTTTCTGTACTCCCATGATGTGACTTGCATGTTTGTGCAGGACATGCACAACTGTTTCATGGACTTTCCGTAACTTCTATGAGAAGGTAATTTTACATTCATGGTTCCTGGGGTACCTGTTCAGCCTTTATAGCTTCTAGTTTCAGCACCATTTTAGCGCTTGAGAGTTGTCATGTGGTACCTACCATGACAGTTTGTTGAATAGAAAACTTTTCATCTAAGCACATATTTCATGGGCATGTCAATTGAGTCTTGCCAGCTCAAATACATGCCATTATTTAGAAGTTTTACCAAGCTGTTGACATAGGATTATGCCTTAAATTTAATCTAATCTTTTTAATTGGTATATTATAGAGCTGATCAAATTTAAGCTTGTATTCTGGATTTCTTAGTGGTACGATTTGTAGTGTGAGATGCTTGTCAAATACTGTTTTTTTTATTTTCCTCTCTTTACAGGCACTCCTTGAATACGAGAAACACAAAATCGAAACAGGAGAGTTCCAAGTAGCTTCATCTGCTCTACCAGACCGGTTTGGTTCTGAGAGTCAGGTACAGTTTTATGTGGCCTAGTATATAAACTTAGCACAATCTAGTTTCAATGTGAAATTCATTTTAAATCAAAGATCTGTGATATTTTTATGTACTCCCTCCGTCTCAAAATTTAAGGCAGAATTTAACTTTGTGTGCTTTTTAAGATCACTCTTATAATGTAGTTTAATTTATGGCAACAAAAGTTTGGTCATTAGAGAGTATTTCGAAATACAAATCCACTGTAACAACTTTTGTAGTATAAACTTTTCATATGATTAGAATAATTGTTGGTCAAAGATAACAAATTTTCAATTTTGAGATATATTCAAGCCTTGCGATTCGGGACAGATAATACTTCTAAGTGCTGGCAGGATGCTCATGCAGTTGTGCTAAAACATGGGAAAGATATGCAAGGGGACTAAAGTTCAGGTTTTATTACTGTATGTTTGCCCAGGTGGGTGGAAGCCATGTATCTGGTTCTGGAAGAGCCAGAAGAGAATCTGCAACTCGTGCAATGCAAGGTTGGCATTCTCAGCGCCTACTAGGGAATGGTGAAATCGCTGACCCTATAATTAAGGTATTTGTTGCTTTCAAATCAAGGGTTACTAGCAATCTTCACTTTGTTGTATATTAATATAATACTTTTTAATTTTTTTAGGATAAAGGGCATATTGTCTTAAAGAAGGATAAAACTCCTAAAAGCAGTGGTACCTTTCTGCATTATGTTTCATTTTACTTCTGTTCTGCCATTACTTACTAATTGTTGTGAGTGGATTGGATCTTGGAGAGGCCCCTTGATCTCTCCTTGTACTATCTTTTTCTTAATGAAATGAAGTGCAGCTCTTATGCATTGTTCGAGAAAAAAATGCTTACTAATCCTTGGGTCTGTAGGTTCTGCCAAGAGGAAAAGGACACTATCCCTGGAAGATGACAGGGTGATACCTTATAAATCTGATCAGCTACAGTAAATCCCCTGTGCACTTATAATATTCACGCAAGCCATGCATTCTATTTTTCTATCTATTGCTGTTAGAAGATCAGTAATAATTGCAACACTGCTTCACACAATTAGCTTCATTCTGTTCTTTTGCATGGATAATCATAGTCCAGCGGGGCGTAATATCCATTTGAATAACTACTTAGGCTTGGCATGGCATTAGTTTGTTTTTCTTCTTCATCCTTGGACTTCGATTGATTTGATGAATTATTGTTATCTAGCAGAAATGACTCGATGGTTATTGACATGGGCCCCCCTGCTGATTGGGTGAAAATAAATGTTAGGAAAACTGTGAGTATCTGTATCTCACCTTTATCTGTTGCTAAATCTTATAGCTCTATGCTGTTTCTTATTGGTTTGTTGTTTCCTCATAGTTTTCAGTTCCATTAGTTTCCGATTGAAATATTGAAGCACTGAAATTGTGCCAGTGAACGTGTGAACCACTTATTCTTTATGAAATGTATATATGTCAGTTAGGTCTTGTGGTTATTAAGGAAATTTTCGTGAAGAATATAGGCTAGCCAGGAACCAGTGAAGCTATGATCATTTGGGGGCATTTTGTGAAAGAGATTATGTTTTAATAAATTTATTTATTTTCATTCTATTTTATTTCTTTCAGAAAGATTGCTATGAAGTCTATGCGTTGGTTCCTGGCCTTCTGAGGGAAGAGGTAAGTAAATGCAAAACTTTTTTAATGATTGATTTTTGTCCTTAAATTATGTTCTCCTCTTTGTGCTGCAAAAGTTGGAGCGTCTGATGCATGGTTTGATGCAGGTACATGTTCAGTCCGACCCAGCTGGTCGTTTGATAGTTACTGGAGAGCCTGAGCAATTGGATAACCCATGGGGTGTCACTCCATTCAAGAAGGTCTGTCAGCTGTTTGAATTGTATCTTGATGGGTGTTTTTTTTGCTTTTAAGGATATATACACTCCTTACTAAAACTTGTACATTCTTTTCAGGTCATTAGTTTGCCTTCCCGCATTGACCCTCACCAAACCTCCGCAGTTGTCACCCTCCATGGGCAGCTATTTGTGCGTGCACCATTTGAACAATCAAAATAATGTTGATGCCACAATGAATAATACAAGTATGCCCTTGTTTCCCAATGGTAGACTGCTAGGTCTATATGTTATCCCTCCAAATCTGAAATTGTTATCCATAAAAAATGAGAGATGCATAGTTTATTTTATGAGTTAAATGCATCAGCGACACCTAAACTTGTCAAAGGGTGCCACCTAGGCCCATGAACTTTTGTAAATGTGTTTTGGGTCCCTAAATTTGCTTTATGGTGCACTACACATCCCTAAACTTGTAAAATGGTGTATCACAGGTTCATTTCTGGACCATAGTCACCATACTGATCATTGTGGTGCACCACTTAACAAGTTTAGGGTCCTAGAAATGTGTTTTCAAAGTTCATGAACAAAGTGGCACCTCTTAACAACTTCAGGGGCTGCTCATGCATTTAACCCTTTTTTTAATAAAAACTATACACCTCTGAAATATTGTTTGTATATATTAAATGCAATGATTTTCTTTTGTCCTGCTTGTGTCAGGCCCCAGCCAAAAGTTACAAGATTACATGTTTGCACACTTGTGGAACCAGCTGTGAACTCAGCACCTGTTTTGTACTTACCACACCCCTAACCAACTTGTCTCTCTTTCAGGTTTACCGTATGGGTGGGGATTATTTTGTTGTGACATGAGCTTAGAATTTCTCACCCTGACCGTCGCCAAAAACTAGGTCCTTGCTGATTCTAATGCTTCAAGACTCTTCCGTGCTAGATCTCGCCTGTATCAAGTTAAACTCATTAGTTGACATAGTTCTGTGTGTATTCGGGTGCGCCCATTGGCTGTGAATTGTAGCTAAAGCAAAGTTACTAAGCCTAGAGTTTAGGATGTTAATAGCCTGATGCTCAACATGTCCATGGTTTCTTAATTTAACCAGCACAAAGTGTACTGTTTGTAGCAATGCAGTATGTAGCATGTTCCCATTATTTGAGCTCTGGAACATGGACACAGGTAGGCTCGTTGCTTGTTGCCGGTGTATTGCTAATTTTGCTATTCAACTTGTATTGTCAAAAGCTATGGCCTCCCCCTGTAACCTGCCTTCTTATTGTGCGACTTTGTGATTACCAAGTTAGCTCTTAAGATATTTTACATGATGGGCTTTCCGTCAGGTCTGAATGTGTGTGAGGTTTGACTTACAGGCCGTGCTGTGTTGGTACAAGGGCTTGTTTTGTTTCCATAGTGCTAAAGTTTATCACATGTTAAATTTTGCTGAAGTTTAGCACTTGAGGGCTTTTAAAAAAATAAAAGGCTGTAGGGAAAACCCTACAACATGATTTTATTAAATAATGAGAAGAGGGAACAAGAAATGGACCAAGAGAAGGAAACACACACAAAAAAACAAGTGGCTATAGAGAATTTAGCCACAAATATGCCCTAAGCCTCCGAACGCTGTTAGACCTAATCATTTACAACTTTAGCCTCTGAACGCTATTAAATCTAAGCATTTGTAACTTCAGCATGGCATTGAAGTTGTCCTTCCAAGAAAGGAAAATGGGGACGTATTCTTAAAGATAAAGTCATTCCTCTGTTTCCAAGTTCATCAGACTACTGCTGTTAGAACATGTATAAAGAAGTGCCCAAAGGTATCCCTTGCAGTCTCAATCATAGTGAAAAAATCCAGGTCGTGGCACCAATAAATTCCAACATAGTTCTAACATTTTGTACTGAAGGGACAACCAAAAGGAGGATGATAAGTTGTTTCTTCATAGCCTGATCACAGAGAACAGTTGAGATCGCTGCCCTCATTTAGAAAGCCTTTTCTTTTTAAGATGTTCTTCGAGTTGATTTTATCCCAGAAAACCAACCAAACGAAGACTTTTGCTTTGGACCGCCAGATCCAAATGAAAGGAACTAGGGTTGGATGGATCGAAAAATTAGCTTGTAGAATTTGGAGGAGCTAAAGCACTCATTTCCCCACGTATAAATTGAAATGTCCTTGCCAACTCTAGTAGCTTGCATCTGATAAAAAATCCTGCAGGACAAGTGACATTTCTAAGTAGCCTAAGGGGAGAGGGGAGTGTGAAAATTATCTTCCGAAGACATATTCTCGAGAAAATCTTGCATAGACCAGCTTTGTCTCCTAGCAAAAGATAATAGGCAATTTGAGAGAGAAGTTGTTCCAAACATCATGCCACAGGAAGATGGTCCTACCATCACCAACCCATGGCATAGAGTGGCCTCTATAATAATCAACCAATGTTATCATGTCTTTCCAGTAGAAGGAACCCTTTACCTGAGAGGCATGACGAATCTGACCTGAGGCATAATATGAGTTCTAGACAAGATTAACCAAGGGGATATCATGCCTTCCATAGAACTTATGCAAAAACTTGAGAAGCATATATGTGTTCTGGATCTTCAAGTTGAGAACCCGAGACCACCCTTATTCTTCGGATGAGTTACCTTCTCCCATGCAATAAGGGAGTTCCGTTGAGCAGATTCAATGTTGCCTCCTCAAAGACAATATCTTCTAATGTGGTTAATGGTATTTGTAACACCTCTGGTGTTACTAGAACTAAAATTTGAGCATGGCATCATATGCATTGACATGTCATTATGTTTGTTACACCTAGAATGCATCTACTAGGCTAAAACTTCAAAACAAATGTGATGTGATGTCTTGAAGTACTTCTTAACCCTAGAGTAGGGTATTTAACCATGGGATTAGGGCATATGGATGAATGTGAGGCCAAAATGAGTATTACTTGAAAAGTTATTGGAAATGTTCACAAGAGATTAAGCTTGATGAATATGAGTGGCACAAAAACCATAGAGTGCTCAAAACCCTAAGAGGAACCCTAGAAACCCCTAATTTGTGCCCTATAGAGTGATTTCAATTTCTATACACTTTTGGACCAAAGTGTATATATCAAAGTGGTAGAACATAAAAAACCAAACAACTTTTACATTGGAGGATTTTCAAGTAATGTGGAACAAATTGGAATTAATTGCAAAAAGCCACAAGGACACCCATATGGCTATCTCTGAAATCAGTGTGATTGAGCCGATTTTGGAACCTTGTATTTCTTAATCCATGAAGATTTTGCCCCAAATCATTCCAATAAACTTGTAGAGCTATGTTAGGGGTACAAGTTTGATTAAGAGACTAAGCATTGATGTTGTACAAAAATTGGAGAAAAATGGACTAAAAGTTAGGCTGTCAGTCGAATCAGGTGTTAGGGTTTGACTGACAGTGAGCTCGGATGAACTTTAGAGGCTGAATTCTGTATAATTCGATGATAATTCGATCAAGGTCTTTATAACAAAATCCAAGCTGGTTTATAGAGAAACAACTTTGGTGCAGATGGATCGATAGCTCTCCACATGAAAATGGAGAATGGAGCTTCTCAATCTGCTCTGTCAAGCGCAATGAAAGGAATTCACGTGGTACAGTAACCTGACGAAGATCGCCAAGTTCAGTGCACCGCCGCCGGTGATCCTGCGCCGTGATCCTCGTTGGCGTTGCGATTCGTGCCCGGTGGTACGCGGATCCCTACGTAAAGTGAAAGATCTCGCGCAGGGGATGAAGTCGGGGCACTATTACTGCCCAGTCGTCGTACCCACTTGCGCAGTGACGTGGCCGGACGGTCATCACCGTGGAGGTCGCCATTCACTGCGATTGTGCCACGCCATAGTTCTTTCACCACGTACCCTCCACCATGGCAAGCTAAGAGTTACCGCCCTTGAGTCATAGTGTCGTTGAACGCCATGACGAGCTCACCAGTGCAACATCCTGTCACCATCGTGATCCAAATCTCCTTTAAATTCGGGACAACCGTGGCCAGCTGCTATAATTGAGTGCACAGCCAACTCCATTAGTTTATCACGAACCCAGAGCACCCACTCCCGCCTTCGATTAGCCACCGTAGCGCCCTAATTTAGTTCTTCCCACAAATCGGTCATCTGCGCCACTGTGTGACACCGCGCCGTGGATAGCCATCTCTAGGTTCGCTCTCGCCCTCCTTATCCATGTTTCATCACTCTCGCACGCTTGTGATGCTTGTCAGCTCAACCAATTGAGCTAGACCGCGCTTAATCGTCGGGAACGCCTCGGTGTTCGTCGTCGTCGTGGATAGGAGAATCCAGGGCCGTATTAGTTCAATTAGGGCATGGACTAGACTCGCCTGGGCTCGGGGATGGTGATATGATGCTTAGTTCCGGCGGTCGTCGTCATTTAGGACGGATTCCGGTGATGAGACAGTCGGCGGGTGAACGCGCCGTCGCCAGGGACTTATCCAGCGAAGAAATAGAAGTCTAGGGGTCTTAGTGCAAATGTCAGTGAGACATAGGTAGGGATGGATCCGGATATTTATTCGGATGTCATTTTTTGGTCTTCTTTCTTCGATTGTCAACAACTAACATATAGAATTTTCTATGTAAATTTATATTCTTGTTTTTAGCATTGAGACTATTAATCTTCACAAAAAATAAACATTAAATTCATTCTATATCTTTTTAAATAATTCATATAAAATTTGGATGTCTATCCGAATACGGATTCAGATGTTTTTTCACCTTTTTTGTTCTAGGGAGAAAATAATGTACAAAAAAAATTTATACAAAAATTTATTTAAATACTTCATAATATTCTTAATAACATTGCCAAAAATTAACTTTAAATTCTATGTATAGCTATGCTAAAATATTAGATTTGTGATACAAGTCGGATGTTTTAGGAACATCCCTAGACATAGGAATAGTGCCAGGGATTCTTTTCCGGTTATTCGAATCACCAAAGGTCTCTGCGCAAGTTTGCCAACGCGGGCGCGCGTGGGCACGGGTTTTCCATGTTTGTGGGCCGGACCGGGCTAGAAGCAGCCCAGTACTATTCATTCATTTTCTTTTTCTACTAGACTTGGAAAATTATAGGAAATTCTAGAAAAATGGTAAAATTATAAGGCCAATTTTGCTAAACTCCTAAATTCATCTAGTATTTAATAAAAATAGTTCCAAGATTTTTAGTCCAAACCTGGAATTATTTGGCATTTAAAGATACCTATACTTAGCCTTTTAGAATTTTAGAATTAGGTTGTTAAGCTCCAAAAATAATAAAATTTTTTGGGTAAGCTTAATTTGATGATTAAAGCCCTTGGGTAAAGTTTGGCATACTTTGGACATTGTTTGGTCCCAAACCCGAAACCCTAGCTCCCTATGGTATAATTGCCTAACCCCAATAGAATACTAACTCAGGGAACCCTAGTGACTTAGGTGCACCGTGAAGGAAAGTTGTATTCATGATACAACTTTGTGTGCTTCTATTATAACTGCATATTCATAGCATCACATAAGCATTCATGTATATGTATTGTTATGTATAGAGAACGAAGATGTCGAGGACCATAATTAGGGGTACCCCCAAGACTCCTAATCTCAGCTGGTAACCCCCATCAGCACAAAGCTGCAAAGGTCTGATGGGTGCGATTAAGTCAAGGCTCGGTCCACTCAAGGGACACGATCTCGCCTCACCCGAGCCCAGCCTCGGGCAAGGGCAGCCGACCCCGGAGGATTCACGTCTCGCCCGAGGGCCCCCTCAAGCAACGGACACACCTTCGGCTCGCCCGAGGCCCAGTCTTCGCCAAGAAGCAACCTTGGTCAAATCGCCACAACGACCGACCGTATCGCAGGAGCATTTAATGCAAAGGTGGCCTGACACCTTATCCTGACGCGCGCCTTTCAGTCGACTGAGCCGAAGTGACCGCCGTCACTTCGCCGCTCCACTGACCAGCCTGACAAGAAGACAACGTCGCCCGCGCCGCTCCGACTGCTGTGCCACTCGACAGAGTGAGGCTGACAGCAGCCAAGTCCGGTCTCAGGCGCCATAGGAAACTCCGCCTCGCCCGACCTAGGGCTCGGACTCGGGCTCAGCCCCGGAAGACGACGAACTCCGCCTCGCCCGACCCAGGGCTCGGACTCGGGCTCAGCCCCAGAAGACGACGAACTCCGCCTTGCCCGACCCAGGGCTCGGACTCGGGCTCAGCCCCGGAAGACGACGAACTCCGCCTCGCCCGACCCAGGGCTCGGACTCGGGCTCAGCCCCGGAAGACGGAAACTCCGCCTCGCCCGACCCAGGGCTCAGACTCGACCTCAACCTCAGAAGACAGACTCGACCTCGACCTCGGAGGAGCCTCCGCCTCGCCCTACCCAGGGCTCGGACCGACCACGTCACAGGAGGAGCCATCATTACCCTACCCCTAGCTAGCTCAGGCTACGGGGAACAAGACCGGCGTCCCATCTGGCTCGCCCCGGTAAACAAGTAATGATGGCGCCCCACACGCTCCATGACGACGGCGGCTCTCAGCCCTCTTACGGAAGCAAGGAGACGTCAGCAAGGACTCGACAGCCCCGACAGCTGTCCTTCCGCCAGGCTCCAGCGCTCCTCCGACGGCCACGACATCACACGAACAGAGTGCCAAAACCTCTCCGGCTGCCACGACAGCATGTACTTAGGGCACTAGCTCCTCTCTGCTAGACACGTTAGCACACTGCTACACCTCCCAGTTGTACACCTGGACCCCCTCCTTACGCCTATAAAAGGAAGGTCCAGGGCCCTCTTACAGAAGGTTGG
This sequence comes from Zea mays, assembly GCF_902167145.1. NCBI lineage: Eukaryota > Viridiplantae > Streptophyta > Magnoliopsida > Poales > Poaceae > Zea > Zea mays. Next base: position 107,974,689 of record NC_050101.1, on the reverse strand, counting down.
CCGCGCGGGGGAAGGACGGGACGACGCGCATAAGCCTCTCGCTCTCTCCCACGCGGACGCTTGTAACCCCCTACTGCAAGCGCACTCGACCTGGGCGCGGGACAAACACGAAGGCCGCGGGTTTCCCCTTTTACGCCTGTCTCCCTCCGGCTTCTTCCCCCCTTCGCGCTCCGTCTCGCGCCGACCCATCTGGGCTGGGGCACGCGGCGACAATTTACTCGTCGGTCCAGGGACCCCCGGGTTCGAAACGCCGACAGAATGGTAGTCGAAGAAGAAGTTGTCCCGCAAGCTGAAATTCCACCTGTCGAGAACAACTTCTACTTTGATATCTGTGGGTCAGACCCTAAGCCTCCTATAACCAAAGCAAGCCCCGGTGCATTTATCCCTTTTCTTGTTGTTTTAAACTTTTTATCACTTGAAATGATGCATTAGGTGATAGGGGTTGTGTGCTAAACAATTGTTGCATTTCTTTCCTTGGAACTGATTACCATTCCTTGATACATGTTTTACTTAAAAATTTTCTGATGCTTAGTCTTGCCTTAGAAGACAAAATGTTTTGTTTTAAACAAAGATGATGCTTCATATGGGAGGGGAAGTTTTCAAAGAAAAGACTTGATGGTGAATCCATCATGGGCATGATGGGTTCAACATCGGAAAAAATGTACCTCTGTCAGGTACCAAATTTTGGGTTGTAAATAATAAAGACGAGACCGGGTGGGTGACTTGCACGAGAAGGAAGTCTCGGTGTAGTGTCTCCGTCTGAGTTGATTAAGGACTGTGTCGATGTAGGCTTGATGATTGAGAATCTTTTAACTGGCCACATGCCTCGTCATGGGTAAGCTTTGCCTCAGTCGGACCAATACCAGAAAGGCCACCACGCAATGAGAGTGGAGAGATGGCGAGAGTAGCTTATACCCTCCGTGGCAAGAGGCTGGACGGTGGTGTATATGTGCTCTCGGTTGGCGTGAACTCGTTCTGGTCTTGAGAAACCCGGTGGCGAGTTGATATATGCAAGGGTTAAGTGCTACATATGTCGTGTGGTGGAGTCCCCAGCTGGGTATTAATCAATTCGGATCACCGTTACTTCTCGGACATGAAGACTTGGTCACTGACTTACACATAGCAATCAAGTGAACTCAAGTGGTGATAAAAGATGGCTAGTGTAGGCCAAGTGCTTGAACTAGGATAGAAAAAACTCTAGATATATGTAATGACTTAACCTGATAATAAAACTAGATTTTTAAGGATCCACTGTTAGTGAGCATTTCAGCAAACAGAGTCTTTGATTCTTGATCAGCTTTACCTTGAATCCCACAAGCCAGCATATCCTTGAGAAGTCTTTTTCCTTTGTCGGGTAAGACTTGCGAAAGTACACTCCGTACTTAGGGTTTTCGAACCCATGTTGTTGTAGGTGATGAAACAACCGAGTTTTGCTGTTTCTGCTCAAAGGTGGTGCTAAAGGAGGAGGTAAATCAGTAAACTTGTTGGTGGGAGGATGTTTTACCTCCCTGATATGTAATAATATGTTATGCACTCAGACACCCGGTGTTGTACTAAATACTCTCTATATATTTTATATATGAATGTAAATTATGTTATCGTAATCCTTCCGCTTATTCTTACTCCAATTATGTGTGTAATGTCTGCGTGATGGGTGAAGCGCTCTTGGGCGATATGATGATGATACAGATGACCGAACTTGTCGAGTGATTATGCGCATCTACAGGGTTGTCCGAGGTCCTTAGTACAAGGACATCTATAGGTGGGCCTAATACCTTGGGAGGTTCCGTGATAGTATTGGTAACGGAAGACGACAGTTTAAGAGTGCACATAGCAAATATAGGTATCGCCGAAAAGGTGGAGTTGACAAGGGTGAGTCTCCCAGCCATCGACAGGCAAGTACTGGTGTCATTCAACCTTCTCTCAATTCTAGTAATGGGAAGAAGATAGTTGCGGTTAAATACAACAAACTACCAATCATATAATGGCAGAGAGTTTGGTTAATAGGTTTACCTCCCTTGTTTAGGTTAAACCTAGACACTGTTAAATTTAACAAACTATCAATCATAGAATTATAGAGAGTTTGGTTAATCGATTTACCTCCATCTAAGCCGAGGTGTCCATTAGATGGTATTAGAGTCTTAGTTGGCTTACAACTAGGTAGAAAAGTCGCACTGATCACCAGGAAGTTGATGGTTTTGCATTGGGAGAATAAGTCGTCATTGGTACCCTGAGATGTTGTCGCCGAAGATGACTTTTTCTCCCGATCGAAGATGACTTCTTCTCCCGATATGAAACCCATTGTTGTTGTCAACTTTTGGGTGATCAGTGCGACTTCTCTACATGACACACCAACAACAATAATAGCTACTTCCCATGAACTTCTATTTAAGACTAAATCTTTGAGTATATTTCATCCTCTCAAGTCCCCTTTTACTGTCTCTTCACATGTTAATTGTGGTCTTCCTATTCCTCTCTTCATTACTATCGTGTCTTAGGATCCGACTACTCTCTGGCGCTTCTCAAGGTCTCTGTTAGACATGTCCAAACCACCTCCATCAATGTTGGACAACTTTTCTTCATTGGTGCTACCACTAGACTATCATGTATATCATCATTTTGAATTTGATCGCTTCTTGTATGACCATAAACCCAACTCAACATACACATTTCTGCAACACTCATCTGTTGAATATGTCATCTTTTTGTAGGCCAACATTCTGCACCATACATCGTAGCATGTCTAATTGTTGTCTTATAAAACTTGCCTTGTAGCTTTCGGGGCACCTTTTGTCATGTAGAACGCTAGATGCTTGGCACCACTTCATCTGTCCTGCTTAGATTTTATATTTAACATCTTCATCAATATCTCCTCTACATATCATTGACCCTAAATACCTAAACCTTTCCTTCCTCGGCACTACCTGACCTTTCACACTAACATCTCCCTCCTTATGTGTACAACCGAAATCACATCTCCTAGCCAACAATTATTCATTTTGAGAATGAATCATGACATAGTTACCTCAAACTTCTTCAAACTCTGCAACATGGCTATCCATCCTTGTCAGAAGAAATTAACATAGAGTCTCATGTACTTGATACATGTGAGCAAATATTGTGCGCAGGACACAAACCATGCGTCTCAAAGAAATTCATCTTTAGACCATCTTTAGCGGAGTGTGTATATGACATGCAAAATATTTTTTACACTATAGTCTGAACTGTATATAGAAAAGTTTTAAATAGTGAGTGGGATGGGGAGGTCGTTGGAGATAGCCTTACATCGTGCAGCGCCGCTGAGCACGACTAAGAAAGAGGCATTGGCTGCTAGGACTCCTCTGGTCCTTCAAGTGATGAAATTGTTGGGTTCTCTGGACAGGGATTCTTTTAGGGCAAGTTTGGAATCTCTTAATCCCCAGGAATCCCGGAGGGGATTTAAATTTCCAAACTAACTCTTAGCAGAATAAAAGTAATTTAGACAAATATCTTTGGAATTGAATTCCATTCTAATAATAGAATTCGGTGCTAATATTTAGTTATGTTTTAAGCACATTATGAAAAGCAAGCACAAAATTTTGTATACTTTGTGTATTATTTTCTGCATACAACAAAAAAGTGAAAAATCATCTAAATTTTATATCTATCATTTGTGAAGATATAGGACAAAAATTTGAGACTTACTTTTTATGAATCTTAACAAGCTCAATATTAACAACAATAATACAGATTTTTGCAGATTATATATTCTGTTTATTCGCCATAGAAGGAAAAAACTAACACCTGAATAAGTATCCGTATCCATCCCTAGTTTTCCCCATCCGTTGCAACTTGCAATAAATCATGTTCTTTCCCAAGATAGGGATGTCATTATTTGATTACAGTTGTCAGTTGACACAGATGACATATATAGTTTACATTTTCAGTATAATAATGTACATGACTCACTGACAATGCAATGACATTGAAATACCTATTCCCTCTAATGAGACATGAAAACATGCACTGAAGGTGCTAAGAGAATTAATATACACAACCAGATGTTTTCAAAGAATGGACCTGTTCTACGATTTGGACCACTACATGACCTATATTATACACAGGTTGGAGGCCGGACTCCATTTCCGGCATCCACTTTGGTCCTGCACAGACCATCAGCTATCAGGATGTCTGGCAGATGGGGAATGTACAGACACTGACAGAAGCTGAGCAAGAGGGGCTTCATCTTCAGTCGCTCGAGCTTGCCTGCCCCTTCCCGCGGAGCAGATCAGACACTCACGTTATAAGAAGTTCAGGTAACCATGGATAGGGACAACCTGCAGACTGCAGTATGATAAGAAACAGTACATCGATCAGCCTAGATGCAACGTAGACTGATGCCCTTTAATAAATGGCCCCGCTGCAAATGTTAGATAAATGTGATAGCTAACCTTTAGAGAGCAAACGAAAACAATTTGCAAGAAAAAAGCATGCCGCCCAATTTAGCGGTACAACTTTTCTTAGTCCTGCTGCAGACTATAGGATACCTACAGGGAGGGAAACAAGATGTTACAACAGATCAACGGCAGGAGTATTTCAGACGTAAACAGTAAACACACCTAAAATTCGTCACTTTCTGGCATCCTTGTCAACCTGTCGCTTGTTCAGAAACGTTGTTCTGTGGGAATGGCGGTGCACGAGCAGGGGCCAAAAGCTGTTGCTGAGGTCGTGGAGCTCCTGTTTTCACAAATTATATGAAGAGCATGATAAGCTGTGGCGCCCTAAGCAATTGAAAATATTCTTGGACAAGTTCATTTGATTCCACTCAACAGTTTCTTACCTGGAGGAAATTGTTGAAGTGGTGGTATGCGCACAACATTTGCAGCGTTAACATTCTGATTCGATAGTGGGAGAACACGACTTGGGGCATAACCAAGAGAATAAGCATGATCACTTGGTACAGGTTGGCCAGACTGCCCATATGGGTAGACTGCTGGGCCTACTGTCCTTGGGCCACCGTAAACTGGAATATACTGTTGTCCAACATATGGACCATATGCATTCTACAAAGCTAAAAATAAAACAGATGAGCAACAATTTAAAATCATTTCATCTTAGTCAAGAAAAGGATGTGGTTTAATGTTTTTGGAGTTCTCAACCTGCTGATATAGGTATTCAGGTCCATATGCTGATGGCCTGCATTGAAAAAAAATGGTCATTACTTAAGCGGATAGGCTTTTAAAATTGGAACTAAAAAGCTACTCCTGTAAGGGGATACTATATGTACACTGCATCCTGCTAATCATAGAGTTCCAGACTAGCTACAGCAACTTTAATCATATCGCCAGACATTCAAAACCAAACAGGAGATCAAATTCATAGCTGTGCATGATCTTTGCCAACAAGCAATGAGTGAGCTGTTAACCTACCCATAAGAAGAATATACAAAGGCCTGTGGGTAGTTGTAAGGGGATTGCTGATATGTTGGGCTTTGCACATACATGCCCCCTGGAACCGCCACACCTCCATTGTAAGGGATGACCGGCCTTATAGGTGCTACTATACCACATTGAAAAGAAGGGGAAATTTTGTCACAATAATTGAATACACACACAGGCTAAAAAGGTGAACATGCGTGCATTACATTAAGCCATAAGAAAGTTTCTTTGCAATAGGTTTTTGCAACTGAGACTAGCACACATTACTAGTGAAACTCATTGGCTACATGAGGAGTGTGGATGAATCATGGAGTTATAATTCACTTTGGAATTTTACTGGTGGGTCCTGGTCAGTACTTTTCTGATAGACAACGCACAAGCAATTTTTATAGCAAACTTGAGAAAACTTTGCTATTTTACTCTATATAACAGCACCTATAAGAAAATATTCAAGAAGGCTCATGAATAAACAGTAAACATCTCAATAAACTTTGCATTCCATCATGAACAAATATGTGGACCAATGCTTCACCTTGTGATGATTAATATCTCCAAATTCAAGTTGTAGACCATGAAACAGATGCCTGACATGTAAGTGGACCACTTTATTGAAAAGCAGTGATGATTGCCCACCCTTTCTGCCGCCCACCAGCTCATACTCTCTGTTATCTATTATTCTCTTCAATCAAGCCCCACATTACTATCTCTCTCCCAAATACGTTGGCAGAGAGGACTAGTAGTTGTGTTCGTTCGTATATTTTTGACAGCTAATGCTTTATTTTCATAAATGAGCTCGTAGAAGATCCTACAGTCCTCTTTGGGGCTAGAATGTTCAGGCAACGAATTAAATACATACTAGTTCTCTACTGACAAGTCCCTTTCCCTCTGTTAGCACTAGTGACAAGACTATTAGTTGGTGTTGAAAAGAAGGGGCGGTGAAATTAAGCATCAAGTTCTGTAACAATGAAATCATAGAAATGCCGTGATTTTGGTGAGTCCAAATCTCCAATACATTGGGAATAGAGCATAGATTAACAATTACTTTACACCAAGAGTGTAAGCAGATGAAAAGAATCATATGTATATTTAACAGCTGTACAATTAGGAAATCAGGGAACCAAGTAAGCAGACCTACCGAAAGGCACAGCTGGACCAGGACGCCCTAAGATGGCAAGATTGCAATTAGCACGCCGGCCATCGATCACTGGATATGGGTCCATGCAGGCCATCCTCGCCGACTCTGGGTCCTGGAAGGTTACCTATACACACCTCCACACATGATTAAAGTGAATCAAATCAAAAGTAGGAAAAAGGCGAAATATCTGAACCGAATTTGGACCCCCCCCCCCCCACACACACACAAAAAAAAAAGGTGTTCTTTTTCACCATACCCCCATGGAAATTCAAATAGTTCCCTGATTCATACAAGAAATAATGCTAAATTTCTTTTCCAATTCCATGGCACAAAATTGAACTAGGTTTCCAAAGCCTGAACACATAAACCCTAGAAATGCTCTTATCACAGCATCTTTCACTGGCTCCAGGTAACAAATTTAACTATTTCCCTCAATCCTATTGGTAATAAGTCAACACCCATCAAGATTCCTGCATACGGAATGCAAAACTCCCAAATTCTAACACCTCCACTGCATCAAGATTCCTGCATACGGAATGCAAAACTCCCAAATTCTAACACCTCCACTGCCAATTGCCACCGCCACAACAGCATCCACAGATGATCACAAAAGCTCCCAATTCAAACCACAAAGTTCATCTTTGCATACAGAATCAGTATCACACATTCGTCTCCATATTCGAATACAACAAACATTCAGCTCCAGAATCAAACCTGGCCAACACCTCGACCAGCATAGCACATAGGAACAGAAAGAAAAAAAACAGGAGGAAGGCGTGCTCACGAATCCGTAGCCCTTGGAGCGGCCTGTGGCGCGGTCGGTGATGACAACGGCCTCGAGGATGTCCCCGTAGACCTCAAAGTGGGCGCGAAGCCCCTCACTCCGCGTCTCCCAGGCGAGGCCGCCCACGAAAACCTTGGTGAAGGTGGTGTCTCCGTAAGGGCCGCTCAGGTAGTGTAGCGCCGGCGGCCCTCCGCCGCCACTTCCTCCGGTCCCCGCCGGCGACCGGTGCGGCGTCATCCCTCCCGCGGCCAGCTCACGCGCGGGCACGCGCGCGCGCGCCCGCAAACCCTAACCCTAGCAAGCAGGAGCAGCTGACTAAATGCTACACGACACACGCGCAAGTGAGGAGGCGAGCAGCGGATGCGGCCGGATAGCTAAGCTAGCGCTGATAGGCCCGCGCGCGCAGGGCGGGAGCGTAATTATAGCGGTGGGATGGCGCTAATCGGAGCAGCGGTTAGATTACGCGGGAGCGGGGCGGGGAAGGGGAGGGAGAAGGGAGTTGGTAAACTCTTTGCCATCTGCCAAGCAACGAACGCGCCAAGCCTGGACGGCCAGGCAGGAGGGAGGGAGGGAGAGGACTGGCCGACTGGAGGGGGAGGCCCGTGGCCAGTGGGAAATGGCCAAATGGTATGTACCTATGTGGACGTGGCAACAGTATAGATGCCAACGCGGTGAAGACTCGTCGGATTTGCTATTATAGATCTGATCTGACCCATTAGGCTGAGTACAGTGCACAGTCTCTCTCGCCCCTGCCACGTCAGCTCTCGGCTCCACTCTCGCCTCTATTGCTCCAGTGCACAGGCTGCAGCAGGCTACAGCCTCAGGCTATAGTCACATCAGCTTTTCTATTTCAGATTTCAGTAATTCACGCGGATTTATTTCAACGCTCAGAAAACACACAACATAATATTTTTATTGAATTAAAAATTACAAATTGCGTAATAATTAAAATAAAATTACATGACGATTTAAAAATACATAATAATTAATAGAAAATTACATAAATCTAATGATTATTATGTCCTCATACATGTTCAACCAAATCATTTAGTAGTTGTGTATACATCGATGTGTCCGTCATCTCGTTGTCCATTTGAATCCTAGCTGCTAGGCTCGGGGTTGTATTGTAGTAGATCGACGGGCCGACTGTAGAATCAACTGTCTCATATGTCTCGTCTAAATTGGCATCACGCTCGTCATCGATGATCATATTGTGCAAAATGACACATGCACGCATGATCAAACCAAGAGTACGTTGAGAGTAAGAACGTCCAGGAACTGCTATAATGTTGAACCGAGATTTCAACACTCCAAAAGCGCACTCAACATCTTTGCGCCATGCTGCTTGAGCATTTGTGAATAACTGATGTTTCTCACTTTGTGGAAGCGGAATACCCTTGATGAACACTCGACGACGCTTGGGCCGGCTCGACGACTCTTCATTGAGGTTGAGCATTGAAAGGGAATTAGACTTACACCCATTTTCCTAATTAATTTTGGTGGTTGAATTGCCCAACACAAATAACTGGACTAACTAGTTTGCTCTAGTGAATAAGTTATACAGGTGCTAAATGTTCACACTTAGCTAATAAAAAGACCAAGAATTGGGTTCAACAAAAGAGCAAAGGGATAACCGAAGTGTGCCCTGGTCTGGCGCACCGGACTGTCCGGTGCACCGGACAGTGTCCGGTGCACCAGGGGACATCACGCTGAACTCCTCACCTTCGGGAAAATCTAGAGGCGCTTTGCTATAATTCACCGAACTGTCCGGTGTACACCGGACAGTGTCCGGTGCCCCAAGGAAGAGCAACTCTGGAACTCGCCAGCTTCGGGAATTCGCTCCGCTATAATTCACCGGACATGTCCGGTGTGCACCGGACTGTCCGGTGAGCCAGCGGAGCAACGGCTACTTCGCGCCAACGGTCACCTGCAGAGGCATTAAATGCGCGCCAGAGCGCGCAGAAGTCAGGCACGCGCGAAGTGGCGCACCTGACACTCTACAGTGCATGTCCGGTGTGCCACCGGACATCCAGGCGGGCCCAGAAGTTAGAACTCCAACGGTCGGAACCCAACGGCCTGGTGACGTGGCTGGCGCACCGGACAGTGTCCGGTGTGCACCGGACTGTCCGGTGCACCATGCGACAGACAGCCCCACCAAACGGCTAGTTTGGTGGTTGGGGCTATAAATACCCCCAACCACCCCACATTCATAGCATCCAAGTTTTCTCACTTCAACTACTTACAAGAGCTCTAGCATTCAATTCTAGACACACCCAAGTGATCAAATCCTCTCCAAACTCCACACAACGCCCTAGTGATTAGAGAGAGAGATTTGCTTGTGTTCTTTCGAGCTCTTGCGCTTGGATTGCTTTCTTCTTTCTTTGATTCTTCATTGTGATCAAACTCACTTGTAATTGAGGCAAGAGACACCAATCTTGTGGTGGTCCTTGTGGGAACTTTGTGTTCCAAGTGATTGAGAAGAAAAGCTCACTCGGTCCGAGGGACCGTTTGAGAGAGGGAAAGGGTTGAAAGAGACCCGGTCTTTGTGACCACCTCAACGGGGAGTAGGTTTGCGAGAACCGAACCTCGGTAAAACAAATCCACGTGTCTCACTCCTTATTCGCTTGCGATTTGTTTTGCACCCTCTCTCGCGGACTCGATTTTATCTCTAACGCTAACATGACTTGTAGTTGTGATTAACTGTGTAAATTTCAGTTTCGCCCTATTCACCCCCCCCCCCTCTAGGTGACTTTCAATTGGTATCGGAGCCCGGTGCTTCATTAGAGCCTAACCGCTCGAAGTGATGTTGGGAAATCACGCCAAGAAGGAGATGGAGATCGGCGAAAAGCCCACTACAAACCACGGGAAGGCTTCATCGAAAGTGTCCCGCAAAAAGGGAAAGGGGAAGGAAAAGAAAGCTTCTTCCCACAAGTCACATCGGAGTGGCGACAAAATAAAGAAGATGAGGAAAGTGGTCTACTACGAGACCGACACTTCATCACCTTCTACCTCCGGCTCCGACGCGCCCTCCATAACTTCTAAGCGCCATGAGCGCAAGAAGTTTAGTAAGATCCCCTTACATTATCCTCGTACTTCTAGACATACTCCATTACTTTCCGTTCCATTAGGCAAACCGCCAACCTTTGACGGTGAAGATTATGCTAGGTGGAGTGATTTAATGAAATTTCATCTAACCTCACTCCACAAAAGTATATGGAATGTTGTTGAGTTTGGAGCACAGGTACCATCCGTAGGGGATGAGGATTATGATGAGGACGAGGTGGCCCAAATTGAGCACTTCAATTCCCAAGCCACAACAATACTCCTCGCCTCTCTAAGTAGGGAAGAGTACAACAAGGTGCAAGGATGGAAGAGCGCCAAAGAAGTTTGGGACGTGCTCAAAACCGCGCACGAGGGTGATGAACTCACCAAGATCACCAAGCGAGAAACGATCGAGGGGGAGCTCGGTCGCTTCCGTCTTCGCTAAGGGGAGGAGCCACAAGATATGTACAACCGGCTCAAGACCTTGGTGAATCAAGTGCGCAACCTCGGGAGCAAAAAATGGGATGACCACGAGGTGGTTAAGGTTATTCTAAGATCTCTTATTTTCCTTAACCCTACTCAAGTACAATTAATTCGTGGCAATCCAAGATATACACTAATGACCCCCGAGGAAGTAATCGAGAATTTTGTGAGCTTTGAATTTATGATCAAGGGCTCACGGAAGATCAACGAGCTTGACGGTCCCTCCACGTCCGAAGCTCAACCGGTTGCATTCAAGGCGACGGAGGAGAAGAAGGAGGAGTCTACATCAAGTAGACAACCAATCGACGCCTCCAAGCTCGACAATGAGGAAATGGCGCTCGTCATCAAGAGCTTCCGCCAAATCCTCAAACAAAGGAGGGGGAAGGACTACAAACCTCGCTCCAAGAAAGTGTGTTACAAATGTGGTAAGCCCGGTCATTTTATTGCAAAATGTCCTATATCTAGTGACAGTGACAGGGGCGACGACAAGAAGGGGAGAAGAAAGGAGAAAAAGAGATACTACAAGAAGAGGGGCGGCGATGCCCATGTTTGTCGGGAGTGGGACTCCGACGAAAGTTCTAGCGACTCCTCCGACGACGAGGACGCCGCCAACATCGCCATCACCAAGGGACTTCTCTTCCCCAACGTCGGCCACAAGTGCCTCATAGCAAAGGACGGCAAAAAGAAGAAGGTTAAATCTAAATCCTCCACTAGATATGAATCCTCTAGTGATGATAATGCTAGTGATGAGGAAGATAATTTGCGTACTCTCTTTGCCAACCTAAACATGCAACAAAAAGAAAAGTTAAATGAATTAATTAGTGCCATCCATGAGAAGTATGACCTCTTGGACTCTCAAGAGGACTTCCTAATCAAGGAAAACAAAAAGCATGTTAAGGTTAAAAATGCTTATGCTATAGAAGTTGAGAAATGTGAAAAATTATCTAGCGAGCTAAGCACTTGCCATGAGACTATAGACAACCTTAGAAATGAGAATTCTAATTTGTTAGCTAAGGTTGATTCTATTGCTGGTAATGTTTCAATTCCCAATCTTAGAAATGATAATGATGATTTGCTTGCTAAGATTGAAGAATTAAACATGTCTCTTGCTAGCCTTAGCATTGAAAATGAAAAAATGTTTGTTAAGGCTAAAGAATTAGATGTTTGCAATGCTACAATTTCCGACCTTAGAACTAAAAATGATATATTGCATGCTAAGGTTGTAGAATTAAAATCTTGCAAACCCTCTACATCTACCGTTGAGCACACTTCTATTTGTACTAGATGTAGAGATGTTGATGTTAATGCTATTCATGATCACATGGCTTTGATTAAACAACAAAATGATCATATAGCAAAACTAGATGCTAAGATTGCCGAGCATGACTTAGAAAATGAAAAATTTAAATTTGCTAGAAGCATGCTCTATAGAGGGAGACGCCCTGGCATTAAGGATGACATTGGCTTCCAACAGGGAGGCAATGTCAAAATTAATGCCCCTCCTAAGAAGTTATCTAATTTTGTTAAGGGCAAGGCTCCCATGCCTCAAGATAACGAGGGTTACATTTTATACCCTGCCAGTTATCCCGAGGACAAAATTAGGAGAATTCATTCTAGGAAGTCTCACTCTGGCCCTAACCATGCTTTTATGTATAAGAGTGAGACATCTAGTTCTAGGCAACCAACCCGTGCTAAGTTGCCTAAGAAGAAAGCTCCTAGTTGAAAGTCGCCTAGAGGGGGGGGTGAATAGGGCGAAACTGAAATTTACAAATATAAACACAACTACAAGCGGGGTTAGCGTTAGAAATATAAACGAGTCCGCGAGAGAGGGAGCAAAACAAATCGCAAGCAAATGAAGAGTGTGACACGCGGATTTGTTTTACCGAGGTTCGGTTTTTGCAAACCTACTCCCCGTTGAGGAGGCCACAAAGGCCGGGTCTCTTTCAACCCTTCCCTCTCTCAATCGGTCCCTCGGACCGAGTGAGCTTCTCTTCTCAAATTGCTTGGGAATCAAACTTCCCGCAAGGGCCACCACACAATTGGTGCCTCTTGCCTCAATTACAAGTGAGTGTTTGATCACAAAAAGGAATCAAGAAAGAAGGAAGCAATCCAAGCGCAAGAGCTCGAAAAAACACAAGCAAATCTCTCTCTCTAGTCACTAGGGCGTTGTGTGGAATATGGAGAGGATTTGATCTCTTTGGTGTGTCTAGAATTGAATGCTAGAGCTCTTGTAGTGGTTGGGAAGTAGTGAACTTGGATGCAATGAATGGTGGGGTGGTTGGGGTATTTATAGCCCCAACCACCAAATGTGGCCGTTGGGAGGCTGACTGCTCGATGGCGCACCGGACAGTCCGGTGCACACCGGACAGTCCGGTGCCCCCTGCCACGTCATCACTGCCGTTGGATTCTGACCGTTGGAACTTCTGACTTGTGGGCCCGCCTGGGTGTCCGGTGCACACCGGACATGCACTGTTCCTTGTCCGGTGTGCCAGTATGGGCGCGCCTGACTTCTGTGCGCGCAGAGCGCGCATTAATTGCGCGGCAGAGAGCCGTTGGCGCGGAGATAGCCGTTGCTCCGGAGTCGCACCGGACAGTCCGGTGCACACCGGACAGTCCGGTGAATTATAGTGGACTAGCCGTTGGAGTTTCCCGAAGCTGGCGAGTTCCTGAGGCCGACCTCCCTTGGCGCACCGGACACTGTCCGGTGTACACCGGACAGTCCGGTGAATTATAGCCGAGACGCCTCTGGGAATTCTCGAAGGTGGCGAGTTTGAGTCTGAGTCCCCCTGGTGCACCAGACATGTCCGGTGGCACACCGGACAGTCCGGTGCGCCAGACCAGGGGTGCCTTCGGTTGCCCCTTTGCTCCTTTGTTGAATCCAAAACTTGGTCTTTTTATTGGCTGAATGTGAACCTTTTACACCTGTATAATCTATACACTTGGGCAAACTAGTTAGTCCAATTTTGTGTTGGTCAATTCAACCACCAAAATTAATTAGGGACTAGGTGTAAGCCTAATTCCCTTTCACTAGTGCATCAAATGAACATAACTTTTCATTTAAAACTTTTGATGCATCTTATGTTTTAACTAACAAATCCGGCAAGGTAGTTGCCAAATATGTTGGGGGCAAGCACAAGGGGTCAAAGACTTGTGTTTGGGTACCCAAAGTTCTTGTGTCTAATGCCAAAGGACCCAAAACCATTTGGGTACCTAAAGTCAAGAACTAAACATGTTTTGTAGGTTTATGCATCCGGGGGCTCAAGTTGGATTATCGACAGCGGGTGCACAAACCACATGACAGGGGAGAAAAAAGATGTTCTCCTCCTATGAGAAAAACCAGGATCCCCAACGAGCTATCACATTCGGGGATGGAAATCAAGGTTTGTTCAAAGGTTTGGGTAAAATAGCTATATCTCCTGACCATTCCATTTCCAATGTTTTTCTTGTTGATTCATTAGATTACAATTTGCTTTCCGTATCCCAATTGTGTCAAATGGGCTACAACTGTCTATTTACTGATGTAGGTGTCACTGTCTTTAGAAGAAGTGATGATTCAGTAGCATTTAAGGGGGTATTAGAGGGTCAGCTATACTTGGTAGATTTTGATAGAGCTGAACTCTATACTTGCTTAATTGCTAAGACTAACATGGGTTGGCTCTGGCACCGCCGACTAGCCCATGTTGGGATGAAGAATCTTCACAAGCTTCTAAAGGGAGAGCACATTTTAGGATTAACAAATGTTCATTTTGAGAAAGACAGAGTTTGTAGCGCATGCCAAGCAGGAAAGCAAGTTGGTGCTCACCATCCACACAAGAACATCATGACGACCGACAGACCACTGGAGCTCCTACACATGGATCTATTCGGCTCGATCGCTTACATAAGCATCGGCGGGAGTAAGTACTGTCTAGTTATTGTGGATGATTATTCTCGCTTCACTTGGGTGTTCTTTTTGCAGGAAAAATCTCATACCCAAGAAACCTTAAAAGGATTCTTGAGACGGGCTCAAACGAGTTTGGCTTAAGGATCAAGAAAATTAGAAGCGACAACGGGACGGAGTTCAAGAACTCTCAAATTGAAGGCTTCCTTGAGGAGGAGGGCATCAAGCATGAGTTCTCTTCTCCCTACACGCCACAACAAAATGGTGTAGTGGAGAGAAAGAATAGAACTCTATTGGACATGGCAAGAACCATGCTTGATGAGTACAAGACTTCGGATCGGTTTTGGGCCGAGGCGGTCAACACCGCCTGCTACGCCATCAACCGGTTATATCTACACCGAATCCTCAAGAAGACATCTTATGAACTCCTAACCGGTAAAAAGCCCAATATTTCATATTTTAGAGTCTTTGGTAGCAAATGCTTTATTCTTATTAAAAGAGGTAGAAAATCTAAATTTGCTCCTAAGACTGTAGAAGGCTTTTTACTAGGATATGATTCTGTCACACCCGGTTTTAAAAGGCAAACCGAATGCGAACCATGTACGTGCCAGGATCAGTTATTCACGTACACAGCAGTTACATAATATGGACATCATCACACAGTGCTCAAAATAGTATTAAAAGGGAATAATAGTTGATTACATCATACGTCTGAGACGTCCATATAGTTCTTACAATAAATCAAAGTGCGGAAAAGAAACATAGATAAACGCGGCCTTCACAGGCAGCCGACTGGGGGTTGCCGCTAACCCACTCCTAGAACTCGTCGTAGTCTTGGAACTCCTGGAAGTCTCCTTCCACAGCTTCATCTTCGCCTGAGCAGTGGTTGCAATGCTGACAACCTGGGGGGGGGGGGTTTGGTGTGTAGAGCAAGGGTGAGTACACATCAACATACTCAGCAAGTATCCTGTTTGGCTGTAGTGGACTAGCTTTATGTGGGGATAAGTCAAGCAGTTGCTTTTAGTTGGTCAGATTATTACTTACTAGTAGAGAAAGCCAAGTTTTAGATTTAACCCACGTTATTAACCCAAACGTACTCCTTTCCAAATGGAAAGAGTACCACTTACCAGCACCATAGTCATAACCAAAACCATCAATCTCATAACCACCTGTACCAAAGTATCTCTGATCAAGTACCACTAATCACTGGAGCTCCCTTGGCCGCTCATAACCGCGAGCACGGCTGATATATCAGTTTTCAAACACTCTGCAGAGGTTGTGCACTTTACCCACAAGCCGTGATTCCCATTCTGCCCGGAGAGAGCTACTCCCCATTGACCACTACCTAGGTGGCCTAGCAGGGCATCACTACGTAGCCTTTACAAAGATTCCCCGAGGCTGTAGCCACCCGTTAGGTTTCCTAAATGTACCGCACTCCTCCCCAAGGGACAAATCAACCTTGGCAGAGCGAGCCGCATACACCGAGCCCCATTGACGGCACGACGGCTAAGTGAACTACACCCCGGATCCTCTAATTATTCAGCTAAGGGCATCCCATTCCACCCTCATGGTTGCACTGTTTTCCCGGGCGGTCATCCATAGAACAGGTCCTTACGGAGAGGCACTCGAGAAACCGCTCGAGCCCCCTTGAAGGTCACAAGTACAACATCATCATAAGAGAAGGGAAAACAGCGTATCATAGATAATCTCATCATGTTCATTGATTAGAGTTGAGCAATAGCATAAAGCTAAACAGTAATAATCCAACCCAAATAGGTAAGCAAGGATAGGGA
Source organism: Zea mays (assembly GCF_902167145.1). Classification (NCBI taxonomy): domain Eukaryota; kingdom Viridiplantae; phylum Streptophyta; class Magnoliopsida; order Poales; family Poaceae; genus Zea; species Zea mays. The sequence continues at coordinate 107,958,155 of NC_050101.1, read as the reverse complement.
TAACAAAAGCTAGTCAAACCTTAGGCATAAATATGTAAAGCGGGAGGTGAATTAAAGAATGAATAGGACAGAGATAGGTCAAGGGGCACTTGCCTCCACCAACCGACTGCTGCTCAGGGGCTTCTCCTGCGGGTTCCTCGGGCTCTTCAACCGGATCGTTCTCTATGCGAGCGCAAACATACATACATCCACACATTTAATACAAAAGAACAGTACATCATACAATAGAATGCAATAAGTAAACAGACGTTCCACGCGGGCTCGCGAGTACGGTTAAGAGAGAAAGAGGAAAAGACAGTCGAGAAACGATCACGTTACATGATTATAAATTAACTACTCGCTTAATGGAAGGAAATTTAATGTAGACACTATGTTTAGCGTAAAGTAAAGTCATGTTTCATGTCTAATTATTATAAGCAGGTGGAGATAAATAAAAAGAATGGTCGCGTTGCGAGACGCGCGACAAAGCTCTCTAAAACAAATTAAAAAGTTAACGACTCGTCGCGCGACCGAGCACGCAGCGAGACACTTCGCCTTAGATACGAGGAGACGTTAAGCGTTGCGCGACGAAGCGCACGACGGCATACGTCGACTAAACTGAGTCCAAAGTGGAACGTCGCGTGAATACACACGCGGCGTTACACCTTAAACAACCTGAAACAAAAATGGATCGTCGCGCGACGAAGCGCACGACGCACACAAGATAGAATCTGAATTTAGACAAATCCGTCGCGCGGCGAAGCGCGCGACGCAACACGCTAATTAACGAATAAACATCGCGAGCGCGGGCGAGCGAAGATACGGTCGGGCGAGGCCGGGACGGGAACGGGCGGCCGAGCTGGGGCCAGGGCGGTTGAACCGGCCAGGGGGGCGGTTGAACCGGCCTGGGACGGGGGCGCGCGGGCGAGCGGGGCTCGCCGCGCCGCGGGAGGGCGCCGGGCCACCACGGCCGGCCGAGCCGAGGGGCGGGGCCGCACGCAGGGGCCGGGGACGGGCAGGGGGCGAGGCCGAGCGCCGCCGGGGGCCGGGCGGGCGAGCCAGGGGCGGGGAGCCGAGCGCCGCCGCGGGGAGGGCCGAGCGGGGGCCGAGCGCCACCGCGCCGAGGGAGGCCGGGCGGGCGAGGCCGCCGGGGAGGGAGGGGGAAGGGGCCGAGGGCGGGCGCCGAGCGCCGCCGCGGGGAGGGGCCGAGCGGGCGGGCCGAGCGCCGTCGCGGGCGAGCGGGCAGGGGGCCGAGCCGCCACCGCGCCGAGGGAGGCCGGGCGGGCGAGGCCGCCGGGGAGGGAGGGGGAAGGGGCCGAGCGCCGCCGGGGAGGGAGACCGGGCGGGCGCCGCCGGGGAGGGAGGCCGGGGACGGGGAGCCGAGCGCCGCCGCGGGAGGGAGGCCGGGGCGGGGCCGAGGGCGGGCGCCGAGCCGGGCAGGGGCCGCGCCGCCGCGCCGAGGGCAGCCGGGCAGGGGCCGCGCCGCCGCGGGCGAGCGCCGCCGGGGAGGGAGTCGCGCGCGGGCAGGGAGAGAAAGGGGGCACGCGTGGGGAGAAGAAGAGGAGGGAGAGGGAGAGAGAGAGAGGAGAAGGGGAGGGGAGGGGAGCTCACCTCGGGGTCCAAAATCCGGTGATCGCCGTCTCCAAATCCTAGGGCACCACGGGGAGAGAGAGGTGGAAGAGGGAGAGGAGAGGTTGTTGCGCGGGAGATCCAAATGAGAGAGAGAGAGAGGATGGGGGCGCATGGGGGGTTTTGGGCGCCGGGGGCGCGCAGGCCAGGGCGGGCCGGCTGAGCTGGGCTGGGCTAAGCTGGGCTGGGCCGAACCACTTCGCGGATCAAAAATCCACGACGAGCGCGGACCACTAAACGGACTTAAATCGCGAACCGAAATCCGGAACGGAACGAGACGAACACACAACATCAGACAAAGAAATGTGCTTCGGCATGATGCAACACCCATGACGCTTAGGTTTTGGTTTATACATGACACGGACACCTGCCGCTATACTGGTTTGAAATTGGGAAGAAGGAGCAAACGGGGAAAGAGAAAAGAGAGTAACGCCCGAATTTGGTGAGAGAAAAGAAGAAAAAATTCTACCCCCAAATTCAGGGCGTTACAAACCTATCCCCCTTAAAAGAATCTCGCCCTCGAGATTCAGGGTTGGCTAGCAAAGAGCTCGGGGTATTTAGCCATCAGATCATCTTCACGCTCCCAGGTTTCTTCTTCCTCAGAGTGATGATTCCATTTGACTTTGCACATTCTGATGGTCTTCCTTCGGGTGACTCTGTCTGCAACCTCAAGGATTTGCACTGGCTTCTCAACGTAGGTCAAGTCCTCCTGGACTTCAAGACCTTCCACTGGCAACTGCTCTTCTGGCACACGCAAGCACTTCTTCAACTGAGACACATGAAAGACATCATGCACAGCAGACAAATTCTCGGGCAAACTGAGCTGATAGACCACTTCTCCACGTCTTGCAAGAATCTGATACGGACCAATGTAGCGGGGTGCTAGCTTGCCTTTCACTCCGAATCTTCTGACTCCTCTGATCGGTGACACTTTCAGATAGACAAAGTCTCCGACTTCGAAACTCAGCTCTCTTCTTCTTGTGTCTGCATAGCTTCGCTGCCTCGATTGCGCTATCTTCAGATTCTCTCGGACCATCTTGATGTTCTCTTCGGCTTCCAGCAAAATGTCTGGCCCAAACACTTGCTTCTCTCCAGGCTGATCCCATTGCAACGGAGTTCTGCAACTCCTTCCATAGAGCGCCTGAAATGGTGACATCTTCAAACTGGCCTGGTAACTGTTGTTATAGGAAAACTCCGCATAAGGCAATCTCTTGTCCCATCCGGACTGATCTTGCAACGCACAGGCTCTCAACATGTCTTCGAGAATTTGATTGATTCTTTCGGTCTGGCCATCTGTCTGCGGATGATAAGCTGAACTGAAATTCAGATGCGTGCCCAAAGCTTCATGCAACTGCTGCCAGAAATGAGAGGTGAACTGCGTTCCTCTGTCTGACACTATCTTCTTTGGCACACCATGAAGACAAACGATCCGAGACATATACAATTCTGCCAATACTGCACTGCTATAGTTGGTCTTGACAGGTATGAAGTGGGCTGACTTGGTCAAGCGGTCCACTACTACCCAAATGGAATCGTAGCCGGCTCGAGTGCGAGGCAATCCGACTATGAAATCCATACCAATTTCATCCCATTTCCACTGAGGGATCTGCAACGGTTGCAACAATCCAGCAGGTCTCTGGTGCTCCGCCTTAATTCTTCGACAACTATCACACATAGCCACATGCTCTGCGATCTCCCTTTTCATTCCGTACCACCAGAATTTCTTCTTCAGATCCTGATACATCTTCTCACTGCCAGGGTGAATCGAATAAGCTGTCTCATGAGCTTCCTTAAGGATCAACTCCCGAATAGACTGGACATTGGGAACACACAAGCGGTCTTTGAACCATATCACGCCTTCTGCATCCTCTCGAAAATCTTTGCCTTTGCCATCTAGAATCAGTCGCCGAATCTCACTGATCTTCTCATCACTCTTCTGCGCTTCTTTGATTTCGCGCTCCAAGGTAGGTTCCAACTCAACTGTGACTCCTCGAGAATTGTTCAGAAATCCGAGACTCAACCTGTCAAACTCCTTGGCCAACTCATAAGGCATCGGACGAGCGACCATCAGATTGACTTGACTCTTTCTGCTCAAAGCATCTGCCACTACGTTTGCTTTGCCTGGATGGTAATGAATCTCCAACTCATAGTCTTTGATCAACTCTAACCATCTTCGTTGCCTCATGTTCAACTCTGACTGAGTGAATATGTACTTCAGACTCTTGTGATCTGTGTAAACATCGCATTTCTGTCCATACAGATAGTGCCTCCATGTCTTCAGTGCATGAACCACTGCTGCCAACTCTAGATCATGGGTTGGGTAATTCTTCTCATGAACCTTCAACTGTCGAGACGAGTAAGCCACAACTCTTCCCTCTTGCATCAACACACATCCCAAACCTGTGTAGCAAGCATCACAATACACCGAGAAGGGCTTGTGCACATCAGGCAAGACTAGGACAGACGCTGTAGTCAACTTCTCTTTCAGCGCTTCAAAGGCCTCTTGGCATTTCTGGGTCCACTTGAACTCAACTTTGTTGCCTAGCAACGCTATCATAGGTTTCGCAATCTTCGAAAACCCTTCAATGAATCGCCGATAATATCCGGCCATTCCAATGAAACTCTTGATTCCTCGAGCATCTGTTGGCGCTTTCCAGTTCAAAATGTCTGCCACTTTCTTCGGATCCACAGCCAATCCTTCTTTGTTGATTATATGACCCAAGAACAGGACTTCACTGATCCAGAACTCACACTTGCTCAACTTTGCATACAACTGGTGCTCTCGCAATCTCTGCAACACCATCCCCAAATGATCTGCATGCTCTTCTTCGCTTTGAGAATAAACCAGAATGTCATCAATGAATACCACCACAAACTTATCAAGGTAATCCATGAATACACTATTCATCAAGTTCATAAAGAACGCTGGCGCATTGGTCAAACCAAATGACATCACCGTGAACTCATACAAACCATACTTGGAAATGAATGCCGTCTTCGGAATGTCCAAAGGTCGGATCCTGAGCTGATGATAACCTGACCTCAGATCAATCTTGGAGAACACACTGGCTCCTCTCAACTGGTCGAACCGATCTTCTATTCTGGGCAAGGGATACTTGTTCTTGATCGTGACTTCATTCAAAGCTCGATAATCGATGCACATCCTCTTGGTGCCATCTTTCTTTTCTACGAACAAGACAGGAGCGGCCCAAGGCGAGGTGCTTGGCCGAATGTAACCTTTCTCTGACAGCTCATCAATCTGCTTCTTAAGCTCAACCAACTCTGGTCTAGATATTCTGTAAGCTCTCTTAAAGATAGGGGCGGTTCCAGGAAGAAGCTCTATGGCAAATTCAACTTTCCGCTCTGGTGGCATACCCGGTAAGTCCTTTGGAAACACATCCGGGAACTCAGACACAACCTTGATACTCTCAATTGGGTCTGCTTCACTGCTATCGACGGTCATCTGATAACAACTTCCTTTCTTTGGCTCAGGCGGGACTAACTCGGTCACCACTTCCTCTCCTAGTGGGGACACCAACTTGATTGTCCTCTTATCACAACTAATAACTGCCTGATACTTATCTAGCCAATTCATCCCTAGGATGACATCTATTCCCTGAGTACCCATTACTATAAGGTTGGCGGGAAATGCTATCCCCCTTATTTCCACACTTATATTCAAACAAATGCTATCGGCTCGAACGCTACCACCGGCTGAGTCAATTTGAATGGGGGTTGACATGGTAGTAATTGGAAGATTATGTGCTTCTACCCATGATGCAGTAATGAAAGAATGTGTTGCTCCAGTATCAAATAACACTTCTGCAATATGGGAGTCGACTGGGAACATACCTACTATCATGCCGGGGGTCTCCTGAACTGCTTCAGCCTCCAAGTGGTTCAGTCTTCCATGATTATAACGCGGCTGAGGGCGATTGCCTGCTCCAGGCTGAGGCACATTCTGCTTTGCTGGGGCATTGGGGCCTGACTGCTGCTGGGCTGCCTTCTTCGGACATTGCATCATGAAAGTCGCCTAGAGGGGGGGGGTGAATAGGCGGAACCTGAAAATTAAAACTTTATCCCCCAACTAGATCCCTTGATTAGTGGTTAGAACAAGATATACAAATATCGGAGAATAGAAACTAAGTTCTTACTTGAAAGGAGTATTGCTAAATAATGGGAGAGATAAATCAATACAACTAATAAGTTATAGAATAACAAAGCAAGAACCCTTAGATGAGAAGAGCACTAGAACAAGTTCTTTCTTGCAACGTGTTGCTTTACTAAATGGAAATTTAACTTGAAGCAATACCAAATGAAATTAGCAAATAATGGTGCAAGAAAACTTAGAGCAAGGGAAAGCAAACAAATCACAAGCAATAAACACAATGGACACGGGTGATTTGTTTTACCGAGGTTCGGCCCTCGAAGGCCTAGTCCCCGTTGAGGAGTCCACTTAAGGACGGGTCTTTTTCAACCCTTTCCCTCTCTCCCCCGATCACACAAGGATCGGTGAGCTCTTCTTCTTCTCAAGGATCACTCTCGATCCCACAAGGACCACCACAATCTTTGGTGTCTCTTGCTAGCTTTTACAAGCCTCCAAAACTTTGGAGGAAGTTCAATGGGAGTCAAAACTCCACGCGCAAATGAACACAAAGATGAAGCACACACTATCTCTCGATGAATCTCACAAGGCACTAGTGCTAAACTCAAATGAGTAGCTCTCTTTTGCTTGCTCTCTCTTTTGTGGCACTTGTGTTGGTTGTAGTGGTCTAAATCTTGTGTATAGGATGGATCAATGAATATATGTGGTTGGGAGGGCTTGAGTATGTCAACTAGATGACTTGGAATGTTGCTTGGGCTCCCACACCTTGAAGTGGCCGGTTGGGGTGGTATTTATAGCCCTCAACCACCCATATAGCCGTTGGGCGCATCTGCCAGAAATTGCACTGGCGGACGGTCCGCGGCTAGGGCCCGGACGGTCCGCGACCTTCCAACGGTCGATTCTGACATCTTCAACGGATACTTCTGACAGATCAACGGTTAGATCAACGGCTATCTGCCTCGGTGACACCACGCGGACGGTCCGCCCTTGGTCCCGGACGGTCTGCGCCAGCTATATAATTCCTTTTGCTCAACTTGTCACCTTCGGGCTGAACCAGGTCTTCACCTGCGGACTGTCCGCAAATTATAGCCGGACGGTCCGCGCGTTGTAGCTGGACGGTCCGTGGTTTATTCGGACTGTCCCTGATTTATAGTTCCTGGTCGAAGTCAAAGCGGTGACGCGGACGGTCCGCCGCAAGGGCCCGGACGGTCCGCGCGTGGTCTCGGACGGTGCTTGCTCTTCCATCGGACGGTCCGCAGTAGAGACACATGTTTTTGCATTGGTTCTGTCCGAGGTTTATTTAGGTGTCGCGGACGGTCTGCCGCAAAGACCCGGACGGTCCGCGCTTGGCCTGATTTTCCAAAAAGCTTCTCCTGTCCGGAATAATCTACGGTATTTCGGACAGTCGATTTAGTATAGTTGTAGATGAACCTTTGGCACCTGTAGAGCATATAATCTAGAGCAAACTAGTTAGTCCAATTATTTGTGTTGGGCAATTCAACCACCAAAATCATTTAGGAAAAGGTTTGAGCCTATTTCCCTTTCAATCTCCCCCTTTTTGGTGATTGATGCCAACACAAACCAAAGCAAATAAATAAGTGCAGAATTGAACTAGTTTGCATAAGGTAAGTGCAAAGGTTACTTTGAAATTAGACCAATTTACATTTAATGTTTTAGACCATGCTTGCACCAATTGTTTTGTTTTTGCAAACTCTTTTGGAAATTCTTTTCAAAATGTTTTGCAAAATAGTCAAAGGATAAATAAATAAGATTTTGAGAAGCATTTTCAAGATTTGAAATTTTCTCCCCCTGTTTCAAATGCTTTTCCTTTGACTAAACAAAACTCCCCCTCAATGAAATCCTCCTCTTAGTGTTCAAGAGGGTTTTAAGATATCAATTTTGAAAATACTACTTTCTCCCCCTTTTGAACATAATAAGATACCAATTTGAAATTTACCAATTGAAAATCATACTACTTTCTCCCCCTTTTGAACATAATAAGATACCAATTTGAAATTTACCAATTGAAAATCATTAGTTTTACCAATTTGAAATTAGGAGGTGGTGGTGCGGTCATTTTGCTTTGGGCCTAATACTTTCTCCCCCTTTGGCATGAATCGCCAAAAACGGATACTCAGAGTGAAATGTAGGCCCTCAACCAACTACTTTCTCCCCTTTGGCAAATAAAACATGAGTGAAGATTATACCAAAGACGGAGAGATGGCGGGATACCGGCAAAGAGTGGATAATACCAATGGAGTTGAGTGGAAGCGATGTCTTTGCCGAAAACTCTATTTCCCTTTCAATCTAAGACTTAATACATGAGATGCTCATGAAAACATATTAGTCTTAGCCTTGGCACACAATGAAGATAAGAAATATGCAAATGTACCAAAGGAAAGAGACATGATTAAAAAGGATATGTCAATTAAGCTTAAACAATTCTATACAATATAGATTGCTCCCCCTAAATATGTGCATAGAGAGGAAAACAAATTTTTTGGTCTAAAATGCCAAGTGCACATAATTAGGTTAATGAGACCATGTCTATATCATAAAGAGTGTAAAGTGCATTGTGTCATAGTATAAGTGTGATGCTAATGACATTTTATGCACTTATGAAAGCATGTTATAAATATCTCAAGCATTTACCCTTAAGGATTTCAAGGAGACTTAAGGACCATCCACCTTTTGGAACAAAAGGCAGCTTATCCTCGTTACAAGGTTAAGCTTTAAGCTCCTTGACAATAAAATTACTTCACCCAGTTTAAACAAAGATGTAAAAATGAATGTTTGAGAAGTTAAACTAGGTACGAAGCAGGGTTAATGCATGAACATGCTTTTTCTTCCTTTTATACAAGATATGCAAGGAATGTAGGAAAATTTAGGTACATGTATGAATGAGATTGAGAAGTTTTACCCTTTTCTACCTTTACATAGTGATGCTCTCTTCATTGTGCTTTGTCCTTAGTCTTATTGAATCTGCCTAAGACCTGTACTCAAGACAATGTATGGAAATATTTTGCACAATAGAGAGTTCTACAACTAGTGATCCTTTTCTAAGTCATTGTTTAGCATTTATCAAGATGGATCACAAATTGCATAAATGTATCATGAATTCTCCTTTTAACTTAGTGCATATCAATTGAAAACAAATTGAAATTGATTGAAATCAAATTGAAATTTATGATGCACTAAGAAGCATAAGTGATAATTGAAGTTATTCAATGATCAAACAATAGATGCGATCAAAAGAACCACATAGGCATTAGATTTTCAATTAAGCTCAAAAATAGGAGAATCCAATAAATATGCTACTTTAACATTGAAAGCTACAATCATTGATAAAGGTGACATTATATTACCAAGTTGGATCGAAATAAAGTAGCATGCCTTATGAGAAACTTGTTCTCATACAAAAGACTATATGAGATTACTAAGATAACGTGCTAGTCTCAAAATAATCAAGATATAGAAATAGGCTCCCCCTAGAAATATGCATCAAGAATGAAGGAAATGGGTGGATGCACTCACTTTTAAAGGCAAATGGGGAGAAGCACTATTTATCTCGATCAAGGCTCATTAAATTTGCAATAAACAACTTGAGCCTAGTATTCTCATTATGAAAGGATTTAGAATACTCACAACCACACCATTGATTGTTTCGTAGAAGTAGGTGGTGTTGTTCTTGATGTTCTCCTCTTTCATTTGAGAGTCCTCCCTTTGCAGTTTTTTTTTTCTTTCAAACTTATTGAAAATACTCAAGAAGGATGTTAGTAACACAAGGGAGTATATAATGAAGGATGATTTCTTTTAGATAGGAAATAACTCAGTTCATCATCCATAAGTCACACAGACATGAAGTAAAATCCTTAACATTAGTGCACTTTTACTTGAAAAGAGGAACATGCACTATTTAACAATTTGATCAATCATAGGAATTTAATTCTTCATATTGAACTTTAATAATTATTACATAAAACAATTCAATATGAGAACATTTATTGCAAAGGTATGAATAGATTCTAATGGATAAGTGCATTAATGAGAATGAGATTGAATGCACAACTTAGCCAATTTAAATTTAATAAAGAATCTATTTCTTCACAAAGACATAATTTAGAGTAAACAAGTATTGATGGGAACTATATTAAAGAGATGAGTTCCCATACCTTTGCTTTTTACCTTTCTTCCTTTGGGTGAAGAGCAACCCATGAGGCTTGTGCACTTTCTTTTGTAGATATTCAAAAGTAAGCTCAAGAGATGCTTTGTTAGTAATACAAGCACTAGTTTCCATTTAGTAATCATTTTGATAGGGAATGAAAAAGGTGAATTACTAAAGCATGGAAACTTTTTAATATGAACTAGATTATTCTATGAAGTATGCCTAGTTTTAACTCATAAAACAAGCATGGTTAAATTCTTGAGACTTAAGGGAATAAATCTAATTTGTAACATGGAGAGCGATAAATGTAGAAGAATCATATCCAATTTAAGCAATAAAACATACAACATAAATTATTGGATTGATTTTCTTTGTCATGATGGATTACGCATTTTCAAAGAGAAATTTATCTCTACAAGTGAGACTACTTAAATTACTTAGATACAAACATTGGTCTCACTTTTCTAGCTATAGAGAGGATTTTTCCTTTTATAAGTGTCCTAAGTATTTGAATTTCTTACATGACACCTTATTCTTTTAAGAACATGAAATAACTCTCTATATCTAGAACATGGCAATAATAGAATAATTAAAGTAAGATATGCCATGGGAACTTGCAACAATTTAAAGCATGTAGATTGTCATAATATAGAATTGATAAATACACAATCTACCATATGAGAGGAATTTCTTCAAAGAATGATGACATAATTTTAAAACATGCTTAAGTGCTTTCTATTTCTATGTGACTACACAAGACACACGACAATTTAAGATAATTGCACTTAAGAATATAAATGTTACCATCCTTTGATTTTCCTTCATGTTGTAGGCTTTGATATTCCGCACATGATGATTCTTTATTTCCTACAACATTAATATCTTCCCGAGATGATATGAGTTTTGAATACAATAAATTGAAGTAACCTTGGGTCAATCTTGAATATGTAGATCATTTGAAGATTGATAGCTTGAGTTGATAAGAATTGAATTAACTCCCTCAAGCACCCCAAAGGTTCATACCATCTCCTTCTCCTACAAAGCTTGTCAAGCACATTTTGGTACCCATCGCTTGATGGGTCCGTTAAGGTTAGTGAACAAAGATCTAGGAACCCAAGTGTCCTTTGTGCTAGCGCTTGGTAAACTTGTTACCTTTCTAGCACAAGTCACAATCTTGGGTTGCCTAGTTATATATGAATCTAATGACAAGTTAGGAGTGGGAATTTTACCAATGGGACAATCTTTGCATTGATGTCCCTTCTTTCGGCATGTGTAGCATAGGCGTTTTCCAAGTTTTGAAGATTTCTTCTTTCCTTGTTTGTTGCTTGCTACATGGTTAGTAAAACTTTTCTTTTCTAACCCTATGCCTCTTTGTTTTAAATGGGGACAAGATCTAAGTAAGTGTCCCTTCTTGGAGCATTTAAAACAAAGTCTATCATCCTTGTTAATAGTCAAGCCATTAATATAGGGACATGACCTAATCAAGTGCCCCTCTTCAAAGCATTCACTACACCTCTTAATGTGAAGTGTGGCTTGATCATTACCTTGGATGTTACCTTTTGTGGAGGCGTGGTTGAGGCTTTTGGAGGAGGTGTTGAATTTCTTCTTTTGTTTATTCCTCTTGGCAATCCTCAAATCCTTGACATTTTCTTCAAGGGATGTAGTGCATGCCACGGTTGTTCCCGTCTCAAGCTTCTTCACCATGTGATCACGGTTATCTTGAGAAGGTTGGGCAATGCATTTCCCTTTAAGTTGTGTCAAGCTCTTCTTTAGCCTCTCATTTTCTTCTTTGAGCTTTTGATATGAATCATCATTTGTTCCTGCAGATTCTAGTTCAAAAGAAGATTTGCTTGTCGACGAACGACAAGCATTAGCACATGGTAATATAGTATCAATTTGAATACATGTGCATGAGTGAGGTTGTTGGGATTTTAAATTTTCTATCACAACCTCATGAGCAATGTTTAATATGATATGATTATCTATAAGATTTTCATGAGAACATAGAAGCATATCATATTTATTTTGAAAAGCTAGATTTTCAACTTTTAGCTTTTCTACTTGGTCTTTGAGCAAGGTATTCCTATTTACTAATTGAGCGATACAATGTGAAGCGTTATCTTGCTCAATTGAAATAGTTTCATACCTTTGGACCAAATCAACATGAGAGCACTTTAGCTCCTCATGTTCTTTAGTCAACTCGTCAAAGTGTTGCATCTTTATGGAGAGAATATCTTCTAGCCTTTGACGAGCTTCGCTTTGCTCTCTCGCTCTTTCTAGAAGTTTGAGCATGACCGCCTTATCTTCTTGGCTTAGGCGAGCGTAGAGATGCACAAAGCTTCTTTCTTCCTCCTCATCCTTATTTGTGCTTCCGCTATCATTTTCATTAGCCACACAACATATGTGGGAATCGAAATGGGAAGACAAACCTTTTGGAGAGGTGGATTCATTGTTTGGTCTCCATCGTTCATTTTCTCCTTCTTCCTTGCAAGGGTTAGTATCACAAAAACTAAAGGAAGTAGAGGCATCAAATGAACTATTATGTTTGGACTCATCAAACTTGATTTTAATTCTAGTCCAAATATCATGCGCATCGGGAATGGATTCGTCATAGTTTGATATGAAGGCACGATAATCTTCTTTGCTAAGAGAATTGTTTAAAATGTCAAAAGCTAGGTAGTTTAAGCGATAACATCTTTGATCCTCCTCGGAATTAATTTTTCCATTAAAACTAGAGGGAAAAATACTCTTGTCAATAATTTGTTCTAATTGAGGATGTATGGTTCTAAAGGCATTTATCACACTAGTAGACCATGAATCATAATTAGAACAATCATCACATAATATCTCAAGAGTTACCTCCTTTTGAGTTGCGTTCGTTGGAGGAGTCTTCTTGTTCTTTTGGGATCTTCTACGAGCCATCACTTCGAGTTGTTAGACTCAAGATGAAGTGCCTAGCTCTGATACCAATTGAAAGTCGCCTAGAGGGGGGGGGGTGAATAGGCGGAACCTGAAAATTAAAACTTTATCCCCCAACTAGATCCCTTGATTAGTGGTTAGAACAAGATATACAAATATCGGAGAATAGAAACTAAGTTCTTACTTGAAAGGAGTATTGCTAAATAATGGGAGAGATAAATCAATACAACTAATAAGTTATAGAATAACAAAGCAAGAACCCTTAGATGAGAAGAGCACTAGAACAAGTTCTTTCTTGCAACGTGTTGCTTTACTAAATGGAAATTTAACTTGAAGCAATACCAAATGAAATTAGCAAATAATGGTGCAAGAAAACTTAGAGCAAGGGAAAGCAAACAAATCACAAGCAATAAACACAATGGACACGGGTGATTTGTTTTACCGAGGTTCGGCCCTCGAAGGCCTAGTCCCCGTTGAGGAGTCCACTTAAGGACGGGTCTTTTTCAACCCTTTCCCTCTCTCCCCCGATCACACAAGGATCGGTGAGCTCTTCTTCTTCTCAAGGATCACTCTCGATCCCACAAGGACCACCACAATCTTTGGTGTCTCTTGCTAGCTTTTACAAGCCTCCAAAACTTTGGAGGAAGTTCAATGGGAGTCAAAACTCCACGCGCAAATGAACACAAAGATGAAGCACACACTATCTCTCGATGAATCTCACAAGGCACTAGTGCTAAACTCAAATGAGTAGCTCTCTTTTGCTTGCTCTCTCTTTTGTGGCACTTGTGTTGGTTGTAGTGGTCTAAATCTTGTGTATAGGATGGATCAATGAATATATGTGGTTGGGAGGGCTTGAGTATGTCAACTAGATGACTTGGAATGTTGCTTGGGCTCCCACACCTTGAAGTGGCCGGTTGGGGTGGTATTTATAGCCCTCAACCACCCATATAGCCGTTGGGCGCATCTGCCAGAAATTGCACTGGCGGACGGTCCGCGGCTAGGGCCCGGACGGTCCGCGACCTTCCAACGGTCGATTCTGACATCTTCAACGGATACTTCTGACAGATCAACGGTTAGATCAACGGCTATCTGCCTCGGTGACACCACGCGGACGGTCCGCCCTTGGTCCCGGACGGTCCGCGCCAGCTATATAATTCCTTTTGCTCAACTTGTCACCTTCGGGCTGAACCAGGTCTTCACCTGCGGACTGTCCGCAAATTATAGCCGGACGGTCCGCGCGTTGTAGCTGGACGGTCCGTGGTTTATTCGGACTGTCCCTGATTTATAGTTCCTGGTCGAAGTCAAAGCGGTGACGCGGACGGTCCGCCGCAAGGGCCCGGACGGTCCGCGCGTGGTCTCGGACGGTGCTTGCTCTTCCATCGGACGGTCCGCAGTAGAGACACATGTTTTTGCATTGGTTCTGTCTGAGGTTTATTTAGGTGTCGCGGACGGTCTGCCGCAAAGACCCGGACGGTCCGCGCTTGGCCTGATTTTCCAAAAAGCTTCTCCTGTCCGGAATAATCTACGGTATTTCGGACAGTCGATTTAGTATAGTTGTAGATGAACCTTTGGCACCTGTAGAGCATATAATCTAGAGCAAACTAGTTAGTCCAATTATTTGTGTTGGGCAATTCAACCACCAAAATCATTTAGGAAAAGGTTTGAGCCTATTTCCCTTTCACATCACCCAGTGGCCTTGCTCTCCACAGTGGAAACACGCCCTGTTTCCAACCTGAGCTGGTGCTGCCTGATTGCTCTGCTGGTTTGCTGGGGCAGGAAGACGAGGTGCCTGCTGATTCTGCCTTTGAAACTGACCTCCTGACTGATTGCTCTGACGGTTCTGGTACTGGTGCTGAGGATACTGCCTTTGGAACTGCTGATGCTGCTGAGGTGGACGCTGGTTCTGCCTGAACTGCTGAGGTTGATTGCCTGAGAAACGAGGACGGCTGCTACTTCCAGGCTGGGGTCCACTGATCTTGCGCTTACGATCCTCCATTTCCTTACGCTTTCTCTCCGTCATGATTGCTCTGTCAATCAGGTGCTGGAATGTCGAGAAAGTGTGATTCATCAGTTGGTACTGCAGAGGGTCAACCAAGCCTCTCAGGAAACGGTACTGTCGCTTGGCGTCGGTGTTGACATCTTCAGGAGCATAACGAGACAGTTGCAGAAACCTGTCTCGGTACTCACTGACCGACAATGGACCTTGCTTGAGAGCCAGGAACTCCTCTTTCTTCACTGTCATCAGACCTGCAGGGACATGGTACTGACGAAAGCTTCCTCTGAACTCTTCCCAAGTGATGGCGTCAGGGTGGGCATGGGTGGCGAGGTAAGACTCCCACCATGACTGGGTTGCTCCTCTCAACAGACGGGGACCATACAGAACTTTCTCCCTATCATCGCACTGAGCGGTATGCAACTCCCGCTCCACAGTGCGCAGCCAATCTTCAGCATCCATGGGGTCAGAAGAATGAGTGAACGTTGGTGGATGACCTCTCATGAATTCAGCACGCTTGTCTCTGGGCATCTGAGGCATCTGAGGCTGAGGTGGGGCCTGCTGCTGCTGCTGCTGCTGAATGGCGGCCAAGGTCTGACCGATGGCTTGAACTGCCTGAGTCTGCATCAGAAACATCTGCTCGATGGACATCGGGGGCGGGGGCGGCAGGTGCTGCTGCTGGGGCACCTCTTCCTGTTGAGCGGCTCGCTCCTGCTGAGCACGCCTTCCTCCTCTGCGCCTGTTCTCTGACATCTGCAGAATGCAACCACACATCAGAACTGATCTGGCAAATCTTGCAGCATAAGGAAAGAGAATAGAATTCTTCAACAGCACTGAACAGATGAGCATCTTCACTGATCTCCAACACAGACCACACAGCTTCTCAGATAAAGAGGAAAGGAGAATAATGGGTTTCCCAACTATATAACTAACTTCATTAACATAATAGGTAAACCAAAATGCAGGGGATACCCACACTCTGGTGACAATCATTACAAAGATCCAAACCAAACATAGTTCATCATGACAAACATAAATGCACAGGATATAGCAAACTACCCTGTCTAACTAAGACTAACTAAAACTGAGACTAACGCTAAGACTGAAGCCTCTATGTATATATATTTCATATTAATTACAAGATCCAACTCTAACGATCTATGGTTCTAGAGTTATCTTGGTCTTGCAGTCGGGATTGCCATAAGACTGGTGTCCACGCTTAGGTGAGCGGTATGGGTGCTGAGTCCCGACGGGAGCGGGGGAACCACCATCCAAGTGACGACGTTCCGCGCGCTCGGCCCGCAGCAGGGCGATCTCAGCATGAGCCCTACTCAGCTCGTCTAATGCATGGTCCAGCTCCGTGTTTAGCACGGCGGCTAGGTTGACTGTGCTGCTCAACCTAGGATTGCCCTCACCGACAGGTGAGACAATCACGCCTCCTGTGCTGCCAGATGAACGGCGGGGGTAATACTTCAGGTCAAGACCATCAGCTGCCCCACCGAAAACCGAGCAGTAGTGCGAAAGCGCACGCCGTGCAGCATCTTGCATGGCTGCCTCAGCTGAGTCCCGCTCAGAGATAGAATAGTGCTCTGAGCAGACCTCAGCACCCTGGAGACTGTTCTCCGGACAGCGCACCAAGCAGGTTGCCTCCCAGCGGTCCGGGTGGACCCCGCGACTGTGCTGGTAGACCACACAGCGATACTCGACGGACCAAGTATGCCGGTCAAATGCCCGACGTAGCAGGGTGTCGAGCGCATCGTGGAAGTGACACCCGCGAGCAGCGTCGCGAGTGATGGGTCGAGCAACCCATCCTTCCGGCTCAAGGTTAGCAGAGAAGTCGGTGTCGTGGCTTGAGCTGTCGTCGCCATCTCCGTCGTCTGGGTCTCCTCCAGCAGCTACTCCAGAAGCTGGGGCGCCCAGTGGTGGTGCAGGGGGCGGCTCCAGAGGAAGCACAGGGGAGCAGCTCCTCACAGACTCTATCTCCTGGTGGAGCGAGAAAGAAGAGCCCTGCTGCTCCTGCTCCTGTCGTCGACGTTCCTGCTCCTCAAGCAGGCGGTGGTGCAGTCTCTCCAAGTGGCTGGACTGTCCGGCCACGGGACGGCGAAGCGGACGCTCAGCAAGGCGGGAGGGTAAGAAGGGGATGACTGACTTACGTGCAGTGTGTCTAAGTCGAGCCATCTACAAAAGACATCGCAAGCAAAAGGGTGAGAACAGAACTAATATGACCAGCAAATAATGAATCATAAGTAAATGAAGGATTAGAATAAAACATGATTTTCAGCAAGGTATTATATATAGTAGAACATAGGTTTGGTCGGTATGACCAACTTTTGAAGGGATATCAAAGTCAAGGAAGGGACAGAGGTCTATAGTCCTTAGAACGACCATTCTACTCTAGGTTAGCGGTCCTACAGTCAGCACGGTTCTGATACCACTTATGTCACACCCGGTTTTAAAAGGCAAACCGAATGCGAACCATGTACGTGCCAGGATCAGTTATTCACGTACACAGCAGTTACATAATATGGACATCATCACACAGTGCTCAAAATAGTATTAAAAGGGAATAATAGTTGATTACATCATACGTCTGAGACGTCCATATAGTTCTTACAATAAATCAAAGTGCGGAAAAGAAACGTAGATAAACGCGGCCTTCACAGGCAGCCGACTGGGGGTTGCCGCTAACCCACTCCTAGAACTCGTCGTAGTCTTGGAACTCCTGGAAGTCTCCTTCCACAGCTTCATCTTCGCCTGAGCAGTGGTTGCAATGCTGACAACCTGGGGGGGGGGGTTTGGTGTGTAGAGCAAGGGTGAGTACACATCAACATACTCAGCAAGTATCCTGTTTGGCTGTAGTGGACTAGCTTTATGTGGGGATAAGTCAAGCAGTTGCTTTTAGTTGGTCAGATTATTACTTACTAGTAGAGAAAGCCAAGTTTTAGATTTAACCCACGTTATTAACCCAAACGTACTCCTTTCCAAACGGAAAGAGTACCACTTACCAGCACCATAGTCATAACCAAAACCATCAATCTCATAACCACCTGTACCAAAGTATCTCTGATCAAGTACCACTAATCACTGGAGCTCCCTTGACCGCTCATAACCGCGAGCACGACTGATATATCAGTTTTCAAACACTCTGCAGAGGTTGTGCACTTTACCCACAAGTCGTGATTCCCATTCTGCCCGGAGAGAGCTACTCCCCATTGACCACTACCTAGGTGGCCTAGCAGGGCATCAATACGTAGCCTTTACAAAGATTCCCCGAGGCTGTAGCCACCCGTTAGGTTTCCTAAATGTACCGCACTCCTCCCCAAGGGACAAATCAACCTTGGCAGAGCGAGCCGCATACACCGAGCCCCATTGACGGCACGACGGCTAAGTGAACTACACCCCGGATCCTCTAATTATTCAGCTAAGGGCATCCCATTCCACCCTCATGGTTGCACTGTTTTCCCGGGCGGTCATCCATAGAACAGGTCCTTACAGAGAGGCACTCGAGAAACCGCTTGAGCCCCCTTGAAGGTCACAAGTACAACATCATCATAAGAGAAGGGAAAACAGCGTATCATAGATAATTTCATCATGTTCATTGATTAGAGTTGAGCAATAGCATAAAGCTAAACAGTAATAATCCAACCCAAATAGGTAAGCAAGGATAGGGATAACAAAAGCTAGTCAAACCTTAGGCATAAATATGTAAAGCGGGAGGTGAATTAAAGAATGAATAGGACAGAGATAGGTCAAGGGACACTTGCCTCCACCAACCGACTGCTGCTCAGGGGCTTCTCCTGCGGGTTCCTCGGGCTCTTCAACCGGATCGTTCTCTATGCGAGCGCAAACATACATACATCCACACATTTAATACAAAAGAACAGTACATCATACAATAGAATGCAATAAGTAAACAGACGTTCCACGCGGGCTCGCGAGTACGGTTAAGAGAGAAAGAGGAAAAGACAGTCGAGAAACGATCACGTTACATGATTATAAATTAACTACTCGCTTAATGGAAGGAAATTTAATGTAGACACTATGTTTAGCGTAAAGTAAAGTCATGTTTCATGTCTAATTATTATAAGCAGGTGGAGATAAATAAAAAGAATGGTCGCGTGGCGAGACGCGCGACAAAGCTCTCTAAAACAAATTAAAAAGTTAACGACTCGTCGCGCGACCGAGCACGCAGCGAGACACTTCGCCTTAGATACGAGGAGACGTTAAGCGTTGCGCGACGAAGCGCACGACGGCATACGTCGACTAAACTGAGTCCAAAGTGGAACGTCGCGTGAATACACACGCGGCGTTACACCTTAAACAACCTGAAACAAAAATGGATCGTCGCGCGACGAAGCGCACGACGCACACAAGATAGAATCTGAATTTAGACAAATCCGTCGCGCGGCGAAGCGCGCGACGCAACACGCTAATTAACGAATAAACACCGCGAGCGCGGGCGAGCGAAGATACGGTCGGGCGAGGCCGGGACGGGAACGGGCGGCCGAGATGGAGCCAGGGCGGTTGAACCGGCCAGGGGGGCGGTTGAACCGGCCCGGGACGGGGGCGCGCGGGCGAGCGGGGCTCGCCGCGCCGCGGGAGGGCGCCGGGCCACCACGGCCGGCCGAGCCGAGGGGCGGGGCCGCGCGCAGGGGCCGGGGACGGGCAGGGGGCGAGGCCGAGCGCCGCCGGGGGCCGGGCGTGCGAGCCGGGGGCGGGGAGCCGAGCGCCGCCGCGGGGAGGGCCAAGCGGGGGCCGAGCGCCACCGCGCCGAGGGAGGCCGGGCAGGCGAGGACGCCGGGGAGGGAGGGGGAAGGGGCCGAGGGCGGGCGCCGAGCGCCGCCGCGGGGAGGGGCCGAGCGGGCGGGCCGAGCGCCGCCGCGGGCGAGCGGGCAGGGGGCCGAGCCGCCACCGCGCCGAGGGAGGCCGGGCGGGCGAGGCCGCCGGGGAGGGAGGGGGAAGGGGCCGAGCGCCGCCGGGGAGGGAGACCGGGCGGGCGCCGCCGGGGAGGGAGGCCGGGGACGGGGAGCATGCATGTGTGCAAGATTCCAAGCCGACCCTAAGGAAGCTCACCTTACGGCCGTAAAACGAATCTTGAGATATTTAGTTTATACTCCTAAGTTTGGGCTTTGGTATCCTAGGGGATCCACATTCGATTTGATTGGTTATTCAGATGCCGATTGGGCAGGGTGTAAAATCAATAGAAAGAGCACATCGGGGACTTGCCAGTTCTTGGGAAGATCCTTGGTGTCTTGGGCTTCAAAGAAGCAAAATTCCGTAGCTCTTTCTACCGCCGAAGCCGAGTACATTGCCGCAGGCCATTGTTGCGCGCAACTACTTTGGATGAGGCAAACCCTTAGGGACTACGGTTACAAACTAACCAAAGTTCCTCTTCTATGTGATAATGAGAGTGCAATCCGCATAGCGGATAATCCCGTTGAGCATAGCCGCACTAAACACATAGCCATTCGATATCACTTTTTAAGGGATCACCAACAAAAGGGAGATATCGAGATTTCATACATTAATACTAAAGATCAATTAGCCGATATCTTTACCAAGCCACTTGATGAACAAACCTTTAACAAACTTAGGCATGAGCTAAATATTCTTGATTCTAGGAACTTCTTTTGTTAATTTGCACACATAGCTCATTTATATACCTTTGATCATGTCTCTTTCATATGATATGACTAATGTGTTTTCAAGTCTATTTCAAACCAAGTCATAGGTGTATTGAAAGGGAATTGGAGTCTTCGGCGAAGACAAAGGCTTCCACTCCGTAACTCATCCTTCGCCGTCGCTCCGAGCCAATCTCCACCTTTGGGAGAGAAGGACTCCGTCTTTGGTATAATCTTCACTCATTTATTTATGACCAAAGGGGGAGAAAGTAATTCTAAGGGCTCTAATGACTCCGTTTTTGGCGATTCATGCCAAAGGGGGAGAAAAGTATTAGCCCAAAGCAAAAGGACCGCACCACCACCTAATTTTAAAATGATTTTCAAATTGGAAATTTCAAATTGGTATCCTATTATGTTCAAAAGGGGGAGAAAGTAGTATTTCAAATTGATATATCAAAACCCTCTTGAACACTAAGAGGAGGATTTCATCTAGGGGGAGTTTTGTTTAGTCAAAGGAAAAACATTTGAGACAGGGGGAGAAAATTTCAAATCTTGAAAATGCTTCGCAAAATCTTATTCATTTACCTTTGACTATTTGCAAAAGAACTTTGAAAAGAATTTGCAAAAACAAAATATGTGGTGCAAAGCGTGGTCCAAAATGATAAAAATGAAGAAACTATCCATGCGCATCTTATAAGTATTTATATTGGCTCAACTCCAAGTAACCTTTGCACTTACATTATGCAAACTAGTTCAATTATGCATTTCTATACTTGCTTTGGTTTGTGTTGGCATCAATCACCAAAAAGGGGGAGATTGAAAGGGAATTAGGCTTACACCCATTTTCCTAATTAATTTTGGTGGTTGAATTGGCCAACACAAATAACTGGACTAACTAGTTTGCTCTAGTGAATAAGTTATACAGGTGCTAAAGGTTCACACTTAGCCAATAAAAAGACCAAGAATTGGGTTCAACAAAAGAGCAAAGGGATAACCGAAGTGTGCCCTGGTCTGGCGCACCGGACTGTCCGGTGTGCCACCGGACAGTGTCCGGTGCACCAGGGGACATCACGCTGAACTCCTCATCTTCGGGAAAATCTAGAGGCGCTCCACTATAATTCACCGGACTGTCCGGTGTACACCGGACAGTGTCTGGTGCCCCAAGGAAGAGCAACTCTGGAACTCGCCAGCTTCGGGAATTCGCTCCACTATAATTCACCGGACATGTCCGGTGTGCATCGGACTGTCCGGTGAGCCAGCGGAGCAACGGCTACTTCGCGCCAACGGTCACCTGCAGAGGCATTAAATGCGCGCCAGAGCGCGTAGAAGTCAGGCACGCACGAAGTGGCGCACCGGACACTCTACAGTGCATGTCCGGTGTGCCACCGGACATCCAGGCGGGCCCAGAAGTCAGAACTCCAACGGTCGGAACCCAACGGCCTGGTGACGTGGCTGGCGCACCGGACAGTGTCCAGTGTGCACCAAACTGTCCGGTGCACCATACGACAGACAGCCCCACCAAACGGCTAGTTTGGTGGTTGGGGCTATAAATACCCCAACCACCCCACATTCATAGCATCCAAGTTTTCCCACTTCAACTACTTACAAGAGCTCTAGCATTCAATTCTAGACACACCCAAGTGATCAAATCCTCTCCAAACTCCACACAACGCCCTAGTGATTAGAGAGAGAGATTTGCTTGTGTTCTTTCGAGCTCTTGCGCTTGGATTGCTTTCTTATTTCTTTGATTCTTCATTGCTATCAAACTCACTTGTAATTGAGGCAAGAGACACCAATCTTGTGGTGGTCCTTGTGGGAACTTTGTGTTCCAAGTGATTGAGAAGAAAAGCTCACTCGGTCCGAGGGACCGTTTGAGAGAGGGAAAGGGTTGAAAGAGACCTGGTCTTTGTGACCACCTCAACGGGGAGTAGGTTTACGAGAACCGAACCTCGGTAAAACAAATCCACGTGTCTCACTCCTTATTCGCTTGCGATTTGTTTTGCACCCTCTCTCGCGGACTCAATTTTATCTCTAACGCTAACCCGGCTTGTAGTTGTGATTAACTGTGTAAATTTCAGTTTCGCCCTATTCACCCCCCTCTAGGCGACTTTCAAGCATAGCCTCCTCCATGGCTGCTTGCAATGCATTGCACATTGCCCCTTCGACTCCTTCACTTGAGTTTGTGCTCGAGGAAGACATGACGTGAAGATGAGTAGAAAATGCGAGTTTGGAAGAGAGAAATGAGATGAAATGGTGTGTGGAATGAGCTCCACCCGGGTAGGGATATATATAGAGGGATTGGGGATGAAATTTGTGATTTTTTGCAATTTTTTTCGAATTTTTTGGACTCCAAACGGTCAAAAATGGCTAGTTGCAACGGCTAGCACACGTGGACCAATCAGATCGCGACACGTGGACCAGTCAGATCGCGCCACGTCGCTCTCGCCCACGCTCTCGCCCCGCCAGTGCCTCGCTCTCGCCTCCCTCTCGCCCGCCTCTCGCTCGGGCGGGCGCTCCAGCGCGGGCGAGAGCGAGGCGATACCGCCAGCTCTCGCCGGGCGCGAGCGCCGTCGCCCGACGACCCTCTCTCGCCCGCCTCTCGCCCACGCGCGGGCGGTAGCGGCTCTCTCTCGCCCGCGCTACCGCCCGCGTTGCCACCAGCCTTAGACTAAGCTCCTGTTTAGTTCTATTAATCCTATGACTAAAATTTAGTCCAGAGGCTAAATTTTAGTCCTACCTTATTTAGTTGTAGAGACTAAACAGATTCTAAATACATTAAATTGTCACGCTCGGTTTTAAGGGTAGACCCGGATGCGTCTCATATGTGCGTCAAACAAGATCAATACATACAATGACTCAGTGTATAGAAACGAATGTCACAAACTTTATTACATAACGTAGATGTCTTATAAAATAACTGATAATAAATAAATCAAACTAAGATTATTATTCCACGACGCCATCAAGCTGACTGGTAGACGACACCTAGATCTCGTCGAACTCGTCATAGTAGTCCTCCTCGGGGGCATCTGCTCTTCACCTGTGGGGGGTGTCATACCCGGTTTTAGAAGACAAAATAAATGTGAACCATGTACGTGATAGGATCAGCAATTCACGTACAATACAATTTACATAACCAGACATCATCACACAGTGCTCAAATAATAATATAAGAGAGGTAATAGTTTGATTACATCATGATGCCCGAGACATCCACAAAGTCATTAACATAGATCAAAGTGCGAAAACGAAACGTAGCTAAACACGACATTCACAAGCAGCCGACTGGGGGTTTGCCGCTAACCCACGCCTAGAACTCATCATAGTTTTGGAACATCTGGAAAAATCCTCTACCACGACTTTCCTCTTCTCCTGAGCAGTGGTTGCAATGTGGACAACCTGGGAGGTGGGGTTTGGTGTTGTAAAGAAAGGGTGAGTATGCATCAATATACTCAGCAATTGTCTCGTTTGGTTGTGGTGGACTAGCTTTATGTGGGGTTAAGATCAAGCCGTTGATTTTAGTTGGTCAGATAATTATTACTAGTATAAAGTCAGGTTTTAGCATTAAACCCAAGTTATTAATCCAAAAGTACTCCTTTCAAATAGAAAGAATTTCAGAAACCATAATCATAATCATCAAAACCATAATTATCCTCCTCATCATCTGTAATCATAGTATCTCTAATCAATGGAGCTCCCAAGGCCGCTCATAACCGTGAGCACGACTGATATATCAGTTTCATAACACTCTGTAGAGGTTGCACACTTTACTCATGAGTTGTGATTCTTTTTTGCCTCGGGCCGATCAAACCCTTAAACACTACCAAGGTGAATAGGGAAGGTTTCACTATGTAGCCTTTACAAAGATTTCCTGAAGTTGTAGTCGCCCGTTAGGTTTTCTAAATGTACCGCACTCCTCCCCAAGGGGCAAACATGTCACACCCGGTTTTAGAAGGCAAACCGAATGCAAACCATGTACGTGTCAGGATCAGCAATTCACGTACACAGCAGTTACATAACCGAACATCATCACACAGTGCTCAAATAATAACATAAAAGAGGGTAATAGTTTATTACATCATGATGTCCGAGACATCCACATAGTCATTAACATATATCAAAGTGCAAAAACGAAACGTAGCTAAACACGGCCTTCACAGGCAGCCGACTGGGGGTTTACCGCTAATCCACGCCTAGAACTCATCGTACTCTTGGAACTCCTGGAAATCCTCCACCACGACTTCATCTTCTCCTGAGCAGTAGTTGCAATATGGAGAACCTGGGGGTTTGGTGTGTAAAGCAAGGGTGAGTACACGTCAACATACTCAGCAATTGTCCCGTTTGGCTGTAGTGGACTAGCTTTATGTGGGGTTAAGATCGAGCAGTTGCTTTTAGTTGGTCAGGTAATTATTACTAGTAGAGAGCCATATTTTAGCATTAACCCAAGTTGTTAACCCAAAAGTACTCCTTTCAAACAGAAAGAATACCAGAAATCATAATCATAATCATAAGAACAATGATTATCCTCATCATCATCTATAAACAAAGTATCTCTGATTCAATGTGTCTCTAATCAGTGGAGCTCCCAATGCCGCTCATAACCGCGAGCACGGCTGATATATCAGTTTTATAACACTCTGCAGAGGTTGCACACTTTACCCACGAGTCGTGATTCCTTTTTTGCCTCGGACCGATCAAACCCTTAAACACTACCAAGGTGAATCGGCAAGGTTTCACTATGTAACCTTTACAAAGATTCCCTGAGGCTGTAGTCGCCCGTTAGATTTCCTAAATGTACGACACTCCTCCCCAATGGGTAAACCACCCTCGGCAGAGCGAGCCGCATACACCGAGCCCCATTGACGGCACGACGACGAAGCGAACTACATCTCGGTTTCTCAAATTATTCAGCTAAGGGCGTCACATACCACCCTCATGGTTGTACTGTTTTCCTGGGTGATCATCCAACGAACCAGTACTTACGGAGAGGCACTCGAGAAACCGCTCGAGTCCCCTTAAATGTCACAGTATCATCATCATAATCAAAAGGGAAATATCGTATCATAAATAATCTCACCATGTTCATTGACATAAAAGAAATAAGCAAATACTTGGCGCGGAGCTCGCACCTACGACTATGCGAGAAAGAGAAAACAACGGTCGAGGCTACGGTCGAAAGACGATTATGTTAAGCAGTTATGGATTAAGCACTAGGACAAGGGAGCATAAAAGCAGGCCCGTAGTTAAAAGAATTTTTTCTTTATGAAAAAAAGGTACAAAAGCCGCCGCCAACGAGCTTAAAACTATGCGTCGCCTCTTGTGCGTTCTACTATTAACCCTACTACTGGCATTGGGTTATATATATACACTCGAGCTTGCGTCAAACTATGCCGCGCACATGGCGTACGTTAGCTTTACTAGCTAAAAGACTCAAGGATATGTCTCACCAACGGTATGAACTCCACTAGCTCATACCGTGCAGCAACGGAACGCGTGCAGGTGCAGTGCCGTTTGGACGGATGAGGACGCGCCGCGGAGGCACGAGGTCACGGGTAAAAACGGCGGCTCTGGAAAAGGAACTGATGCTGCACTGCACTGTGTTCCTCCAGAACGATATCACCCTCTCTTTTTTATTATTATTTTTAACAAGAAGAAGAATATAACCCTCGCACTGCCTTTACGGAAAGGAACCGTGACCCTCAGCATGTAGAATGTGTTATTGTATACTGTACACGTTATCACTTGACAAGACGTGTACACACAGGATAAAATAGATGTAGCAGTAATAATTTAGTTACTGTTGCAAAAGAGCAGGATGGGAAAACAGATCCAGCTCTGACAGAAAGATATATACTCCTTGTATCACTTTATTCTTTCTCTCTCTATCTATATATATAGATAGATATATAGACTATAGACACACGATGGCAGGTGGCACACCGATCTACGACAATAATAAGAAATAAATACACCTATTATACCTCATATCTGCATACATGACACACACAGGTATGTCCACGAAAGCAAGCAGCCACCCTACAATCTACATGCATGTTCCTTGTATATCTCCAAAGATCGGATGCCCTGTTTGTCTGCTCTCACTAGCCGACCCTCCTTGGCTCCCATACCGCATCATGACATCTTTGTCCGCATTTATTTATGTACTCTTGTTGCCATCTCGGCCGACGAAGAAAAGCGCAGGAATAACGGCCACACAAACAAACCGGGATTCCGGTCAGTGCGCAGGCTCTCTGCTCCAGTAAACTTGGCAGCGGTTTCAGGAAGCTGCTGGCTGCTGCTAGCTCTCAGTCTCAGTCTCAGTCTCAGTCTCATACATACATACATATACAGCAGCTGGTGGGGTGTCTAGGTCTCTCGTACTCGTCGGTACACGCTTGCCAATCCATCCAAACCCGCTGTATCTGCGCTAGCTGGTGTCCGACCGTGTCTGCCATGGCTTCTTCTCCACGCACAGCCATGTTCTTCCTCGCGCTGTCCCTGGCGCTACTGGGCGACGACCTTCGCCGCTGCTCTGCCTCTCAGGTGCCTACTCCAACGCACGCCGATATGCTTATATTATATCTCCACGGTGGTGGTCAGCTGCACTTCTGTAGTAGCTAGCAAATGGATGGATGATGCCAACTCTTCCTTCAGGTGTACGTGGTCTACATGGGCAAAGCGCCGCAGGGCGACAGGGCACCCCGTCGACGACGACACGCCGGGCTGCACCGCCAGATGCTGACGGCTGTTCACGACGGCAGGTCCACAGCAGACTCGTTAATTTGAATTCCTTCCTCCATAACCCCTCCTAGGCTTAGCTAGCTAGCTCCCACCTCCCAGTGCCGTTTCCATGCAGCAGTATATATATATCTTGAGTCGGACGCTTCCTCTCCGCAGCTCGGAGAAGGCGCAGGCATCACACGTCTACACTTACAGCGCCGGCTTCCAGGGCTTCGCGGCCAAACTGAACGAAAAGCAGGCCATCAGATTAGCCGGTAATTAGTTTCACAACACAGGCTACTCTTTTAGAATTTAATCTTGGTCCAAAACAAGTTAGATTACATCATAGTCTGAGTAGATTATACGGGTTTCATTTCCCAAACAGACGGCCCCTAAATGAGTCTAGCTAGCTGTGATGCCAAAAAGGCGCCTAATAATTCTGATGCGCGTCTTCAATTTCTTCAGAGATGCCTGGCGTCGTCTCGGTGTTCCCAAACACAAAGAGGCGACTGCGCACCACCCATTCCTGGGATTTCATGGGCTTGTCCACCAGTGCAGAGGGTCAGGTCCCTGGACTGTCCACCGAGAACCAGGAGAACGTCATTGTTGGATTCATCGATACAGGTGATGGAGTACAATTGCAGTAACATGTATACTAAGCTAGCTAGGTTCAAACTGGAACTCGCATTCTTCAGTCAGATCATGTGACACCAAAAGAATATATATCTTCTCTTCCACCATATTAGTTCCAGTTGTGTTCTAGCTTACAAACTGACAAGGCATGATGTTTGTGTTTTCATGTTCGACCGACTTGGCCATCAAATGACTGTTCGGACAGAAACGAAAAAGGATACCATCGGATCGATAGAAACCAAAATCATGGAATTCTAGCTAACTGTTTTGTTTTGTTTTTTTTTTACCTCCTCAGGAATCTGGCCAGAATCCCCTAGTTTCAGTGACCACGGGATGCCTCCGGTTCCCAAAAGATGGAGAGGGCAATGCCAAGGAGGAGACGCGAACTCACCGTCAAATTTCACCTGCAACAGGTACACACGCTCTAAAACCAACCCACGGTACGGTATTCCAGCATTGGAATTTTCTAAAGCCACCCCCCAAACATGCACGATAGGAAGGTAATAGGAGGCAGATATTACCTCAGCGGATACCAAACAGAAGAGGGTGGCGCCATCAAGTTCGTATCTCCAAGGGACAGCTCGGGGCATGGCAGCCACACTGCCTCGATAGCGGCCGGAAGGTTTGTCAGGGACATGAGCTACGGAGGTGGTCTGGGCACCGGAGGAGGGCGGGGAGGAGCCCCCATGGCAAGGATTGCAGCCTACAAGGCCTGCTGGGAAACTGGCTGCTACGATGTTGACATTCTCGCGGCGTTCGACGATGCCATCAGAGACGGCGTCGACATTATATCTGTGTCGCTAGGCCCAGACTACCCCCAGGGCGACTACCTCAGCGACGCCATATCCATCGGGTCGTTCCACGCGACGAGCAACGGGATACTGGTCGTTTCCTCGGCGGGGAACGCCGGGAGACAGGGCTCGGCGACTAACCTCGCGCCGTGGATGCTCACGGTGGCTGCAGGAACGACTGACAGATCGTTCTCTTCGTATGTCAGCCTGGCAAACGGTACCTCCGTAATGGTAAATTCCCTTCCCACTCTTAAAAACGACGCCTCCAGTCTTTATATGCGGAACACTACTTATTATATGCGGTCTTAATTAAGGGTGAGAGCCTGAGTACGTACCGCATGGAAACTCCCGTCAGAACCATCGCAGCTTCGGAAGTCAACGCAGGCTATTTCACCCCTTACCAGTCCAGGTAAACAATAAACAACTATTATCTCGAAAGATAATCATGATTTGGATTGTCAGCCCAACTGAAAATTTCTTGTGGACTTGGTGTCAGCTTGTGCCTGGATAGCTCTTTGAACAGGACCAAGGCCAAGGGAAAGATCCTTATCTGCCGCCGTAACCAAGGCTCCTCCGAGTCACGTCTATCGACGAGCATGGTTGTGAAGGAAGCTGGTGCGGCTGGGATGATCCTCATCGATGAGATGGAGGATCATGTCGCTAATCGCTTTGCTGTGCCTGGAGTAACTGTTGGGAAAGCCATGGGTGATAAAATTGTTTCTTATGTCAAGAGCACAAGGTTGTCTGAACTTTACTATATATAGGAAAGCGTGCATTTCATTGGCATGCCAATCTTTTTTTGTCTAATAGCAATTCTACAGGCGTGCCTGCACACTGATCTTGCCGGCAAAGACGGTCTTAGGGCTGCGAGACGCCCCGCGAGTAGCGGCGTTCTCTTCGAGAGGTCCGAGCTCACTGACACCTGAGATTCTGAAGGTAACGACTAGCACTAAACCGCTGGGAAAGACTAATACAGGTGATAAATAAACTGATTGACGTCCTCCTCAGTTTCTTCTCCATGTGTGCTTTTTTTTTGTAGCCAGATGTTGCTGCTCCTGGGCTGAACATCTTGGCGGCGTGGTCTCCTGCCAAGAACGGTATGCGCTTCAACGTTCTATCTGGAACTTCCATGGCATGTCCGCACGTTACAGGAATAGCAGCTCTCGTGAAGAGCGTGTATCCGTCATGGTCTCCTTCAGGCATCAAATCGGCAATCATGACAACAGGTATATTAGCGCGTAACCTGAGATCTCCGAAGATGACAAACTAGTGTTGCAACCTGTCGACTCATGAATCTTGTTTGCAGCAACCGTACTGGACACCAAAAGGAAAACCATAGCAAGGGACCCCAATGGGGGGGCTGCAACGCCGTTTGACTTTGGCTCGGGTTTTATGGACCCCGTCAAAGCTCTCAGCCCAGGGATCATCTTCGATACACATCCTGAAGACTACAAGTCATTCTTATGTGCCATAATAAGCCGCGATGACCACTCCGTGCATCTAATCACCGGAGACAACAGTAGCTGCACCCACAGAGCCTCCTCTTCTGCCACTGCTCTGAACTACCCGTCGATCACCGTTCCGTATCTGAAGCAGAGCTATTCGGTGACGCGAACAATGACTAATGTGGGCAATCCAAGGAGTACTTACCATGCTGTGGTGTCAGCTCCGCCAGGAACCAGCGTGAGAGTGACACCAGAAGTCATAAATTTCAAGAGCTATGGTGAAAAGAGGATGTTCGCAGTTAGCTTACACGTGGATGTGCCTCCTCGAGGTTACGTTTTTGGCTCTTTGTCTTGGCATGGAAATGGAAGTGATGCTCGCGTGACGATGCCGCTGGTAGTGAAACTACAGACTTCTGGCAAGGCCTGACCGAGTTGATCCCCCTGGAAAGATGCTTGGAAGAGGTTGCTAGAATGCTAGATCAGGCTACAAATCTAGGTGGTACTAGAACTGGAAATACTGACCATATCAGAAGCTAACCGCGATCAATCTGTGAAAAATATCATATTAACTATGGTATTTCATTTGTAAATGTCTTGGCTAGAACGCAAGCACTCCCAGAACAAGATTCTTTTTTCCTCCTGATGATTGTTGTAAAATTATTTCGTGCCTAAATGCAAATCTTAAGAATGCAGGAATTGTTGGGTTTCTTTTTCTGCGGAAGAGGAATTTTTGGATTTAGCGACCAGCTAACTAACGCCCCCAGGCTTATCCACCAGGATTCTGGTCTTTGTAAAGGGTAGGTTTGGTGACAAGGGGATTGAGGGAGATTAGAAAGGATTAAGGGGGAAATGAACTAATTTCCCCCTCAATCCCGCTCAATTTCTTCACCAAACCAGCCCTAATGATGACGGATCCGACACCTCCTGAACTCCATCGATGGTGTTCGCTGGTTAGTACAGGAACTTGTCGCCCCGATAGGAAATACCCATGAACTGATTCCCCGTGTGGCAGTTGAATGGTCGTGAAATTAGGGAGAGAAACGAAGAGATGGCCAGAGGTCGGGTCTCACCTGTGACCTGTCCCCTCGCTCCGTCGCAATGGCGCCGTCGTCCCCCTCCTCGCCACACTCCACCCACTCGAGTGCCCTTTGCCGATGTGTGTAGACTGAGCGTCTCCCCTCTGTCGCCGATCCGCCTCTCAGGAGAGAGAGAGAGAGAGAGGGAAGTTGTAGAGGGGCCATGGCCAAGCCTGGGGGACCCGCCATGAGTTGCCTCATTGGCGTATTGCGTTTGTTAATCGAACTGAAACTGTAGGGTGTCTGGGTGTGTTTCCATTTACCAGTCTGCCGAGTGCCGAGAAGCACCGAGAGTCCGAGGCAGGAGTTTCTTTTTTTTTTGCGATTACGAATGATTCCGTCGCGCGGCTTCACCGTCATGCACCGATTAGAGATGTCCAAACGGGCCGCCCGGCCCGGGTCCGGTGAAGCCCGGCCCGTTTTGGGCCCGGCCCGTCAGGCACGATTAAAAAACCGGACCGGGCCGGCTAAGCACGCGGGCTCAATTTCTTGTCCGAGTCCGGTCCGCAACGGGCCTAAATAGGCCAGGCCGGCCCGTTTAGTACGAAAAAACGGGCCGAAAAGCACGTTTTAGTGTAAAAAAACGGGCTTAACGGGCTTAGAGCTAAACGGGCCGTGTCGGGCTAGCCCACCGTGCCTAATTTCCTGTCCGAGTCCGGCCCGCTTATTCGTGCCGGACCAGCCCGGGCCCGCATATAACCGGGTCGTGCCGGGCTCGGACCGGGCCCAAAAAGCGGGCTTCGTGCCGGGCTCGCGGGACTCGTGCTTATTGGACATCTATAGCACCGATCCAAATTTAATCTTTTTTATAAATGATACAGATCCAAATTTCCTTTTTTTTTAATCCCGCGGCGCGATGTCGTCAGCTTGAGACCGCCGTCTTGCACCGCTCGCTGAATTGGGACCAAACTGCTTCAGCTGTCTACGGTGCCCAATTCAGTTTCAGGTGCAGTTTTGAGGTAGAGTTCGATTTCAGGTGCTACAATACAAACACATAAGGCTCCAGTTTCAATCATCACATATCGAACAACAGGTCATACACAGTCCACCATCAAGGGCACATAGTTCGCACACTCAGTTCTGGAGGTCTGTGGTTTGGAATGCCGATGAGGTAGGGGAGAAGATACAGTAGTGATGAGAGGGTCATGTCCTTCCATTAGGAGGTACTATTCAGCTTAGTTAATTCTCATAGATTGTTCTTTTTGTTTTCACGCGCCGTAGCATACAAACAGCACAACAGTCACGTAACATTAATATAATTAAGAGATAATATATATATAGAAAGTCATGAAGAAAAAAAATAAAAAGAGCTCGTCTCTTGATTTTTTTTTTTGTACTTAACATCTAAAAACTTCTCGAAAGACGCCTTAATTAATAGGTATTGTTATCCTAATACCGGGGATGCATTTATCCCTTCAGCCCACGGTCTCGCAACCGCAAGTGATTTGCAGCCCAACCTATGATCCTAGCTGAGTACAGCGCCATATGCATGCTATCATGACATAACTGTTGCGAAACATTCACATGTGATCAAACCCATCCGATGGGTTACTACCCAAGGGTCGCACCCCTTGGGGGAGTACTCCTGCAGTCTGTATATAATCAATGTTCCACTACAATAAAGACTTACAACTGTCATTTGCACTGTTACTCTGTTCACTTGTTTGCCACTGAGTTTCTAACACGTTATCAGCACCTTTGCTCTTCAACGAGCGGTTTCTCCATCACCGTCTGCACAGGCGCTCGTCCTCTTCGTCGCTAGTGTCACAGATTGCCGTGCTGCTGAAGAAAATTGGAGGGCTCTACCTCTTGAACAACAGGAAGGTATGCAACCTACTGCTCATCTTCGCGTTCATTTGCGTGAAGAAATTTGTGGCGCCGATGACGTTGTCCGATCTCCGGCAACGACGTCTGGACTGGAGCACGACCGGCCGACACCAAACCGTCGCAGACGCGGTTCGAGGCACGCGCTCGGCGAAGCCGGCCTCGGCGCGGCCAACCCGGCCCGACGCAGGTAGGGCATGGGCGGCCTAGCCCCCTGGAGGCCCTGTGGCACGTCCCTGGTGACTGCCCGAGCGCTCCGACGCGGGCGCGCTCGGACACGACCCGGCCGCGGGCACGAGCCCCTAGACGCCGGCTCAGCGGCGCGGTCACGGCCTCACGGGCGCGGGGCGCCCATGGGGCGAGCCCCCGACGGGCGCTGCACCGGTCCCAACAGCGGCGGATGCGGCCGGCTGCAGGCCGGCCCACGGCTCGGCCTTGGAGCGGGCGAGCGGCTTCGTCTAAGAGCCCTGGCAAGGGCGCGGACTGGCCAGAGCGGCGGGTGAAGCGAGGCCGCCCGGCCCCGGCGCGTGCTCGGTCCGGCCTCCAACGAAGTCGCGGGGGAGGGGGCTGCAAGGCATAGCCCGGCAAGCTCCTCGGCATGGCGCGGCTACTGGGGCCTATGCTCCTGCACAGGTCGCTAGTGCGGCTGGCGGGCGGCCCCTGGTGGCTCCAGGCGCGTCCTCGGCCGTCCACAGGCTGGTAGGCGAGCCCTACCACAGCGCGGGCAAGCCACGACATGACGCACACGGCACGTGCGTGGCCCCGGCCATGGCGATAGTGCATCTGTTCATGCGGATGTTCGTCCTTTGCCTGGCAAACAACAGAGGCTGATGAATGCCATTTTTAGCATAAATGGTTTCCTCCGTATCTGTGTCCATACGGATGAACTTAATTAATGGTACATTTGATACAAGTGTTCAATGCATATCTTGTATTTTTTTGAATTTGAAGATAAGTGATAGAGACATAGGCATTGGCTGTGTTTTATTCTTTTGAATAATACTGCCTAGAGATCATGCCTAATGCAACGATTAATTTCGTCTGTCACTGATTACCTACACGTGTTCATATAAAAAAATAATAATGGATATGATACTTTGTCTACTCCAAATCTTTGGAGATTATCCTGTGTCTGTTTTTATTATGAAAAATGCAGACTTGTTAAGTGAATTATATTTTTATTTACATTTATAATTCACATATTTCCGACTTGCTTTTGTTTTTGCATTCTATTATGTTTGCATAGAAAACATAGCACATAAAAAAGTCGAAACTTAACGGTCCTCATGCAACATAAGATTGCATTTTTTGGGAAAAGCATAGGGTGATGGAGTCCTAAGCACTGGCTGCGCTAAATTCTTTATAGAATTTAGTAGCCCAGAGACCGTGCTTTAGGCCGCATTTGAAATGCCTATCACTATGAGGTCTACATCTTTCGAGATGATTACCTATACGTGCTAACCCAAAAAAAAAAGATTACGGACCAAGCAGGTGTCGCGGGCTATGGAGCCAGGTTGGACGCTGCAGTCATGGTGACTGCTAAAAGAATTCTTTTAATTAAGTTCTACTTAATTAAACGATGAATTCTTGCAAAATATGACGCATATCTTGAACTTGGGATATTTCAACACATGATGGAGATCTAGGCTTTGGCTACAATAAATTCTTGGAATTTATTTGCCCTGAGACCAAGCTTTTAGACAGCAAAATGTTATTTGCCCATCAGTAAGAGGTCTACATCATATGGTTATGATGATTACCTATGTGTTCTCCCAAGTAGATATGTTGGAGATGTGATGTTGGTTATTCACCTTTATGGTGATTTCCATTTTATTTTTGAAATTTTGGTCAAGCACAGGGTAGTGGAGTCCTAAGCATTGGCTGCGGTATGTTCCTTGAATATATCAGTCCAGAGACCATGCTTTCAGGCAGCAAAAGTTTTGCCCACTACTGGGAGATCTACTCCATTGTTTCATTACATGGAGATTATCTACGTTGTGTACACCAATTTTTCAAAAATCTGTTGGTACACTGTATGTGATACCTATAATTCTCCATCATATGAAGATATGATATATTTTGCAGCATATTACAACATCAGAAAATGGTTAAGCCATTTGAAGGATAATTATTTAATAGAGTTTGATGAACTAGCCTAATGGGCTTGATTATCCTTAATGTTCATTTGATATGTTCATTTCATTTTTTGCATGACATGGGAATTCACCTCTTCATTTTGGAGGAAATGAGATGCTCTCTTTCTCTTATGGTTCTTATGAAAAGAACTTATGTGCTTTTGCGGCTTGATGTGCAAGCGCAAAATGAATAGCAAAGAAAATCATAAGACTTGTGGACTTATGAGTATGTGTCTACATTATGTTGTAGACTAACACTTTGTATTCATATATTTTGCTTGAAAGCAAATATATAAGCACATTAAAGAGGAAAGGGCAATGAGTATGACAAACTCTTTTGTCGTTACACTATACGTGGTATAGTGCTGTATGCCTAAGCATCTAATCTTGTATATGAAATCCCAATATATACAAACTACTCATGAAAGCTAAGATATGAAGGGTACTTCAATCTTCCATCTGACATGATAACAGTGGTTAGTTGTGTAATTCATGATTTGGACTAATCATGTAACAACACTTCTTTTTCTAAGAGAAGACCACTTTGTTAGATGATTTGCTTTTGAGTACCATTTAAATGATGCATGAGATTTGGTATAATCTCATAATTGATAGGTTCAACTCATGCGATGTGAGTTGAACACACTCATGTGATTTGAGTGTAAAAACTCATATGAATTTGAGTTAAACAAACTCATCGATTGGAGTTGATCACTCATGTGATTTGAGTTGAACAAACTCATCGATTAGAGTTGAACGAACTCATCAAGGGAGTTGATGACTCATTGATTTGAGTTGTGCAAACTTGTACGGGGATTCTTCCAATTGAGTAAGAAACATGCAATGTGGAGAATTGAGCCACAAACTCTATAAGTGGGGAAACAAAATATTCTCATATTCCTTTGGAAAGAGGAAAGAATATTTTGACAATCGCTTCGCGCGATATCATGATATGTTATTATCATATCCCCTTTGGTATTGGAAGTATCAAGGATGTGTTGATATATCCTAATTGTTATCTTACCATATTATAGAGATATCCATATAATTTCTATCATGTGGAAACACAAGGTGATAGTGATGGATATTGCATATGTTTCTCGGAAACATTTCTTATGGACTGTATTCTACATACATCCTCCCATACAAAGTGTTGCATATGTTATAACTTTTCAAGTGATGATACTTACCATGCTGGGTAAGATTGAATTGGTCATCCCATTGTTGGGATGAAATGAAAAGTTATGAACAATTCTATTGGTCATGTTTTTCCTATACGATGGATACTTGATGAGTATCATCGGAAATGAGATTTTAAGTCCCTCTTATCTTAAAATCTGATCTGAATTGGTTAAAGTTCTTTGAATTGTTTCAAAAGAACGAGTGTGGTCCATTACAAAGATGGTATGGACATTGAAGGCTTTATATGGTTCTATGGTGCATCTATATGATGACCTGAAGTGTGTCATTCGGACAACACGTGACCATTAAGTAATAATGTCTCAAGCTTGAGCACATTAGCCTCCACACTGCTGAATTTGCCAAATCTGCTTACAATGATGATTGTTTGTCTTGGTATTCAGAATGATATCCATAAAGGATATGATGAATCTGTGATAGATTCGAAAATTTCAGATCATTAATGACCATCAGTAATGAATTGTCATTTCCAACTGGTTATGGTTGGAGTCAGGAAGTTTTGCACGCTCCTGACTTGTGATTAACTGCATGTACTGGATGTACAAGTTCCCCTATGGTTTTTAGTACGTGGGAATCCATGAAAAATTTCCCATGCGTACATTGGGTATGTTTTCCCAATCTCACCACCGCAGCGTACATATATGGGCACACAGAAAACTGGGGATCTATGTGAGAATTCATTCTCCGTCGATCATTAAGTTTTAGAATCTCTTCTTGAGAATCTATTTATGGCCCGTACGCTTGCTTGAATCATGAGCTTTTCCAGGCATTAGGGGGAGATTTCAAGTACCAAAAAGAATGCCAGGAAATTATAATGAATGCAGTAAGTATTCGGGCTCAGGATCACGTACTAAAACTGAACCTCTGGGTTCGAATGATTTGCAAGAAGTTGCAAATTGACTGCCTTGTGCATTTACTATGAGGTGTCACTCAAATTAATCCTATGTGGAAGTGCCAGAAAGAGTGGTTAAATGGAACACCACTAAACTCCCTATTACAATGATGTTGTAAATAAGAGGGGGAGAAGTATGGTCACAAATCCTAGGATTAAGATGCTTGCAAGCTAATGAAGGCTAGACCTTCTGAGATAGTAAATGCAGACCATCTATTCGTTGGTAACCAACCTAGTGTTGGTGGACACCTAAAGGATATTGATTATCCTGTGAATGGAAGACATTCACAACCTAGCTCAGTGCGCACTGATGAGGCTAGGTTATCGGAAGCCCTTGATTCTCGTTTTGGGATTTCACGAGGAATCATAAGGGTACATAAAAATGACTTTATATCAACTGGAGAATTGTGTTATTTAAAAGCTACAAGTGTCGACACATACATCTCAGCAATTGTATATGCACTCCAAGTGATCCAAAAGACTATGGCCATAGCAGAGCACGAGTATGCTCAAATTGGATCTTGTTGAGTGATACAATGTTGCAAAGATAGCCTTGCTCACCGGAAAGAAGTGTTGAATTATTTCCACTTCAAGGTATCTTACTGTGGATACATGTTTGTTTTCATGGACTTGGAAACAATGAGGTGGTGAGAAAGCATGGCTAGTAGCAACTGGGTTTATACGCAAACCCAAGCATTATTTTAATGCTATAAAATTCTCTTCTACTGTGAGTAGTAAAATTCCGATACAATTTTATGGGCAGTAAATCATCTATCTGTGCAGTTGATAGATGTAGTGACAACATGTGCATATGTGGTCACTGGATTATGGTATTTATGGAGTCTTGAAGGATTCCAAATACATAATCACCAATCACAAAATTGAAATGCTTGGAAAGTCTTTGTGACTTAGAGCATCCTGGTCAAATATGGTACATTCGACCTAGTGAATCCTTCCTTCTGAAAGGATACACAAAGAATGGTATGTTCAGTGTAAATATGTGCAGCATATTTTAAACATACATTACTTATCGACGGAGTTCGAGATAGAGGATATGAATTGAAAGAGATTTTCAATTCAAAGTAAACTATCTTGAGTATATTGGATACAAAATTGTCTATATCCAACATATATTGAAGAAATTCAATATGAGAGAATCATTGTTATTTGATTCTTTCCGATCATGAGATGTGATATTGTATCTTGCAAGAGCATCCGACCGGATATTGCTTTGCAAAGATTTGCTAGCTAACATCACATGAGATCAAGTTATGATCTCCAGGTGTACTCATGCTCTCCTTATGTTTGGATATACTGATCTTGGATATCTATAGAAGATCCCCAGGTACAAGATCAATGACATACTTCTGGTAAGTTGGACCTACTGTTTGATAAATGTTGATCAACAGAGATTAATGGTCACTTACACTAATCATTCTAAGTACACTTCGTGGGATTGTACAGAATGATATACTACATATTGAGGGTATGTGGTGGTCATGATTTTATATCATTGACCTTATTATCTATGGAGATAATATTACTTTGTGTTGTTTAGATGAAAAACAAGTTACGAACTAAGTCTCTACCTTACTCCACATTTTTAATGTGTTTGAGAGCAAGTATGAGATGACTTAGTGATTTGTAAAGATCAGGGGGAGTTTCCTCTTGATCTGAAGAACTTGTTTCTGCATCATGTTGTACTCTTTTCTTTGCATGAGTTTTCCCCTGTTTGGGTTTCTCATTCAAAGTTTTTAATGAGGCAACATCAACACAAGGCCTATGTCGTATCATCTGTTTTCCCGTAGAGGTTTTCAAGGATGATACATTATGACATAGTTATTGTTGTATTTGAACTAGGATATGAGTTTATCTCCCTAGAGTTCAAATTGATCAACAATAGAGTATGACTACTCTCCTTATTGTTCCCGTTGGGTTTTTAAGGAAACTCAGCTGATATGTTGATTTCTCAGATTTTCTGGCAAGATTATCTTGGAAAAATATTAGCATGAGTTATATGTCTCATCATTTATTTTCCCCACTGGGGTTTTTGAGATGATGGCTATAGACATATTATTGTTCTTTGGGCTAGAGGTCCATTGGAGAAAAATGTCGTATTGTGGTTCAATTGAACCACTAACCATTATCCATAAGGATAATTGAGCTTATGTTGTTCAGATGGAAACAGGAAAATGGAAACATTAACATCTTGCAAAGTCTTGTGATAATCTTGATGATCTATTCACAAAATCTCTACCATACTCGACGTTTTCAGAAATGTGTTGAGGTGATTGGTATGAGAAGACTCAAGTGTTTGCAAAATCAAGGAGAGTAATTCTCCGTGATATTCGACCTGTTTTATACCATCATATTACACTCTTTTCTTTGTATGAGTTTTGCCTTGTTAAGGTTTTCTCATCCAAAGTTTTTAACGAGGTAATATCAACTAAGCTATATGCTTCATCATTGATTTTTTCCACAGGGGTTTTTATGCATGATGATTACAAGCATATTTTCTTTTGGAGTTCAAATGGGATTATTCTCATTATCCAAAAGACACTGTGTACTCCTTATTTTTTTCCCACAGGGTTTTTGAGGAGATGGTACATTGGAAGACGACTTGCAGGTGATCAAAGGGATTTGGGTTGATCAAGGGGGAGTGTTGCGAAACATTCACATGTGATCAAACTCATCCGATGGGTTACTACCCAAGGGTCGCACCCCTTGGGGGAGTACTCCTGCAGTCTGTATATAATCAATGTTCCACTACAATAAAGACTTACAACTGTCATTTGCACTGTTACTCTGTTCACTTGTTTGCCACTGAATTTCTAACAATAACCACTACTAGTGCGGGTCCTTTGTAGGCATTTCGTCGCGAAAACAGGGAAATCTCCTAACAAGAAACAGTTGCGTGGCGGTGGCGTGCGAACGCCGGGACGCGCTCCAGTCCAGTCCAGTGGATGCGCACCCGCCGCCGCTGGCCTGGCCCCCCTCGAAAACGGCAACGAGCGGTCTCGGTCTCGGTCTCGGTCTCGGTCTCGGCTCAGCGACCAACCCACGCGCGCGAACGGACCGTGTCCAAACTCCAAACTGCGTGCGGTGCGGCGACGACGGGCTCGCTCGGTTTCGCTTCCGCGTCAGCGCCCACGCGCCGTCCCCAGCCGCTGGTTTGGTTTTGCTTTCTGGACTTGGCGACTTGGTCCTCCTCGACCTGACCTCGATGATATGTCGAAGGTTTCTTGGAGCTGAGGTTAGGCTCGTTCGTATGGTTTTCAACGTACAGCGCGTTCTGTGGGTGCATGGGGGTAGTTTAGAGTTGACTTGTAAGTTTGAGGAAAAGGCTTTGAGCGTTAGCAGCTACGCGACTCCCTTGCTTCCTTCCTTCAAATTATATATAAAGTTCCAACGGGGTGTTTGAATACACTAGAGCACACACAAAAACAAGTTCATCACACAAGTGTTCAAAAGAACACAAAACAAGCTCCTCCTCTATTTTGGTTGATCGTGTTAATTAGGTTCATCGTGTTGGGTAGTCTATGATCAACAAACGAACTCTATTTTGGTTTGCCTTACGTATGGTTCGCTGGTGTTGCTGTCAAGTGGGGTGAAAAAAATAAATAAATGGATGCCTATGATTCCCATGGAACTAAAACAAAAACCCAGTAGCCATAACGTATCCAAAATAGTTGAGGAACCAAGGGAGTTAAGTGCTAAAGGACAAAAAGAAAAACATTCCAGTTCGCGTCAACCTCTTTTCCCTCCACTTTCGGCCGTCGCTCGGTCGCTCCTCTATATATACAGCCTCCTTTTGGTCAACTCCTCTCCATTCCAAACTCTCCCAACAGTCCAAACCCGTGTCCACCGAAAGTTTGATGGGATCAGGCCTCTCAAGCAGCCACCACCGGAGCAGCGGCGCGTCGTCGTCGCTTCACCAGCCACCGGCGGCGGCCCCGGCCCTGGTCGTCGCGGCCGACGGCTCGCTGCGGGAGTTCGTCACGCCGGCGGCGGCGCCGCTCCTTCTCCCCGTCTCCGTCTCCGACGTGCTGGGCGCGAATGCGGACGACGACGGCGGCCGGTACTTCGTGTGCAGCTCCAGCGCGCTCTACTTCGAGACCGACGTCCCGGCGCTCGGCGCCAGCGAGCTGCTCCGGCCGGGGCAGGTCTACTTCGTCCTCCCCGCGGCCATGCTCGGCAGGCCGCTCTCGGGCGCCGACATGGCCGCGCTGGCCGTGCGCGCCAGCCAGGCGCTGGCGGCGGGAGCGAGGCCGCCGCGTGGCGGGCGACGCCCTCGCGGGTCCACCAGGGCGCGCGTCGTGCCGGCGGCGGCGGCGCACCACGCGCACGCGCACGGCGACGAGGAGGCTGTCAACGAGAAGCTCAACCAGAGGACTCTTGGCGGCTTCGAGACGGCTCCTCCACGTGGTCCGGCCAGGAAGCCCGCTGTCGCGGCGCGACCGGCCCCGCCTGTGACTGTGACTGTGACTGAGAGGAGGGCGCTCAGCACCATCGAAGAGGGTGCCGAGTGATCGATAAAATGGCTACAAGGCGCGCGTGTTCGATTGATTGATGATTAGGTTTAGTTTTTTATTGGGTTAATTAAAGACTTAATGACACGCAAATAGTTTGAAAGGATAGGGAAACTTGTTACTTGGTTGATCGACGTCTGTGTACTACTCACACTAATTACAAAATTAAATGGGAATTT
Organism: Zea mays; assembly: GCF_902167145.1. NCBI lineage: Eukaryota > Viridiplantae > Streptophyta > Magnoliopsida > Poales > Poaceae > Zea > Zea mays. Next base: position 107,916,320 of record NC_050101.1, on the reverse strand, counting down.
TGGTTTTCGACCTGGTTCTTTATCATTTCCTTTTGTTACCCAACTACCGTTGTTCAAACCGTCCTGAGATGCAAGCGACTTTTCTAATCCGTTAGATCATGATCCAACTATAATTTGTTATCTAGTTTTTTTTTTATAAAACTACACGAGCTTAAGGTGGAAGAATTGAAATATTAAATGCGACATATAATAAGATTATGATCTAATGGAGCAGAAGACTAATTGCACAATCGTTGTTGCCCCATTTGCAGTTATCTTTATAACGGTATCCTTGAAAAAGCAACCAATAAAAATACATCTATATATGCTGACGATTTTCTTAACCTAGTAGTGCCACTATAAACATTTTGAAATTACTTTTTTTATTGTCCACCGCACACATTTTATATTTTTTTCTATAGTCAAAAAATGGCACATATATTTATGGTCTAGAAATCAATAAAGAAGTGCCTATATGTCGTCTAGTAAATCTTGCAAATACTCTTTTTTTTTACTGCCATAAGAAATGGCAGGAATAAAAGTGCCCTTGTCCTCTAGCAACTCCTCCCCGAAACCGAAAACTAAACCGTCGTCTGAAATCCTAGTCATTCTCAGGCACCTGAAGAGAGTTCGTCAGAAGAAGAGAAGAAGGAGCAAAGTAAAGCCGATTAAAAAGACGGCCAAACACGCGTCATGCCTGAACTTAACAACGTATTGTATGAGCAGATTAAAGCGAGATGAGATTTGTCTTGCATGCGGTGTTCTAAGTAACAGACGACTAAAACATTTAGCGATATCCCTCAGCAGACAATCAATCAATCTATAACACAGCTGAATCAATCAATCAATAACTTTACTCTCTACAAACAGCTAGCATGCTTCGGTATCAATCGTTTGGCAGATGAATAGATCATAATACTGCTACTTTGTGCGGCCAGGCTGTCTAATGAAGTCCCATCGAAGGCAGCATTCGATCCTTTTTACTGTCTATCAGTATCAGGTTGACTTCGCATGGACCGCTAGCTGAGATAAAGTGTTACATATATTTCAGATGAAAGCATTATCAAATTGTCAAGATGGCCGAGTTGGTCTAAGGCGCCAGTTTCAGGTACTGGTCCGAAAGGGCATGGGTTCAAATCCCATTCTTGACAAAATATTTTTTGAATTTTCTTTTTTCCTGTGATTTTCATATTTTTTACGATCATCCTGTGCCTTTCATGGACAAACCACCAGCAGCGCAAACAGATTATTTTTTGCCCCCGATTTACTTATGTGATTTGCCATAAAAAATATTTTCACCTATGTAGTTTACCTGGCGACTTGGATGGACAAGCAGCATGCTTGTCATGACGCGATTCTGATTTTCGTGCCGCTGGTTGCATTGTCGAAAGAATGGTGGACCTTGGATTGGAAAGCCCTGGAAATAATAACATGCCTGGCCATGGCTTGGTGCACCCCTAGTTCGATTCGATGGCATGGGCACCCACACGTCCAGGGAAACAGACCTGATCGCGATGTGAGTTGAAGAGTCGACCTCGAGGGTTGACTGAAGTCAACGCTGGCGGTCTCCCAGTCTCTCCACCAATCAAGGCATTAGAAAGTACTATAACACGAGGTGGATATAGTATAAAAATATATTTAATAAAGAATCTAATGATATATATTTGATATTGTAAATGTTATTACTTCATCGTATAAATTTAGTTAAACTTGAAAAAACTTTGACTTTTTAAGAATTTTGGAATGACTTATATTTTAGGACGGAGAGAATAGTATCTATTGTTGGGTAAGGGCAAAATAGAATCTTGGAATGACTTATGTTCTGCGTTGCCATAATGATGAAAGCTGGATTTCTGAATGAAATGATGAATGGTTCATAGACACCAATGATCACTACGAACCATCGGTACAGCTCTAGTTCTAGAGCTCCAAATGTTACATTCGCCACACCCCACACAGCGATGTGAAGGATTTGAGGGTCAAGATTAGCAGTATCAACATCAAAGCTATGGATCTATTTATTACCGGTAACAAAGGCTACAATTTTTTGATTAAAAAAAAAAAGAATAACACCAAAATGTTACTAGCCTACGCCTTCATCATTATTTCCGAATTCGCAGACCAGCAACTTATATGTGATTCTACTGTCATCCTATCTTCAATGCCCTCAACGACCTAGTTACAACTGCTGTATGCAAGAATCAGCCTGCTTTCCTGTACATGCCAAGCTACATAATGACCTCGAAAAATATTATCTCCTTTCCACGACCTTGCGAGTCATTAACTCCAACGCTTCTTCTCGGGGGGAAATGCAACGGCCAAGCTTTTTGGTTGTGGCTCATAGGAAACAAACAATAGTCTCCCCAGATACAGATCCAATGTTTCAATTATCTTTAAACCGTTTTGCTGGGAAACGAGAATAGTCTCCTAGGGCCATGTGGCTCCTGTCTTCAGGAGCAAGGTTAAAATCCATATAAAGATCCACAACCAATTCCGAGTAGGTTTCAGCACAACTTGTCCATGATGCAGTAACACAGCATTTAATATGTCACCTTGGAAGGGCTGGCCATCCCAATGGTGATCATGTGGTTGGTCTGGTCATTGTTGAAAGACCCCGGCCTCCCATGGGAGCCATGCCATGAAGATCCACATCAAGCTCATCATCTGCAGTTCCAAAAAAACGTGGATATAACCAACACTGACAAAAGTACATCACATAATACCAAGTAAGCTCAGACCCCAGTCCTCAACTGGTAGGCATGCTTGTACATTTCCATGGGAAAAGGTCTTATACCCCTCATGCTAGCAGTTAATCATATAAAACGGCTATGCATACAATGGCATACTAACGGCCAAAAAAAAAGAGTACACTTCTAGCTACAGTGCTAAGCCAAACAATGTACGAGGCCACTAATACTTATGATACCAAATAAGTATCAGTAGATTTATCATGGAATATATCATCATAATTGCTGATGCTATTCATAAATTTAATTACACTTGAAATAGTTTGAAGTGCAGTCACGCACAATAACACCATTCTCATGTGATGATATGTAGTAGAAATTAATTTAAAGTTTAACCCTAGTAAAGGGCAGCGACAGTCCCAATGCCAGAGACTCGTGTATACATGGGTGTGGTCTAGAGAAGGGATAACCCTCACCATTGTATCGAGCCTGCCCTTAAAAAGAAGTTTAACCCTAGTCAAGGAAATAAAAATTTAAAGTTTAACTTAGCATCAGTAGCTTATTACCATTTGTATCTTCACCAGATTCAGCGCCAGCAATTCCAATGCAAGCAAACAAAGAAGAATCATCAACTTTCAGATGCTCATATGCAAGATACAGATCCTCAATTGTGGCACTTTCATATAATGTCGTCAATTCCCTGATGCATGATACATCCTGCATTTGATTGGAGCACATGAATGATATTGAGACAATAAATTATAAAAAATGAGATGTTAAATGAAGTTAGTAAATTAAGGATAATATGCATAAGAGCTCCACCTACAAATAATATATAATGGTTAGAGTGCCCAAAATTCCAACAGGAAAATAGCAAGTACCTAAGGTCATCCACATGATAGGTTTACAACTACCTAAGGTCATCCACATGATAGGTTTACATTTGTGCCAGGTGACTTGGCCTAGAATATGTTTCTATTTTCCTTCTGCTAGTTGCAAGGAAACATTAGCATGAATCTAAATATATTCATATTCAGTACAAGGGGACTCAAAAAAGGCCCCACAATTTTTATCCAGGTGCATCCAAATTTAACAATCTGCAATTTTATTTTTGGGCCAGTAGATAGCTTTAGATTCATTTTCTTTCTCAAGAGTTACTATTACTTTTCCAGTTTTAAAAAAAACTTCTATTTGTGTATTGCATGTGGCTGTAAACTCCTTTATACCAGCTCTCCTACCTATATCTTTTAATAGAGATATTATTCCCTCAGTCCCTCCATCCCAAAAAGAATGCATATGTCACTTGTTGAGGAGTCAAACATTTTTCAATTTGACTAGGTTCATATAAAATAACGACATTAATATTTCAAATAAGTTTGTTACAAAAATATATTCCATGATTAATCTAATTATACTTATTACATATCATGAATATTAGTATTTTTTTGTATATATTTGACCAACTTTAGAAAAGTTTGACTCCTCGAAAAGTCCTGTGCACGTTCTTTTGGGACTGAAGGAGTATATTCGCCAGATATGGAATCATGTCTGCAAACTTTCCGAAGTTCAAAAACTTTTCAAAATTAAGACATATATCAAGATTAGCGAGAACATGAATTCACAGGTCACAAAAATCTCTATCATGAGTTCATGACATGCTTAAAAAAAGTGCAGCGCAAAAAAAAAGATCGATCCTTTGTTCTTGAGAATATGAGATGATAAACATTAATTGGATTTCACCTTTCTTGGTACAGATGAAGATTGTAGATGGGCTAGCAAACCAAGCCAGTACGCGTTTGTCTTTGTCTCAGCCTCATGTTTCATCAACAGCGTCCTCTTTGCCTGAAAATTATGCATTTCAGATGGTATTAGATGTGTTTTAAGTTCAATACACTACAGCTAAATGTTGTATCTTCATCTATGAAATACATTGACTTAATTTTCAAGATGTGTATTCAACCGATGCACAAGCACACAATTCTACACGTAGTGGTTCTGTGGTAGAACTACATAATGACAAGGGCAAGTAAAGTTTGACTAACCCGGTCAAGCTCCCTTTCCACAATTCGACTACTATGTAATCCTCTCAGAACACCTTTGCAGGCATCAACAGCTTTATGGACCTGAAATTGAAGATGGTTAGATGTATTATCAAAGTAAGCACATAGAATACTTGAATTCAATAGGACTAAAATACCTTGCTGGGAGTTGAAGTGACCGCGATTACATACCAACCAAGACCCAATTTGTCAAAAAGGTTTAATTCAAAAGAAACATCATATGTTAATCCCATGGAATCTCGAACTGTTGTAAATAGCCTGGCAACAAAACATTGCAGCATATTATGTTAGGCCTGCCAGCTAAATACCCAACAAAACTATCAATCACCACAAACAGTATCTATAATGCGATCTTCGAGTCAAGAATGGGCAATGGTGTGGTTGGCGTGTGCACATTCAATATATATGAGAAAATTCGGATTTAGTAAGTAACAAACCATAGCTTGATATATTACTGTACCCGCCTATCAAAGGTGCATAGATGATATGCAATCTATTGCATTTGACATATTTGAAGAAGCATTGTAATAATCTGCAGAAGATCATATATAAATGTTTTTACCTAGAATTAATAATTTCAGCAAGCAGACTCAAAGTGATGCCAAAGAAAAGGGGGTGGCTGCGAACATCAACGTGTCTCTTCCCTGTTAGATCCAAGCTCACTGGTTCAGATACTTCTGCTGCAATAGCACAACAAAATATCAGACAACATGCTAAAAACAGGTTTAACTTTTACATTGAATCAACTATGTGACAAATTGGAGTTACCATCAGCATCAGATATCCGAATGACATTAAATAGGTCATTTCCTTCAGTAGTGAACCCCCAACGGTTAGGAGCAGGGCCTGCAATATACGCACAGGCTCTCTCATCTGTGTCCTTTATGTATACCTGGTGAGAAGCACACAATCAACAAACATGTCTTCAAAGCACAAGCATCATAAATGGAAGATGGCAAAAATGACTTGACACTTTGACAGTTATGGCTCAAAAGTACAACAAGAAGCAAATCAAAATCCTTAAGCATGTATTTTCCATGCCACATCAACGCTTCAATTAATGCAGTAACAACAATGTAGTGACACATTAATGCCTCAACTAACATCAGTATTGTAATGACAATGTAATGATCTCTTATATAGTTGCAGCAAAAGAAAACATTGGAAGTAAAAAAATGATAATGGATGCCACAGGAGACTTCATACTTGCTGGAAATGAACATCTGATGGAAATGGTCGGAAGGAAATCTTCTCAATACGCTCCTCTGTGTTTAGAGAACTCGAAGCCCTCACGGTCCCAAGATAATCAAGAACACAAGATTCTACTTCTTCTTCAGTGAAATCACCAACAATACTGACCTGAAAAGAAAAGTGAAACAAAATTAAATGAACATAGAAAATTATCAATTAAACATATGTTAGAGCAAGAATAGGTGCAATAAGAGCGCTTGAAGAGAAAAGAAAAGAGGTGCAAGAGGGAAAAAGCAATTCACAAACCTCCATGTTGCCACCCACAAACTGGTTCATGACAGCATTTTTAACTGACTGAAGAGTCAACTTCTGCAGTGAATGTGGTGACGGCTCTACGAACCTTTCATCATGGTTTAGCATGGCTAACATAAGCTTATGAGCTGTAGAACGCTCCAAACTTTTGGGGATAGAGCGATAGTAAGACAAATACAACTGAGTTGCTCTATTAAATGCATCTTCTAGCCATACATTATGCTGTGACACAAAGGGGAGTATTAGACATCCTTTGTTTGGAGAAAGCTACTTCTCTACAACATGGCAGGGGAGTATTATGTAGTAAAATAAAAAGGCATACCTCAAGGACCATATGAAGAAGTTGGAAAGCAGCTCGCATGCCATTGTCTCTTAAAGCAAATCTAAATTCCATAAATATGAATTCCTCATTCGATTCCAGTGAACAGTTGATAAGGTTATTGACGCAGAAAAGTTCAACCTGAAATCAATATTCATGAACTTCTATTAAGTATGAAAACAGCCAACCAATAATAAGTACTACTGAATAAATATTAGCATTCAGATTCAGAAAATGAAAGGTAACCAAAACGTCTCTTCCTCTGTCTGTAGGGGGTACTAGTTTTTGTATGGAGATATATAATAAAAGTAACGATGAAGTACAATATCATGACAGAAGTTAGATCCCATGAGTAGAATATACCTGTTCCCTAGAAAAGTTACCAACGCAGCCACCTTCACTCAGGGTACGAACACCAACAATGACAGATCCCTTTGATTCAGAATCTTCCGTTGCTCTCCCTCCCCCTACTATGAGCCGCATGACACCAACCCTAGCTTCATTTTGTGTTATCTATGATATCATAAAACAACTTTTTAGTAAGGCTGTAAGGAATAAGAAAAAACAAGTTTAATTACATGCAAATAAGCCCATGAATGTGAGAAGGGTCCTTCTATCCATTGTATAATAAGAGACAAACAACCGAGGAATTACCTTGTAGTTGATGGAAATTCCATTAGAAAGACGGCGTTGTGCTATACCAGTTTCACTGTCAAACACTTTCACCGCATTCTCCTCTTTGGTTAAAGGAACAAATGAAGGATTGCATTGAGATTTCAGGTCATCGAGCTCTGATTGAGTAATCAATTCCTTTGGCACCTCAAGCTAGAATAGGAACAAAAGTAGTCAATCAGCAGTCCAGAACCCTGGAAAGTCATGCTGCTTGGAAGTATCCTGTTTCAGTTTTTAACAGAGGTGCCAAAAGAAACTCAAAACCATGAGAAATAGGAAATAACCAACATACCTCGGGCTCTCGGTAAATAGGTTCCTCAAGACCTGCCTTGATAGCCTCAGTGATTTCTTCTGGATATATCTCGAATTCAGTTTCACCTGCGCCATCAACATGCACCTTTTGGGGGACACATGCCACAATAGCAGCAGGAAGGGGAGCATTGAGTTTTCCAAAATCTGAAATGAACTCCAATACTTCCGCGCCAACAGTGTTGACCTACATATGGTAGTTGCATATTATAGTATCATAGTTAGTAGTCCTTTTTGCAGGGTAATTGGGGAGTCATACCATCATTCCTACAGCAGTTTGTACAAATACAAAAAAAATGATGGTACCTCTTCAAGGGTGACAGTTTCAGCAACTGCAAGCAAACTTTCATGTCCCTGCAACTGATCCATGACAGTGTGGCCAAGTGCATCACTCTCCATGATGAAGTCCAAGTTGTCAACTGAGGGAACACTGTCAATCATCATAGCCAGCTGCTCACTATCTTTTATCAGTGCATCCATGTAACGGGTCATTTCTCCCATTGTAACACCAAATTCTTTCAGTCTTCGCACCTGAAATGGCAAAAAGAGATGTTGCAAAAAGGACAGAACACTTATGAAGTTGTTACTAGTGCAAATATAGGTCAAGGCTCTGTACAGTGCCTATCAGGCTTCTCTGCTTTTTGATCTCCTGCTGGTTCTTTTTAAAAAATATAGGTCAAGTCATGGTGCAAATTATATTGCATATATAGAACTGGATGTAAAACCAATTAAGATATAGCACCACAATGGTAGAAATAGATGGTGGTCATTGCACTATTACTAACTAATACCCATACATCAGTTGAAGTCCCTTAAACATGAAATATCACTAGAGCGAAGCAAAACATGACTTAGCAGTGGATTTGATCTGGTTCAAACATGGTTTAGATGTTCTTGGGTCCAACTCAGCCTTGGGCTAGGTTCAGCACCAGTTGCTTTCATGGGCCAAGATGTTCTTAAGGGAGGTTTGGAACGGGTTGAGACCCATATTGGGATTGTATCATGCTGCGGTATTAGGCTAATTCACAATTGGGCTTGCATTATATCTAGCATTAGGCTGAATTAATAAGCTTTTAGCTGAGCACAGGTTCATAGACTAGGACTGGCTAGAATCAGGTCTGTCTCGAGCTAGCATGATCTTGGTTAAAATCATCCATTTCATTCATTGCTTTTTTTTTGCTCGAACGCGCAGGAGAACTGCGCCCCATTTCATTCATTGCTCTCTTTTCGCCATAAAAAATCGCAGCCCTAGATCGATGTACTTATGCAGAAAGAAGTAGGAATTACACATACACTAAAAACTCGGACGGTAGGGGTAAGACCACCTCCACGGTATTATATTAAAAAGAAGCTCAATCGCTCCCCAACCGAAAAAAGGTCACGAAAGCTCAGCATGAGGGTCCGCCCCTTATACGAGATGGACTGACCTATGGGGGACGAATTACCTTGAGCCCTCTCAGCCCATACACGAGGATTTGTCCCCCATAGTCAGCCCATCTCGTATGTACACAATCAGGGGAACCAGCTAGTGACCTTTTTTACCCTCAACCTTAAATTCACTCCCACTGGGATTCGAACTCAGGACCTAAGGAGAGCTACTCAAACCACCCAACTAACTCAGCTAGAGGCCCCTTCGCGAACTATACATACACTAACCAAACAAAATGGTAAAAGTTGCCAAGACCTTCATCATATGATCTCAGAATAAATAGGTTTATCTATTACCAAACTAGATCAAAGCTTAAATCACTAAACAATTTTTGCAATTGAAGACTTTCTGTATACATTTCGAGACATAAAATACAATGAACCACAACAAGATTTGGAAAACAAACCTCATGAACAGCGACTTTGATTGCACTTCTCCAATTTTGGGGTTCAGCGGTTACTGTGAGAGTAGTGACCGTGCACCCTTCCCTTCCAGAGTCACTGTGGTCCAGCTCAACTGAAGTAAAAGGAGGGTTTGAGCTCTGTATAGAGTCCAAACAGGAAACAATTCATTCAGTGATAGCAAAAAAAATAGATGCATGGCAACAATCAAGATTTATGAATAATCACAAACCTTGTATCTTGTATTGATTCGAAAATGTAGGGCAGACAAAAATATCCTTTTCATGAGTACACTGCGCAGGTCCTTGTAGCTCTGAACTTTGCTAACAGGTATCTGTCCAAATGCAAAGCAGCATTAGGGATATACAATCATCGGATTTTAGAAAGTATATCTATATCCTATTCAAATATTAGAAAATTTTATCATTTTCCACTAGCATCATTGTTCACATGAAGTATGACACAGCTAATGAAGGTGCATAAGACATCAAACTTGCATGCATTAGTCTAAAGGCTGATCTGGTTTGATGAACCCAAAAAAGGTACAGGAACTACTAACAAAACATATGGCATTACACTTTAGCCACAAAAGCATCACCTAAGAATAGAGGAAATGAAACTTGAGAATACCTTGCAGAACATGTTGATAGAGAAACTCTGAATCAACTCGTGTTGAAAAATTGCTGGGGGTTTGGCATCCTGAGCAACTCCAGGAAGGGACCACTTATGCTCTACAGGTGGCCTAACTGCTTGTCTTTCCCTTTTTGCAGGCTTTATTTTATCTGTGGCAGGTGATTTTTCACCAGTTAGGTTTGAAGTAAAACCACCTGGGAGCTTTGGTGCAAAAAGGCTTGCCATAGCACCAAATGGATTAGCGCTCGGTACAGGATTTCCTTCATTTTCTGAAAGAGTGTGTTCAAATACCGCCTGCATTGCAACAAAGCAAACCATCAACCTGCTATGCGATCCTAGAGGCTGTCAAAATTATAAAAAACACTAACATTTTCGGATTACCTCTATTTCCCGCACAGCTCTAGGAATATCATCAATTTCCCCCACCAGATATAAAGTGGCATTTGCAGGGTAGTACCAACGCTCGTGAAATCTGCGGATCTTATCAGGATCCCATTTATGTATTTGCTCTTCAAGTCCAATAGGAAATCTGTTGCTCAGTTTGTTTTCTGAGTGCAGATGTTGCAACAACTGCAGCAAACAAATTATAATTAACATACCAATATGGCGCCCTCATTCATTAATCGATTTAGCACGAGTCTTCAGAAGCAATAAGGATATAGCCCGTCTCAAATGAAGTCACATACGGATAAAACAAAGGACACTAGGTCGGTGCAAACAGTTCACTTGCCTGGCAATCAACCCGATACTCTATTGTGTTCATCATCTGGAGCTCAGAAAGAATTGCTCTTCTCTCCTTCTCAACACGAGATGAAGAAAACTTTGGATGAAAAGCTATCTGGAAAAATAGATCGGCAAATTTGTTATATTCTGTGTCACAATACAAAGGATATGTTATAAAGATTTCCGAACACCTTGGCAACATTGACCTAAAATCCCAGGTACTGATTGGACATGCAGAATTTCAAATAATCATAAAGATGACCAAAACTGACATATTCCATATGATCGCTCCAAAAAAGAATGCTATTTAGAAACACTTTACCTCACTCAATGCATCCAGCACAAAAGGAAGTAAGTCTTCACCATATTCCTGCAGGTGGAAGACAAGCTTATAAGATCATAAGTTCTAAGAATTATAATTTCAGTCAACAAATACATTCAGTCCATTTACGTATGTGTTTTGTCCAAGGACAACTAAACAAGGGAACAATTTTGGGCTTCAAAAAATACAAATTGTCATAAAGTTTATTTCTAAATTGAAAATGGACACTGATAAATGCCACAACCACAAAGAACTGAATAAAGACAGAAAGTAAAAACCTTTGTTTTAGTTGGAGAGTGGATATGGAACACCGTATGATGGAAGTCGGTATATGCATTAGACCTCGCACCGGTCCCCAAAATTTTTTCACGTTTTTTACTGCCAAGAAACGCAACATGTTCAATCATATGTGCAATTCCCTGCTCGTCCTCCTCCTCATCAATTGATCCAACATGAACTTCCATGTGAGCCTCGAATCTGCAAAATAGCTAGTTGAAACCATAATATACGAACTCCACATATATCATAGCAATGTTTGGTCGCTTTACAGTTGCTTGATTTATTTATTATTACACAGTTCTAATGTTCAACAAATCATAAATGTTAGACTGTGTGTGTGTGGGCCGGCACTACTGTTGGGCTGTCGGCCCATTAGGGTTAGGGTTGTGAGTCTATATATTATACCCCATCTCCTATCAATACATCAAGCAGTTCACAATTCTACATGGTATCAGAGGACTAGGTTAGGGTTAGGGTTTCACCCAATCACCACCCACCCCTACAGCCGCCAGCCAGCTGCCCAGGTCCAGCCGCCGCCCCGGGAGGCTCATCCCTCCCTCCCGGGGCGGCTCCCTTCCCAGCCGCCAGCCACCCCTCTGCCCTGGCCCTCCCCACCTCCCCTCCGATGGACGCGGCCGTCACAAGCGAGCACGCGGGCGCGGGCCACCGCCGTGAGCAAGCGTGCGGGCGCGAGCCACCGCCACCCCAGGTGCGCCTCCCTGCGGCGACGCCCTCCCTCCCCAACTCCGGCGCGGGCTCAGCCAGGCGCAGCCTCGACGCGGGCACGGCTCCGACACAGGCGCGCGGCTCTGGCCTGGTGCGCGCCCGGCGCGGGCACGGCATGGCAGGGCCCTCCTCGGTGCTGGCACGCTTCCCCGACCATGGCGTGACAGTCCCTCCCAGACCGGCGCCACCCCTCCGCCCCGCCCCCAACCTCCTCCGCCGCCTGTCGCGCACGGCGGTCCCCTAGCACAGCTGTCTCGTCTGCCCCCCTCCAGCGATGACGGCGGCACCCTCCCTCTCCAACACCGGCGCGGGCATGGCCCAACATCCGCTCGGCTGTGCTGGCTCCCTCCCCCTGCTCGCCGGCGCAACCCCTCGGCAGATGGCCATGGCCCTCAAGGCGCTCAGCTCCCCAGTCGTTGTCAACCTCGCCATGGTGCATGTGGATCTCCGCCACCGCGTACCTGCAGGCTGTCGCGGTCGCCATAGCCGCTGGCAACGCCGCAAGCACGGGCCCCGCCATCGTAGACGACCCTCTCCAGGCCGGCGTGGCCACCCACCTCCCCACTGCTGTCGTAGCACCCCTACTCTGGCCTGCGTCGCTGCTACGGCCCTTCCTCCGTCCTACGCCATCACCGCAGCTGCCTTCCCTCACCTAAGACACCAAGTAGCGCCAACCTTTCGAGCTTCTCTCGTCGTCGGCGCCGTCATCATCTCCTGTCAGTTCCGGCGACCTTCATCGCCTTCGTTGGATCCGTCGCTACCGCAGCCTTCCCGGCCGGATTCACCGTTGTTGCGACTTGCGACCTTCCCGGCTCGATCTGTTGTCCCTTTGGCCGGATCGTGTCTTCCCGGCTGGATCCGTCGCTGTCGTGGCCTTCCCGGTCGTATCCATTGTTCCCCTTCTATTCTGCCGCAGGCATGGACACCATGACCGGCGCAGACGCGTGCGCTGCCATCGGCCTACCTGGCGAGGCTCCTTGACGTCCGGACGATAGAAGAAGCAGGAAGGTCGACCTGTCGGTGCTCTTTTGTTGTGTCGCCCTGTCGATCATTGATGCTCGAACGTCGACCCCCTCCCGAAGAACAGTTTCCTGCTCTGCGTCTTCCGACCTCGGCCACCTCGACTTCGGCTAACTCGGCATCCGGGGGCTATCGCCTTCTCAGAATCCACACCGGTCTCTTCTCCAGCCGCAACATTCGCACCCTCACGACTCTGCGACTGCGGGGGGATTTCAACCCGTCGGCTCCTACCTTCGGCCTCTACTCCAGTCTCATCGTGTGTAGTGCCCCCGTTGTGACTGCAGGGGATGTTAATCTGTGTGTGTGGGCCGGCACCAATGTTGGGCTGCCGGCCCATTAGGGTTAGGGTTGTGAGTCTATATATTGTACCTCATCTCCTATCAATACATCAAGAAGTTCACAATTCTACAATAAACACCTCACATTAGTTCAGAAGTTCAAGTCCCCACCCATAGTTGTCAAGTATCTCCATAATTCACATTCAAAATTATAGAAAACCATCAAATTTCCAACCATTATATGGAAATCAAGGGTGGAATTGTACAAATTCCTTATCCATTTATAAAAATTAATAGATGTGAGCAGGAAAAGGGTTTCCTAACCTGTTTGCTGGAACTTTATTTGGTAAGATAAGATACCGGAGGCCATTCTTCAATTGACCACGAATTAGCTTCGGATGCTCGGGAAGCGGAGTGTTGAGGACATCTTCAAGCTCCTCCTTACTAATAGCATGATCCATGTCAGTTGTATCAAGGGAAGTATCGGACCATGTTGGACTTGCAACATGTGGTTCATCAGGACCAGCGGCGTGCAATATATGGCTAGGCCTGACCTGAAAATTATCAAGGAATTGACTTAGCAAAAGGCTGTCCACATTCTATAGGGCCTTTAAAAGGACACAAAGATGACATGAACATGAGATCAGATTATACTATGTGGCGCAATGTAACCTTGTTGTTACCTTCTTTTTTTAACAAAAACACTCACCTTTCTAATCTTTCTAAAAAATATAGGAGTAAGTGCATCAGAATTTGGAAGAAACATATAACAGCCCCAGAAACAAAATAACACTACCAATAGAATAAAAATGATTGAGCTGCACCATCAAGATATTGATGAGTCATGAGATATGGAAAACTATACTGGCAATATGATGATTGCTACAATGATACTCAGTACTACTGCACAAGACCTCTCACTAGGTTCAAATTTTAGAGTTAGTTGAACAATTAGACTACCAGATATTCAAAAACAACTGTGATTGCTCCTTTGATAGAATCCAGAGATGGGGAACCTTAATCTTTTTATGATAAGAAAAGGCATGGTGGTACTGGTACCACTTAATGTTGTACTGACAAGGACAGATAAAAAATGAGGTTGAATTTCCAGTCCGAATCCGTGCATTTATTGTTCAGAACTGACGATACGCCCGTTGCATCCCTTACACACAGTTGGCAAGCAAGCTAAAGAAAAGCTAGTCATGGAAGCAAGGTACTATAAGCACTTAGCAGCCGTCGATCCAAAGCAATAGATGAGAACGAACCACCTTCGACCCGCTCAACCGGCTGCGAAACGATAGTCCCGACGCGTGCGGGAGCGCGCAAGGCGCGAGCCCCGACCTGCCCCGCCTACTCTTGGGGAAGCAAGAGAGGCAACCTCCCTTGTCACCGCCGCCCCAGGTCGACGCAGCCAACGCGGGCGCCGCGCCGAGCCCTTGCGCGCGTCTCCTCGACCTGCGAGGCACGCAATACGACGACGAGAGTCAGCGGGGGGAGGGGGGGCGACGCGAGCACGCCAACAGGACGGATGAGCCCAACAAATTGGAGCTAGCCCGGTCGGAAGCACCCACCTCGCCGAGACGGCACGGCGGTGCGTGGCGCGGAGGGTGTTAGCCGCGACGGCGGAGGAGCGGAGCGGGATAACGGGACGGTGCGCGGCGGGGCGTAACGAGAGAGAGGAGCGGCGCGCGGCGGCAGCGGCTGCGAAGGGGTGGCGCGGGGCCGGGCGCGGCGGCGCGGCGGCCGCCGACGCCGCGACGGGCTGGAATGAGGCCGAGGCCATGGGGTCGGATGGCCGCGGGGAGGAGCGAGGAGGGACGAAAACGGGACGGATAGCCGGCTAGAGGGTCATGAGTACAGGGTGATATGCACGTATCTACTCAAATGTATTTTTCTCTCATATGGGATTGATACGGGTAGTTAAGTTTCGGAACATATACAAAACGGGACGGGGTAATAATCTAGACGAGTAAGAAATAGATAATGGATACTGCTTGGATAGGTACCGAATAATTGTCGGGTAGTTCGTATCGGTAATATTAATTATCCAACCATTCAACAAATACATAAATTAAGCAATACATAATCATGTATATGATAGATCAAATGTAGCAAAAGAAACCGATAAAATTGACATAATGCAATTCAAAGTTACTAATCACAAGAATATTGTAAAACCAACACCACACTATTAATAAATCATAAAATATTATAGTTTCACTTAAAAATTGCAAATAAGTTACAAAACTAATAAACATTTTATAGAAAATAACTCAAGTCCTCGTATAAAAATGATAAAGTAAAGTACTGTTATATTGAAACTTAGATACTTACAGTAATTTTACATGTAACTCATACAAATAAGTAAAAGTGAAATGGAAGAAACGCGAGTATCTTATAGATCTTATTATCCAAACATTTTTTATGGTTATATATGAACAGATGTTGTGCCTCCATAAAATTTCATGATTTTTGTGGTTATTTATATATTATTAATTTCTTGTCGTAGAAAATAATCAAAATACAATTAAATCCATAAAATAACGTAGCGTCGACCAAAAATTACAAATAAGTTATCAATACTAATATATATTCTATAAAAAGATAACCTTGAGTTCCCACGTGAAGATAACCTTAAGCCCACCACATAAAAACGATAAAGTCTATTAATTTGATATAAATTAGGACATTATTTCAATTATTTTGGCCTAAATATATGTTTAAATAAAAAATTGATGTACTACAAAGTTATAGATCTCTTCGAGCTCTACAATTTTCATATAAACTTTATCTTCATTTGATTTCATATGTAAACGTTATGATTTTATAACTATATTATTATGCAGAAAACGAAAAACGGGTACCCGTATCCGACCCGAATATCCGGGTATTTACCGGGTAGTCCTCACTCCATATCCGACCCGAATCCGAAACTACAGTATCCTGGTATTACCTGTATCCGTCCCGAATATAAAAATACCTAAATCCGTATCCGGAAAAACGGGTATTTGCATTATCCGTATCTGGTACCCGACGGGTATACCCGTCCCGTTTTCACTCCTAGAAGGGAGGATAGCAGGACACTCTTACACTAGTCACATACTCACATGTACTCACATGTTATATACTTCCTCCTATTTGGAGGCATCTTTGTTTTACACTAGTCACATACTCACATGTTATATACTCCCTTCTATTTGCAGGCACCTTCGACCCGCTCTCCTCTTTGTTTTACCCTGAGTATCGAATATAGACAAACTAGTCATATGACTATATATTTGTCGGGGACCATAATTAGGGGTACCCCAAGACTCCTAATCTCAGCTGGTAACTCCCATCAGCACAAAGCTGCAAAGGCCTGATGGGTACGATTAAGTCAAGGCTCGGTCCACTCAAGGACACGATCTCGCCTCGCCCGAGCCCAGCCTCGGGCAAGGGCAGCCGACCCCGGAGGATTTACGTCTCGCCCGAGAGCCCCCTCAAGCAACGGACACACCTTCGGCTCGCCAGAGGCCCAGTCTTCGCCAAGAAGCAATCTTGGCCAAATCGCCACGCCGACCGACCGTATCGCAGGAGCATTTAATGCAAGGATGGCCTGACACCTTATCCTGACGCGCGCCCTTCAGTCGACAGAGCCGAAGTGACCGCAGTCACTTCGCCGCTCCACTGACCGGCCTGACAAGAGGACAGCGCCGCTCCGACTGCTGTGCCACTCGACAGAGTGAGGCTGACAGCAGCCAAGTCCGACCTCGGGCGCCATAGGAAGCTCCGCCTCGCCCGACCCTAGGGCTCGGACTCGGCCTCGGCCCCGGAAGACGACGAACTCCGCCTCGCCCGCCCCTAGGGCTCGGACTCGGCCTTGGCCCCGGAAGACGACGAACTCCGCCTCGCCCGACCTCAGGGCTCGGACTCAGCCCCTGGCCTCAGCCGACGGTCTCCGCCTCGCCCGACCTAAGGGATCGGACTCGACCTCGACCTCAGAAGACAGACTCGACCTCGACCTCGGAGGAGCCTCCGCCTCGCCCTACCCAGGGCTCGGACCGACCACGTCACGGGAGAGGCCATCATTACCCTACCCCTAGCTAGCTTTGGCTACGGGGAACAAGACCGGCGTCCCATCTGGCTCGCCTCGGTAAAACAAATAATGATGGCGCCCCGCGTGCTCCATGACGACGGCGGCTCTCAACCCCCTTACGGAAGCAAGGAGACGTCAGCAAGGACTCGACAGCCCCGACAGCTGTCCTTCCGCAAGGCTCCAACGCTCCTCCGATGGCCACGACATCACACAAACAGGGTGCCAAAACCTCTCCGGCTGCCATGACGGCATGTACTTAGGGCACTAGCTCTTCTCTGCTAGACACGTTAGCACACTGCTACATCTCCCATTGTACACCTGAACTCTTTCCTTACGCCTATAAAAGAAAGGTCCAGGGCCCTCTTACAGGAGGTTGGTCGCGCGGGGAGGACGGGACGATGCGTGCAGGCCTCTCGCTCCCTCTCAAGCGAACGCTTGTAACCCCCTACTGCAAGCGCACCCGACCTGGGCGCGGGACAAACACGAAGGCCGCGGGTTTCCCCTTTCACGCCTGTCTCCCTCCGGCTTTTCCCCCCTTCGCGCTCCGTCTCGCGCCGACCCATCTGGGCTGGGGCACGTGGCGACAATTTACTCGTCGGTCCAGGGACCCCCCGGGGTCGAAACGCCGACAGTTGGCGCGCCAGGTAGGGGCCTGCTGCGTGTTGGTGAACAGCTTCCCGTCAAGCTCCAGATGGGTAGTCTCCAGCAACCTTTCCAGCCCGGAACGATGCTCCATTTCGGGAGTCTTGAGTTTATGTCCCTCGACGGCAGCTACGACATGATACTCCTTCCCCCGCCACGCGACAGCGACAATGGCGGCCGACAACCCGCCCGTCGGCGACGGAATCGACGACGTATTCCCCACGTGGCGGAAGAACAACATTCGGGTTTGTCCCGTCGCCTCCCCCGCCGACGGAGGAGGAGGCGGGGCAACCAAGGCCAAGCAGGAGGCGGCACCTCGTCGGCTGTCGAGCGAGTCGACGGCGCCCCAACGGGGGACACGTCGGGCATCGACCTCGCATCTGAGATGAAGACGAGCGTCGTTTCCCCGCAACACGCCAACTCCAAGCGGACGGACGACGCCAGCACGCTCGCAAAAGACTTGCTGGGCGTCACCCTCGTGCCGGAGACGACGGTGCAGTCTGCCCCTGACGTGACTTCGTCACCGCCCGTCGACCAAGAGGTATCGACCGATTCCCATCTCGTGCCTTTTGGATTCAGCCTCGACCCACCAAGCGACTTCGCTTTGGTGGACGCTTTCATAGAGGCGAGTCCAAACCCTCCGGGGTACGGTATGCGGTCACCCTGGGACTGGCTGACAACCGTCTCGACCTACGGGCCCTCGGGTTCCGAGGAAGATGACCAGCCCGACTTTTGTTGGGATTTCTCCAGACTTGGTAACCCCAGTGCCATGCCGGACTTCATGACCGCATGCGACTACTGCCTTTCTGATTGTTCCGACGGTAGCCGCAGCTTCGGCGACGAGGACTGCGGCCCAAGTCGTGAATGTTTCCACGTCGATCTAGGGGGTCCCGGCGAAGGCAACCATCTTGGTATACCGGAAAACGGTGATCCCCCTAGGCCTGCGCCTCGCGTTGACATCCTTCGGGAGCTAGCTGTGGTCCCAGTCCCTGCGGGGGGTCAGGACTCACAGCTCGAGCAAATCCGCGAGATGCATGCCAGGCTCGACGAGGGAGCAGGAACACTTGAGCCTTTTCGCCGGTACATCGGGCAGGAATGGGCAGGCCAACCCCCGGCCGGAGAAGCGCGTCATCTACCCCAGGGCATCCAGCACCGCATCACCGACGATGTCAGGGCAAGGCCGCCACCGGCTTCCAGTGGGGTCGGCCAGAACCTGGCTGCAGCGGCAATACTTCTCCACGCGATGCCGGAACCATCAACCACCGAGGGGCGGGTATCCAGGGAGAGCTCAAGAATCTCCTGGAGGATGCTGCGGTCCGATGGGTCGAAAGCTCTGCCTCTCGAAGGCAGGGGTACCCCTCGGAGCATCACGCCGCGACTTCCCGATTCATGCGGGAAGCCTCGGTCCATACCGGGCGCACGCGCAACACAGTGTCTGCGGCCCCGGGTCGCCTCGGCAACGAGCACCATCACCGCAACCGTCGAGCCCACCTCGACGAGAGGGTGCGCCGAGGCTACCACCCCAGGCGTGGGGGACGCTACGACAGCGGGGAGGATCGGAGTCCCTCGCCCGAACCACCCGGTCCGCAGGCTTTCAGCCGGGCCAGACGACGGGCACCGTTCCCGACCCGGTTCCGAACCCCGACTACTATCACAAAGTACTCAGGGGAGATGAGGCCGGAACTGTGGCTCGCGGACTACCGACTGGCCTGCCACCTGGGTGGAACGGACGATGACAACCTCATCATCCGCAACCTCCCCCTGTTCCTCTCCGACACCGCTCGAGCCTGGCTGGAGCATTTGCCTCCGGGGCAGATCTCCAACTGGGACGACCTGGTCCAAGTCTTCGCCGGCAACTTCCAGGGCACGTACGTGCGCCCTGGGAACTCCTGGGATCTCCGAAGCTGCCGCCAGCAGCCGGGAGAGTCTCTCCGGGACTACATCCGGCAATTCTCGAAGCAGCGCACCGAGCTGCCCAACGTCACCGACTCGGATGTCATCGGCGCGTTCCTCGCCGGCACCACCTGCCGCGACCTGGTGAGCAAGCTGGGTCGCAAGACCCCCACCAGGGCGAGCGAGCTGATGGACATCGCCACCAAGTTCGCCTCTGGCCAGGAGGCGGTTGAGGCCATCTTCCGGAAGGACAAGCAGCCCAGGTCCGCCAGCCGGAAGATGTCCCCGAGGCGTCCACTCAGCGCGGCACCAAGAAGAAAGGCAAGAAGAAGTCGCAAGCGAAACCGCGACGCCGCCGACGCGGACCTTGTCGCCGCCGCTGAGTACAAGAACCCTAGGAAACCTCCCGGAGGCGCCAATCTCTTCGATAAGATGCTCAAGGAGTCGTGACCCTATCATCAGGGGCCCGTCAAGCACACCCTTAAGGAGTGCACCATGCTTTGGCGCCACTTTCACAAGGCCGGGCCACCTGCGGAGGGTGGCAGGGTCCGCGACGACGATAAGAAGGAGGATCACAAGGCAGGAGAGTTCCCCGAGGTCCACGACTGCTTCATGATCTATGGTGGGCAAGTGGCGAACGCCTCGGCTCGGCACCGTAAGCAAGAGCGTCGAGAGGTCTGCTCGATAAAGGTGGCGGCGCCAGTCTACCTAGACTGGTCCGATAAGCCCATCACCTTCGACCAGGGCGACCACCCCGACCGCGTACCGAGTCCGGGGAAATACCCGCTCGTTGTCGACCCCGTCATCGGCAACGTCAGGCTCACCAAGGTCCTCATGGACGGAGGCAGCAACCTCAACATCATCTACGCCAAGACCCTCGGGCTCCTGCGGATCGATCTGTCCTCGGTCCGGGCGGGCGCGGCGCCTTTCCACGGGATCATCCCCGGGAAACGCGTCCAGCCCCTCGGACAACTCGATCTACCCTTCTGCTTCGGGACTCCCTCCAACTTCCGAAGGGAAACCCTCACGTTCGAGGTGGTCGGGTTCCGAGGAACCTACCACGCAGTGTTGGGGAGGTCATGCTACGCCAAGTTCATGGCCGTCCCCAACTACACCTACCTCAAGCTCAAGATGTCGGGGCCCAACGGGGTCATCACCATCAGCCCCACGTATCGACACACGTACGAATGCGACGTGGAGTGCGTGGAGTACGTCGAGGCCCTCGCCGAATCCGAGGCCCTCATCGCCGACCTGGAGAGCCTCTCCAAGGAGGCGACAGACGTGAAGCGCCATGCCGGCAACTTCGAGCCAGCGGAGACGGTCAAATCTGTCCCTCTCGACCCCAGCAACGACGCCTCCAAGCAGATCCGGATCGACTCCGAGCTCGACCCCAAATAGGAAGCATTGCTCGTCGGCTTTCTCCGCGCAAACACCGACGTTTTCGCGTGGAGTCCCTCGGACATGCCCGGCATACCGAGGGATGTCGCCAAGCACTCGCTAGATATCCGAGCTGCAGCCCGACCCGTGAAGCAGCCTCTGTGCCGATTCGACGAAGAAAAGCGCAGAGCCATAGGCGAGGAGATCCACAAGCTAATGGCGGCGGGGTTCATCAAAGAGGTATTCCATCCTGAATGGCTCGCCAACCTTGTGCTTGTGAGAAAGAAAGGAGGGAAATGGCGGATGTGTGTAGACTACACTGGTCTGAACAAAGCATGTCCAAAAGTTCCCTACCCTCTGCCTCGCATCGATCAAATCGTGTATTCCACTGCTGGGTGCGAAACTCTGTCTTTCCTCGATGCCTACTTAGGGTATCACCAAATCAGGATGAAAGAGTCCGACCAGCTCGCGACTTCTTTCATCACACCTTTCGGCATGTACTGCTATTTTACCATGTCGTTTGGTTTGAGGAATGCGGGTGCGACATACCAAAGGTGCATGAACCACGTGTTCGATGAACACATTGGTCGAACGGTCGAGGCTTACGTCGATGACATCGTAGTCAAGACGAGGAAAGCCTCCGACCTCCTTTCCGACCTTGAAGCGACATTCCGGGTCTCAAGGCGAAAGGCGTAAAACTCAATCCTGAGAAGTGCGTCTTCGGAGTCCCCCGAGGCATGCTCTTGGGGTTCATCGTCTCCGAGCGGGGCATCGAGGCCAACCCGGAGAAAATCACGGCCATCACCAACATGGGGCCCATCAAGGACTTGAAAGGCGTACAGAGGGTCACAGGATGCCTTGCGGCTCTGAGCCGTTTCATCTCGCGCCTCGGCGAAAGAGGCCTGCCTCTGTACTGCCTCTTAAGAAAGGCCGAGTGCTTCACTTGGACCCCTGAGGCCGAGGAAGCCCTCGGGAATCTGAAGGCGCTCCTCACGAACGCGCCCATCTTGGTGCCCCCCGCTGCCGGAGAAGCCCTCTTGATCTACGTCGCCGCTACCACTCAGGTGGTCAGCGCCGCGATCGTGGTCGAGAGACGAGAAGAGGGGCATGCATTGCTCGTCCAGAGGCCAGTCTACTTCATCAGTGAGGTACTGTCCGAGACCAAGATCCGCTACCCACAAATTCAGAAGCTGCTGTACGCGGTGATCCTGACGCGGCGGAAGTTGCGACACTACTTCGAGTCTCATCCGGTGACTGTGGTGTCATCCTTCCCCCTGGGGGAGATCATCCAGTGCCGAGAGGCCTCGGGTAGGATTGCAAAGTGGGCAGTGGAAATCATGGGCGAGACAATCTCGTTCGCCCCTCGGAAGGCCATCAAGTCCCAAGTCTTGGCGGACTTTGTGGCTGAATGGGTCGATACCCAGCTCCCAACAGCTCCGATCCAACCGGAGCTCTGGACCATATTTTTCGACGGGTCGCTGATGAAGACAGGGGCAGGCGCGGGCCTGCTCTTCATCTCGCCCCTCGGGAAGCACCTACGCTACATGCTACGCCTCCACTTCCCGGCGTCCAACAATGTGGCCGAGTACGAGGCTCTGGTCAACGGGTTGCGCATCGCCATCGAGCTAGGGGTCCGACGCCTCAACGCTCGCGGTGACTCGCAGCTCGTCATTGACCAAGTCATGAAGAACTCCCACTGCCGCGACCCGAAGATGGAAGCCTACTGCGATGAGGTTCGGCGCCTCGAGGACAAGTTCTATGGGCTCGAGCTCAACCACATCGTCCGACGATACAACGAGACTGCGGATGAGCTGGCTAAGATAGCCTCGGGGCGGACAACGGTTCCCCCGGACGTCTTCTCCCGAGACCTGCATCAACCCTCCGTCAAGACCGACGACGCGCCCGAGCCCGAGAAGGCCTCGGCTCAGCCCGAGGCACCCTCGGCCCCCGAGGATGAGGCACTGCGCGTCGAGGAGGAGCGGAGCGGGGTCACGCCTAATCGAAACTGGCAGACCCCGTACCTGCAATACCTCCACCGAGGAGAGCTACCCCCTCGACCGAGTCGAAGCTCGGCGGTTGGCGCGGCGCGCCAAGTCGTTCGTCTTGCTGGGGGACAGGAAGGAGCTCTACCACCGCAGCCCCTCAGGCATCCTCCAACGATGCATATCCATCGCCGAAGGCCAGGAGCTCTTACAAGAAATACACTCGGGGGCTTGCGGTCACCACATAGCGCCCCGAGCCCTTGTTGGAAACGCCTTCCGACAAGGTTTCTACTGGCCGACCGCGGTGGCCGACGCCACTAGAATTGTCCGCACCTGCCGAGGGTGTCAATTCTATGCGAGGCAGACGCACTTGCCCGCTCAGGCCCTGCAGACGATACCCATCACCTGGCTGTTTGTTGTGTGGGGTCTGGACCTCATTGGCCCCTTGCAGAACACACCCGGGGGCTACACGCACCTGCTGGTCGCCATCGACAAATTCTCCAAGTGGATCGAGGTCCGACCCCTAAACAGCATCAGGTCCGAACAGGCGGTGGCGTTCTTCACCAACATCACCCATCGTTTCGGGGTCCCGAACTCCATCATCACCGACAACGGCACCCAGTTCACCGGCAGAAAGTTCCTGGACTTCTGCGAGGATCACCACATCCGGGTGGACTGGGCCGCCGTGGCTCACCCCATGACGAATGGGCAAGTAGAGCGTGCCAACGACATGATTCTGCAAGGACTCAAGCCGCGGATCTACAACGACCTCAACAAGTTCGGCAAGCGATGGATGAAGGAGCTCCCCTCGGTGGTCTGGAGTCTGAGGACAACGCCGAGCCGAGCCACAGGCTTCACACCATTCTTTCTAGTCTATGGGGCCGAGGCCATCTTGCCCACAGACTTAGAATACGGTTCCCCGAGGACGAGGGCCTACGACGACCAAAGCAATCAAGCTAACCGAGAAAACTCACTGGACCAGCTGGAAGAGGCTCGGGACATGGCCTTACTACACTCGGCGCGGTACCAGCAGTCCCTGCGACGCTACCAAGCCTGAGGGGTTCGGTCCCGAGACCTCCATGTGGGCGACTTAGTGCTTCGGCTGCGGCAAGACGCCCGAGGGCGGCACATGCTCACGCCTCCCTGGGAAGGGCCGTTCGTCATCGCCAAAGTTCTGAAGCCCGGGACGTACAAGCTGGCCAACAGTCAAGGCGAGGTCTACAGCAACGCCTGGAACATCCGACAGCTACGTCGCTTCTACCCTTAAGATGCTTTCAAGTCGTTCGTACACCTCGTTCACACACAAAGTCTAACCATCAAGGAAGGGCAAGCCTTGCCTCGGCAAAGCCCGACCCTCCCTCGGGGGCTAGAAGGGGGGAACCCCCTCAGCGTCAAAATTTTCCTCGGAAAAGATCTTTTCTGCCAGAATGTCTTTCGTGCTTTTCGACTACTTCGAAAGTGGGATCCTGAAAACGACGGAGTACACATAAGCAGCCAAGGCTGACCGAGCCGAGGGACTCCTACGCCTCCGGGATACGGATACCTCACTCATCACCTTCTGCGATAAGTAACTCACGCTCGGATAAGTGATTCCGCGGACCGAACAAGTCTTCACGCCTGAAAACCCTTCTACCGAAACGATTTTTCGGGCCTTCTCGACTATATCGATAGCAGAATCCTACGGACGAGTAAGAGTACACGTAAGCGGCGAGGCCGACCGAGCCGAGGGACTCCTACGCCTCTGGGATACGGATACCTCACTCATCACCTTCCGTGAAAAGTAACTCTCGCTCGGACAAACAATTCTGTTACCGACCAATAAGTCCAGATACTCGAAACAAGAGGAAAAGAAACGCAGCTTTACAACACGACGACAGTATGTTTGGGCCTCGGCGGCCGCAGAAAACATACGCACACTACAAGATAAACTGATCCTGCAGGCTCGGACCTTGACGGAGGGGGAGCAGCAGCACCCTCGACGTCAACTACACCTTCGGCAAAGTCCGACCGAGCCTCGGACGACAACGCGGTCGGAGGATCTCCACTCCGAAGGACGACGTCAGCATCGCGCCCGGGCCATCGCCGCCAGGGTCTTCTCCAGGAATCCGGCTCGAGCAGACAGCTCGGCCGGCCACCCCGAAGCCTCAGCCAGCTGTCCCCCGAGGACATCAGCCCGGCTCGTGGCCTCAGCAACTCGACTCCGGCGTCGGTCCCGCCAGTGGACGGCCCGGCCAGGCTCCGGCCGACGAAGTCTTCTTTTCGAGCCAACTCCGCCTCTGTCCGTGCTGACACCGCTGCCTCCGGCTTCGGCTCATCAAAGAGTGGCCGAGGGTTTCCTTTAACTAAGCAAGAGAAGCCTCGGGCGGCAAGGCCGACCGAGCCGAGGGACTCCTGCGCCTCCGGGATACGGATACCTCACTCGTCACCTTCGCACGAGGCAACTCACACTTGGTTAAGCGGTTCAGTTAGCCAACAGGCGAGTCCTAGTGCTCGAAATGAGGAAAAAACACGGCTCCGTGCCGAAAATACATACATGTTCAGGCCTCGATAGCCACAATGAGCAGACACCGGCACTCAAGGTGCCATTACAAACGGAACTCCGGTTCCGCCTCTGCGGGTACAAACAACCCCCCACGATTGGAGGGCCTGCGGAGCAACAGAAGGCCCGACGACTTCTGCTCCGAGCGGCCGAACAGCAGCAGCGATGACCTCAGGGCGGATGCTGCTGCCGTAAGGCCCACGCCCACGTCCCCACTCGAGGGGCGAGGACGAGCAGAAGGCCGTAGAGTTGAAGGTCAGTCCGCGGGCGGCACCGACTATCTCGTCGGCGGAGAAACCTCTTCCGGCTGCCATGGCGGAAGGTGGCACCGGAAGCGGCGCCGAAGCCGCTCGGGCCGGAGAGCCGGACACGCGGCAGCTGCCAGCACCACGAACGGCGAACGCCCTTCCCCCCGATCGCTGAGGGAAGGAGCGGGCCGTTGCCCGCGCGGAGACCGATTCCAACTCGGCGCACTCCCCTCCCCAGCACTGATGATGAACATCCTTGAAGCTGAGGGAGGGCAGAGGCCGCAGCCCGGCTTGCTTCTCCCCACCCAGGAGCTGGTGGTCACCGTCTTGGGTGACCACCGGCGAGGGGATGCGGCCGGGCTGGCTGATGAAAATCCTTGAAGCCAAACGATGGCTGAAAGGTACCAACTTCCGCGAAGTTGCGTTCCTCCAACGATAAGGCGGAAGGACTGCGAGTGTTCCCCATCCGGGGCTCGGAAGGTGGAAAGACGCGACGCATGAGGGGAGCGCAAAGACATGGTTGCCTTTCAAGGGGGTCACCCTCCTTTTAAAGGCAACTCTCCCCACTTGCGTCCTCAGCCATCGCAGGCTGAGTCTTCTCCAACACGCTCCAAGGTCCTCCCCCTACGACATGGGGGCTGGGTCCCACGCGTCATGCAAGCTGGCCCAGGGCAGAAGAAGCCAAACCGCCGCGCGCGGTGCGTGCAACTGCCCAGCGGTTACGAGCATCCCTCCACTTTCGCCCAGACCAGCGGGTGAAAGGGCGGGCCGCCATGCAGGCGGCGTGCAACCGCACCAAGGGGGCGATGAAAGGGAATTAGGCTTACACCTAGTTCCTAAATAATTTAGGTGGTTGAATCGCCCAACACAAACAATTGGACTAACTAGTTTGCTCTAGATTATATGTTCTACAGGTGCCAAAGGTTCATCTATAACTATACTAAATCGACTGTCCGGAATACCGTCCGGGCCAAGCGCGGACCGTCCGGGCCCCTACGGCGGACCGTCCGCGACACCAGGATACCCTTCGGACAGAACCAATGCAAAAATTCAAGTCTCCACTACGGACCGTCCGGAGGAAAAGCAAGGACCGTCTGAGCCCTCGCACGGACCGTCCGGCCTCGGGCGCGGACCGTCCGGTAGGTGAGAAACCAAAAAACCCGAAGGTGACGGGTTCGGAGAAATGAATTATAGCGGCCTCGCGGACCATCCGGGCCAGGCGGGCGGACCATCCGCGACTGGCTTTATCTGACATCTGACGATGCATTAAATGCGATATAGCCGTTGATATAGCCGTTACTGCTGACCGTTGCGTTTTTAGCCATTGATCTACAGGGGCGGACCGTCCGGACCAGGCGGGCGGACCGTCCGCGCTCAGCAGAATGAAGCAACGGCTAGGAAGTGGTTGGTGGCTATAAATTCAACCCCAACCACCTCCATTCACTTCACCCAAGCATTCCAACCTTTAACATTCAATACAAGAGCTAGCAATCCATTCCAAGACACATTCAAAGCCTCCATCTCTCCAAGTTTCACAATTGAGAAAAGAGATCATTAGTGATTAGTGACTTGAGAGAGAAAGTGATCCGTGTGTTATTTGTCGCTCTTGTCGCTTGGCTTTTGCAATTGTGCTTTCTTTCAATCTTTCTTACGTTCAACTCAATTGTAACCAAGGCAAGAGACACCAATTGTGTGGTGGTCCTTGTGGGGAAGTTTGTTCCTGTTTGATTGAGAAGAGAAAGCTCACTCGGTCCGAGGGACCGTTTGAGAGAGGGAAGGGTTGAAAGAGACCCGGCCTTTGTGGCCTCCTCAACGGGGAGTAGGTTTGCGAGAACCGAACCTCGGTAAAACAAATCCGCGTGTCACACTCTTCATTTGCTTGCGATTTGTTTTGCGCCCTCTCTCGCGGACTCGTTTATATTTCTAACGCTAACCCGGCTTGTAGTTGTGTTTATATTTGTAAATTTCAGTTTCGCCCTATTCACCCCCCTCTAGGCGACTATCAGGCGCACCCTTTCAACTTCGACGCGTCCAGCATGGAGGCCCAGGCCCACACGTCATGCAACCGGCGCGCCGGTTGCTACGTGCAAGAAACTGCACCGCCACTCGCGCCACTACCGTGCCTCCTCGACTGCGGAACCAGTACCGTGACTCGAGGCAACCCTGCGCATGACCCAACAGTGCCAACCAGGCACATCGGTCACGGGTCAGTCAGCCGCGGGAGATGGCGCGACAGTCGATACGGCCAGAAATGGGCCGGCAGTAATGGCGGTGGCAGGCGGGCGGAAGCAGCGATCAAGTCGTCAGCCAAGCTCACGTCCCCTCCTGGGACAGCGAGAGAGCCCTCTCCCACGGCGTGAAGACGGCGCGCCCGTGTTCCGTTCCTCAAACGGCTCGTGCACGCGCAACGGCCGCCCCGCGAACCACTCGTCTCGTCGCATTAACTCTGCGGCGGGACAGGCGGCACCTTTGGCGGCAGAAGCAGGCGACGCTTCGCTTCCGCCATAATGACCGCGTCAAAAAATATGTGCCACGTCATTCGATTTCGTATCCTTTTCCTCTTCCTCTTTCTATCTCTTACAACAGGGACCGGGAAAGGGGATACCCTGAAAGGGATCCTTCTCCGCGAAGGAAACGGGCCCCGAGCCCCCCTACTGATCAGAGGTTCGAAGGCTGGCCCCTCGGAGGGGTTCAACAGCCGCCTCAGAGCACTCGGGCTCCGCGCCCACTACTGGTTAGAGGTTCGAAGGCCGGCCCCTCGGAAGGGTTCAACGGCCGCCTCAGGCCACTCGGGCTCCGCGCCCACTACTGATCAGGGGTTCGTAGGCTGGCCTTCGAAGGGTTCGACAGCCGCCTCAGACGCAGAGCGAGGGATGACCCTGTGTACGTTCGATACATAACCAAGGCTCGGGCTACGCTCCCGAGGTACCCTAGGACATTTCTGAGACCAACGGGAACGATTTTGTAACGGAATCCCATCAGAGGGAGGCATCGAGCCCTTGGACCCCGTCAAAAGGGGACCGGGTCCGGCAAATCACCCGCATGTACTTTTGGAGCGCGCCTCCGGGCCACTAGCCGACCCCTAACAAATGGGGCACGAGCGTCCACTCGGATTACCTGTTAGCAGCTCACTGGAGACACCATGTTCGGCGCCCTCCAAGGGCAACATGGCGCTTCCCCCCTCCTCCTTACGGAATGGCGACCCTCACCGTACCAAATGCCTTATCAATAGCATGCATATAACAAACCGAAATACTTTAAATACAGAAATACTGTAATAATAATCAATGCCTGCATAATGCAAACATAAGATGTTGTTTCCTTTAAAAATCATGTTGATTGGTTAGTTCTCAACCTATAAATTAAAATAAACTCAGATTACGCCAAAGATTGTTTGGAAGATTTAGTTGTTTAATTTTTAGGTAACTAAAATACTTTGGCAATACTTTCAGACGTCTTGTTTGAGTAAACTACTAACTACGGTTGGATACAATTCACCCATTCTATTTTAACAGTTGCAGGGAGTTCCCACTCACAAGGGCAAAGAGATCAAACCTCATCTCCAGTCTCCTCCAAAAAGGTAAACTTCTATACACTTGCCTCATACACATCAAGAATACCAACTCTTCTTTATATGCTCTAGCACAAAACACATATTTATGCCTTACTACGTAATAATCAGTCAATTTATTAGAACTATAAATTTTATTCAACAGGCACAAACAAGAACCACTGCATGTTGGGACTATGCTTCGTCGCCTAAGGTCTTGTAGGAAGAAGCAGCTTTCGGCTGAAGTTGTTCGTATAAGATGACCGAAGGTTCCTCTTCATGAAGCTTCGGTATTACAAACCGACTTAAAAGTAGAATGACTCTCTAGTCCATAAGTGCTTAGGTCGCTGTTGTAATCCTTTATGAGGGGCATAATTGTAATTTCTCACAGGCTGTGTCGTGTGCCTATAAATAGTGAACAGTATTTCCTTACTGTTCACGGATTCCGGTTTTTGGCAATCGCATCATTCGGAAACCAATCTTTGTCAAGGCAGAGGTATAATTGTATTCAATAATTAAATATATTGAGTAAATTTGATATGGTTTGTTTATGATTCATTTACCTTTGATACTCTTTATTTTATGTTACCTTATACAATTTATTAAAATACAATTACGAAGACTTAACCTTCGTAACTGTATTGTCATCACCCTTCGTCCAAGGTTCATTATCCTCAAGGGAATAATGCTTCGTGGATGAAGGGACATTAACATTTAACATTTTATGTTGCCTTGTTCTTAATTCATAGCATTTGAGAACAAGTCCCCAACATTGGCGCCCACCTCCGGTGAACTCACTTCCACTTTTTTGAGCCGATGGCTTCGTTCAACGATCAAGCTGGAGCTGCTTCGGACCCGAAGCTGGTGCTCCCGATAACAGGTGGTTCGTGCTCAGAACCAGCCAACAAAAAGCAAAAGAAAGAGGCGCATAGAAGGGTACAACATGTTGGAGTGCAGGGACCCTTTATCAAGTCAAGGTGGTCCCACATTCCAATCATCTTCTCCCAGGAGGACCTTCAGCTCAAGGATTTTCCTCATAATGATGCTATGGTTATTTCTTGCGTTATCAAAGGGTTTCTGGTCCACAATGTCTTGGTTGATACAGGCAGTGCAGCTGATATCATATTTGCTAAGGCCTTCAGACAAATGCAAGAGCCAGAAGATAAGATTCATGATGCTACACACCCTCTCTGTGGCTTCGGAGGAAGACAGATTGTAGCACTGGGCAAGATCACCATGCCAGTGACCTTCGGATTCATCAACAACACTAGAACTGAGCAAGTTGTGTTTGACATTGTTGACATGGAATATCCTTCGTGTTTCTTGTCTTCCAAATCTTGCTGCATTTTTAAAGCTTTGCTCAACAGCATGCTCTGCACGAAAACAACCTTCGTTAGACATGTTTTCAATATTAAAAACAATAAAAGTCAGGGGAAAAATAGTTCACCTTGAAATTGGAATAAAATAAACTACCAACGATATGTTGTCGTCGGTAGCGGCTAATGTCGGTTTCTAGCTTCGGAAAACCAATACTCTTTGACAGAGTACCGATAACCTTAGCTCCAGTTTGATTCCGGATACAGTCCAATTTTTCATCATCAATACCTCCGAAGAGGAGTGCACCTGGTTTATATCCGCAAGATTTGGCGTACTCTTTAAGCTCTTCTATTTCGGTTTCTGACAATTTTTCTCCAACTAAATTTTGAAATATGAAGGCTTCGTCCTCTGAAGCTTCGGCAGCAATTTCCTTTTCTTTCCCCGACGCTGCGGCCACGACCTCTTCGGCGGCGGTAGTAGCTTCTTCTGCGGCCATGTCTAGCAGCATTTTGTCGATGTGTTCAATTATGCTTTCCAAGTTTAAATCTTCAATTGAGGTAGCTTCGGCAGCCGCGACCTCCGAAGGTGTGATTTCAATATTTGTCATTCCCTCAGCCGCTGGTATCTTCTGAGCTGAAGCTCTCGGTGGTGTCTTGTCAATGACCTCTGTCACACCGATGATTCTTTGTCTTTTTGCTTTAGTTGTTTTCTTCGTTTTTTCGGGCTCCTTTTCCTTCTGAAAAAACTTTGTCAGTTGAGGCCCCAATGGACTTAGCTTCGCAGGCAGGGATTCAGTCATTACCTTCAAAATTTCCTCCACGTCAGTGGCAGAGGGTGATGCGGGGGTTTCTTCTTCGTCGGATACTTTTTGCTTCGGAGAAGACGTTTTCCTTTTCTTCGGAATTTTCTTCTTCGACGGTTCTTTCTCATCTTCATTTAAGGCTTTGGTTATCCATTTCCTTTTCTGGCCTCCGGCACCTTTATTCAGATTTTCGTAGTCAGGGTATTCAAAACCCAAGGCGTCCAGCACACGATTTAGTCTTCGCTTCGGACGGGTGCCGAAGGCCGCGGTCATCAACTGATCTTCTTTTTGGAATAATTGCCGAGTATTTCATTGCACATTACTTCAATTGTATCCAGCCACTCTTGGCAAGGTGTTTTAAAGTATTTCTTAAACTTGAAATAGTAAGGTAACCGCACAAGTTCATCTTCTTTCTTCTCCCCCTTTAGCTTCGGCATTTCCCATTCTTTTAAACTAGGAAAAACCTTGAAAGCCAAAAACTCCTAAACCAGGTCTCTTGTACTGATATGCTCTGCAATAATTCTGAAT
Organism: Zea mays; assembly: GCF_902167145.1. Taxonomy (NCBI): domain Eukaryota; kingdom Viridiplantae; phylum Streptophyta; class Magnoliopsida; order Poales; family Poaceae; genus Zea; species Zea mays. The sequence goes on along the minus strand of NC_050101.1, from coordinate 107,884,027 downwards.
TCATTCAACGCTTTTTGAGTTGGACCTTCTGGTGTCATGTTGCAATGAGGTCGGGTTTCTCCGAAGATTAGTTCAAGTGGACTTTGCACAAGCTTCTCCTTGTCGTCATCAACCTTGACATAGAACCACTCCGACTTCCAGCCTGCTGCCCATTTGCTTCGGTAGCTGATTACAGGAAACTTTGTGGTTTTCCGATAAGCAAAATTATAGCAACCAAAATTGTCGTGCAATCCATCTTTTCTAGCCTTCGTCTGATAGTGCAGCTCGTGAACTCGACAAAAGCTGTCCGCAAACGGCTCCACCGCTTGGCTTCGGAGGGCCCAGATATAAACGCTAAGCCTAACGATAGCGTTAGGCGTCAACTGATGAAAGTAGATACCAAACCTCTTCAATATCTTTGCGATAATTCCATGCAGGGGGAATCTTAATCCAGCTTTTAGAAAGCTCTTGAAAATGATAATTTCATCCTTCTCCGGCTTTGGGGTAGTTTCTTCCCCCCCGAAGCGTAGTAGCTTCTTTTGACTTTCACTGAAAAAACCCGACTTTACCATCTTGGAGAGATCAGCCTTCGAAACAGTAGACTTTCCGAAGTCCAAGTGGCTGGGCTTGCTTGGCATGGCAATACGATAATCATCTTCAGGATCAGTTTCCTCAATGTTTTCTTCTTCTGCTTCGGCAGTTGTTTGTTCTGCTTGTTCTACATCAGCACTGGGGATTTTTTCCGAAGTTACCAGCCCAGATCGTTGCATCACTTCGGAGATGGGAACAGTCTCCGAACCTTCAGCTTCGCCACCCTCACGCTCAACCCTAGCGGTAGAACGCACTCTGGCCATTTAATTCTGAATTTGCGGCAATTAAATACTTTTTCTTCCGAAGTATTTTCGTCTGACGAAGCAAGCTTCAAGCTGGAGCTTCGTTCGATTCCGAGAGTCAAGCTTCGGCTATGGTTAAAAATTTTGGCAGCAAAACAGTGCAAATAGCAATGAATGCTGTGGTAACTTCACACCTACTCGTATGTTTATATAGTACTGCAGGTAAGAAGGCGAAGCGCCAGGATTTTTACACCAGGCGGACAGCCGCTTGCACTCGCTGCGTGGTGGACCGCAGTGACCAAACAGTAACTCTGCAAGGTGGGACCGCTACGCGCTGGAAAACTGAATCGTTTCTCGACAATGAGCTCAGGGAAGGTGTTTTTTGGACCTTCGGCTTCCCGAAGCTTAAGAGACTTTTTTCACGGATCAAGCTCGTTACGAAAAACGATCTAGCACCGCGAAAGGGGCTACTGTTGGGACTATGCTTCGTCGCCGAAGGTCTTGTAGGAAGAAGCAGCTTTCGGCTGAAGCTGTTCGTATAAGATGACCGAAGGTTCCTCTTCATGAAGCTTCGGTATTACAAACTGACTTAAAAGTAGAATGACTCTCTAGTCCATAAGTGCTTAGGTCGCTGTTGTAATCCTTTATGAGGGGCATAATTGTAATTTCTCACAGGCTGTGTTCTGTGCCTATAAATAGTGAACAATATTTCCTTACTGTTCACGGATTCCGGTTTTTGGCAATCGCATCATTCGGAAACCAATCTTTGTCAAGGCAGAGGTATAATTGTATTCAATAATTAAATATATTGAGTAAATTTGATATGGTTTGTTTATGATTCATTTACCTTTGATACTCTTTATTTTATGTTACCTTATACAATTTATTAAAATACAATTACGAAGACTTAACCTTCGTAACTGTATTGTCATCACCCTTCGTCCAAGGTTCATTATCCTCAAGGGAATAATGCTTCGTGGATGAAGGGACATTAACATTTAACATTTTATGTTGCCTTGTTCTTAATTCATAGCATTTGAGAACAAGTCCCCAACACTGCAAATCAAGGATTTGACAGGACCAGGCACCACCAAGAACCCTAAAACACATGATATGTGCAAGCACATGGAAGTAATTCAAAAGTAGCTATTGTCTTCATTTTGTGCAAGCTAGCCACCCTTTGTAACTCTATAATTGTAGTACTGACACCACTACAGACTATAATCACTTCATATGGCCTAGCCCGTTTTTCTTTTGGATGATTGCCTTTCTACATAAGGCATAAGGACTATATATTATTAGGTTGTATAATTAATATTAGCTTAGTGCTTTAAACATTATATATATTTCATTAGGTCTGCCTTTCACTCTATTAAAAATAGCTCATATACAGTTCCATTTTAGTTCATATTCACAGTTTTTATAAGATCATACAGATTATCGCGCACTGGGCGCACATTAGTCACTAGTAAGTATATATATAGATGGATATAAGAGTGAGGAGCTACAGAATCACTTGTAGTATAGTTATAGATGTAGATATAAGTATAGATATAGATGTATATAAGAGTGATCACTACAAATAATCATTACAAATGTTGTTTGTTATGTGATTGTGTGAGATGTTTTATGTGAAAATATGTTATGCTATATAGATGTTGATATATTTGTTATGTTGTGGAATGTGGTGTAAAATAACAATAAACAACATTTGTAATGCTGGTCAAATTAACTTCCTAGAGGCCAATTGGGCCGTAGGAAGTTAGCCAGATAACTTCCTAGGGGCTACAGTCAGTCGTAGGAAGCTAGTCGTAGGAAGTTAGTCAGCTGACGGCGCTGACGGCGTGAAGCTACTAACTTTCGAGAACCTACTAACTTTCGAGAGGCTCCTTTGGCTGTAGGAAGTTAGCTAACTTCCGACAAAAAAATTCCGAGAGCCAAACTTCCGACGGGGTGGCTTTACTTCCGAGAGTTTAGCTAACTTCCTAGAGTTTAGGGCTAACTTCCTAGGGTTTAGGCTCTAGGAAGTTCACTATTTTGGTGTAGTGTTCGCTGGAAACTTTCGAGGCACGTACATGCGCCCTAGGAACTCCTGGGATCTCCGAAGCTGCCGCCAGCAGCCAGGGGAATCCCTGCGAGAGTACATCTAGCGGTTTTCGAAGCAGCGCACCGAGCTGCCCAACATCACCGACTCGGATGTCATCGGGGCGTTCCTCGCCGGCACCACTTGCCGCGACCTGGTGAGCAAACTGGGCCGCAAGACCCACCAAGGCGAGCGAGTTGATGGACATCGCCACCAAGTTCGCCTCTGGTCAGGAGGTGGTCGAAGCCATCTTCCGGAAGGACAAGCAGCCTCAGGGACGCCAGCAGGAAGACGTCCCCGAGGCGTCCGCCCAGCGTGGTGCGAAGAAGAAGGCGGAAACTAAGTTGCAAGCGAAGCGCGACGCCGCCGACGCAGATCTTGTCGCTGCCGCCGAGCACTGGAACCCTCGGAAGCCTCCCGGAGGGGCCAACCTGTTCGACAAGATGCTCAAGGAGTCGTGCCCCTATCACCAGGGTCCCGTCAAGCACACCCTTGAGGAATGTGTCATGCTTCGGCGCTACTTCCATAAGACCGGGCCCCCGGCAGAAGGTGGCAAAGGCCAAGACAACGACAAGAAGGAGGGCGACAAGGCAGAGGAGTTCCCCGAGGTCCACGACTGTTTCATGATCTACGGTGGGCAAGTGGCGAACGCCGTCATCGGCAACGCCAGGCTCACCAAGGTCCTCATGGACGGGGGCAGCAGCCTCAACATCATCTACGCCGAGACCCTCGGGCTCTTGGAGATCGATCTGTCCACGATCCGGGCCGGTGCGGCGCCCTTTCACGGGATCATCCCCGAGAAGCGCGTTCTGCCCCTTGGACAACTCGATCTACCTGTCTACTTCGGAACTCCCTCCAACTTCCGAAAGGAAACCCTCACGTTTGAGGTGGTCGGGTTCTGAGGAACCTACCACGCAGTGCTGGGGAGACCGTGCTACGCCAAATTCATGGCCGTCCCCAACTACACCTACCTCAAGCTCAAGATGCCGGGCCCCAACAGGGTCATCACCGTCGGATCCACGTACCGACACGCGTACGAATGCGACGTGGAGTGCGTGGAGTACGTTGAGGCCCTCGCCAAGTCCGAGGCCCTCACCGCCGACCTGGAGTGCCTCTCCAAGGAGGTGCCTGATGCGAAGCGCCACACCGGCAACTTCGAACCAGCTGAGGCGGTTAAGTCCGTCCCTCTCGACCCCAGCAACGATGCCTGCAAGCAAGTCCGGATCGGCTTCGAGCTCGACCCCAAATAGGAAGCAGTGCTCGTCGACTTTCTCCGCGCAAACGCCAAGGTTTTTGCGTGGAGTCCCTCGGACATGCCGGGCATACCGAGGGATGTCGCCGAGCACTCACTGGATATCCGAGCTGGAGCCCGACCCGTGAAGCAGCACCTGCGCCGCTTTGATGAAGAGAAGCGCAGGGCCATAGGCGAGGAGATCCACAAGCTGATGGTCGCAGGGTTCATCAAAGAGGTATTCCATCCCGAATGGCTAGCTAACCCTGTGCTTGTGAAAAAGAAAGGTGGGAAATGGAGGATGTGCGTAGACTACACTGGTCTAAACAAAGCATGTCCGAAGGTTCCCTACCCTCTGCCTCGCATCGATCAAATTGTGGACTCCACTGCTGGGTGCGAAACCCTGTCATTCCTCGACGCCTATTCAGGTTATCACCAAATCAAGATGAAAGAGTCCGACCAGCTCACGACTTCTTTCATCACACCTTTTGGCATGTACTGCTATACTACTATGCCATTTGGCTTGAGGAATGCAGGTGCGACATACCAAAGGTGCATGAACCACGTGTTCGGAGAGCACATCGGCCGAACGGTCGAGGCTTACATCAATGACATCGTTGTCAAGACGAGGAAAGCCTTCGACCTCCTCTCTGACCTTGAAACGACATTCAAGTGTCTAAGAGCGAAGGGCGTGAAGCTCAATCCCGAGAAGTGTGTCTTCGGAGTCCCCCGAGGCATGCTCCTGGGGTTCATCGTCTCCGAGCGAGGCATCGAGGCCAACCCGGAGAAAATCGCGGCCATCACCAACATGGGGCCTATCAAAGATTTGAAAGGAGTACAAAGGGTCATGGGATGCCTTGCGGCTCTGAGCCGCTTCATCTCGCGCCTCGGCGAAAAAGGCCTACCCTTGTACCGCCTCTTAAGGATGGTCGAACGCTTCACTTGGACCCCCGAGGCCGAGGAAGCCCTCGAAAACTTAAAGACGCTCCTTACAAATGCGCCCATCTTGGTGCCCCCCGCTGCGGGAGAAGCCCTCTTGATCTACGTAGCCGCAACCACTCAGGTGGTCAGCGCCGCGATCGTAGTCGAGAGACGAGAAGAAGGGCATGCACTGCTCGTCCAGAGGTCGGTCTACTTCATCAGTGAAGTGCTATCCGAGACCAAGATCCGCTACCCGCAAATTCAGAAGCTACTGTACGCAGTAATTCTGACGCGGCGAAAGTTGCGACACTACTTCGAGTCTCATCCGGTGACTATGATGTCATCCTTCCCCCTGGGGGAGATCATCCAGTGCCGAGAGGCCTCGGGTAGGATAACAAAGTGGGCAGTGGAGCTCATGGACGAGACAATTGAAAGTCGCCTAGAGGGGGGGTGGATAGGCGAAACCTGAAAATTTAAACTTTATCCCCCAACTAGATCCCTTGATTAGTGGTTAGAACAAGATAAACAATTATCGGAGTATAAAAGCTAAGTCATTTGCTTGTAAAGAATGTTGCTTTGAAGTAATGCGGAATTGATAATCAATACAACTACTAGATGTATGGATAGTAAAGCAAGAAGGCTTAGATGAGAAGAGCAATAAGTCAAGTTTCTTTCTTGCGAAGTTTTGCTTCACTAAATGAGAATTTAACTTGAAGCAACACCAAATGATATTGACAAAGAATAGCGCAAGAAAACTTAGAGACGGGAAAACAAACAAATCACAAGCAATAAACACAAATGACACGGGTGATTTGTTTTACCGAGGTTCGGCCCTCGAAGGCCTAGTCCCCGTTGAGGAGTCTACTTAAGGACGGGTCTTTTTCAACCCTTTCCCTCTCTCCACCGATCACCCAAGGATCGGCGAGCTCTTCTTCTTCTCAAGGATCACTCTCGATCCCACAAGGACCACCACACTCTTTGGTGTCTCTTGCTAGCTTTTACAAGCCTCCAAAACTTTGGAGGAAGTTCAATGGGAGTCAAAACTCCACGCACAAATGAACACAAAGATGTAGCACACACTATCTCTCAATGAATCTCGCAAGGCACTAGGGCTAAACTCAATTGAGTAGCTCTCAATTGTTTGCTCTCTCTTTTGTGGCACTTGTGTTGGTTGTAGTGGTCTAGATCTTGTGTATAGGATGTATCAATGAATATGTGTGGTTGGGAGGGCTTGAGTATGTCACTAGATGACTTGGAATGTTGCTTGGACTCCCTCTCTTTGAAGTGGCCGGTTGGGGTGGTATTTATAGCCCTCAACCACCCATATAGCCGTTGGGGCGCATCTGCCAGAAATTGCACTAGCGGACGGTCCGCGGCTAGGACCCGGACGGTCCGCGACCCTCCAACGGTCGATTCTGACATCTTCAACGGATACTTCTGACAGATCAACGGTTTAGATCAACGGCTATCTGCCTCGGTGACACCACGCGGACGGTCCGCCCTTGGTCCCGGACGGTCTGCGCCAGCTATATAATTCCTTTTGCTCAACTTGTCACCTTCGGGCTGAACCAGGTCTTCACCTGTGGACTGTCCGTGAATTATAGCCGGACGGTCCGCGCGTTGTAGCTGGACGGTCCGTGGTTTATTCGGACTGTCCCTGATTTATAGTTCCTGGTCGAAGTCAAAGCGGTGTCACGGACGGTCCGCCGCAAGGGCCCGGACGGTCTGCGCTTGGCCTAATTTTCCAAAAAGCTTCTCCCTGTCCGGAATAATCTACGGTATTCCGGACAGTCGATTTAGTATAGTTGTAGATGAACCTTTGGCACCTGTAGAGCATATAATCTAGAGCAAACTAGTTAGTCCAATTATTTGTGTTGGGCAATTCAACCACCAAAATCATTTAGGAAAAGGTTTGAGCCTATTTCCCTTTCAATCTCCCCATTTTTGGTGATTGATGCCAACACAAACCAAAGCAAATATATAAGTGCAGAATTGAACTAGTTTGCATAAGGTAAGTGCAAAGGTTACTTGGAATTAGACCAATTTACATTTAATGTTTTAGACCATGCTTGCACCAATTGTTTTGTTTTTGCAAACTCTTTTGGAAATTCTTTTCAAAGTGTTTTGCAAAATAGTCAAAGGATAAATAAATAAGATTTTGAGAAGCATTTTCAAGATTTGAAATTTTCTCCCCCTGTTTCAAATGCTTTTCCTTTGACTAAACAAAACTCCCCCTCAATGAAATCCTCCTCTTAGTGTTCAAGAGGGTTTTAAGATATCAATTTTGAAAATACTACTTTCTCCCCCTTTTGAACACAATAAGATACCAATTTGAAATTTACCAATTGAAAATCATTAGTTTTGAAATTAGGAGGGGTGGTGCGGTCTTTTTGCTTTGGAGGGGTGGTGCGGTCTTTTTGCTTTGGGCTAATACTTTCTCCCCCTTTGGCATGAATCGCCAAAAACAGATACTTTGAGTGAAATATAAGCCCTTTCTATAAGTTGTCTCCCCCTTTGGCAAATAATATATGAGTGAAAGATTATACCAATGTGGAGAGCTAGTGTGGAGTGATGGCGAAGGATAAATGGTACCGATAGAGTTGAGTGGAAGCCTTGTCTTCGCCGAAGACTCCATTTCCCTTTCAATCTACGACTTAGTATAGAAATATACTTGGAAACATATTAGTCATAGTCATGGTACGAAAATAATAAGATATATGCATTTGTACCAAAATGAAAGAGATATGATCAAAAGATATGTCAATTAAGCATGATCATAGTTCTATATAATATAGATTGCTCCCCCTAAATATGTGCCTTGATAGGAATACATATTTTGGCCTTGAAATGCCAATTGCACATAATGAGGTTAATGAGAACATATCTATACCATACAGAATGTGAAGTGCATTGTGTCCTAGTATAAGTGTGATGCTCATGACAGTTTATGCACTAATGAGAGCATGTTATAAGTGTCTTAAGCATTTTCCCTTAAGGATTTCAAAGAGGCTTAAGGATCATCCACCTTTGGAACAAAGGCAGCTTATCCTCGTTACAAGGTTAAGCTTTAAGCTCTTTGACAGTAAGATTACTTCATCCAGTTTTAACAAAGATGCATAAATGCAGGAATGAAATGATTGAGAGGTTAAACTAGGTATGAAGCAGGGAAAAATGCATGGACATGCTTTCTCTTCCTTTTATACAAGACATGTAAAGAAAGTACAGAAAAGGAAGATTTAGGTACAAGTTTGAATGAAAGGAAGTAGTTTTACCCTTTTGTACCTTCACATAGAGACGCTCTCTTCATTGTGCTTGTCCCCAGTCTTAGTTGCTTAAGACCTATACCCAAGACAATATATGGAAATATTTTGCACAAGAGAGAGTTCTACAACTAGTGATCCTTTTCCAAGATAATGTTAGATTAAATTAAATAGATCACAAATTGTATAAAGGCAACATGAATTCTCCTTTTAACTTAGTGCATATCATAGAGAGATATCGATTTGAAGGATGAGGCACTAAGTGTCATTTGATGTTATTCTATGATCAAACAAACAATGGATGCGATCAAGAGAGTAACATGTTGGAATATGAATTAAGCTTAAAATAGGAGAATCAAATAAGCAAGCTACTTTAGTAATGAAAGCAACAATCCTTGATAAAAGCGACATTATTTTAACAAGTTGGATTGATGTGAAGTAGCATACTTTATGAGAAACATTATTCTCATGAAAGAGACTATATGAAATTACTAAGATAAAGCAATAGTCTTAACATAATCAAAATATAGGAATGGACTCCCCCTAAAGATATGCATCAAGTAATTGAAAGAATTGATTTCGATGCATTCACTTTTAAAGACATAAAGGGAGACCCATTATACATCTTGATCAAGGCTAATAAAATTTGCTATAAACAACTTAAGCCTTGTATTCTCACAATGAAAAAGATTTAGAATGCTTACAACCACACCATTGATTGTTGTGAAGACCTTATTGTCCAAGTAGGTGTTGTTGTTCTTGATGTTCTTCCTTTTTCATTTGAGTGTCCTCCCTTTGTAGTTGTCTCTTTTTCCTCCCAAACTTATTGAAAATACTTTAAGAGAGATGTTAATAGCGCAAGGGAGTATATGATGAATGATGATTTTTTTTTAGAAAATAAATATGAACAATTCATCATCCATAAGTCACACAGACATGAAGTAAAATCCCTAGCATTAGTGCACATCATAGGAAAAGAGGAATATGCACTATTTAACCATTTGATCAATCATAGGAATTTACTTCTTCATATTGAGTTTATTGATCATTACTTTGAAAACAAGTCAATATGAGAACATTTATAGCAAAGGTATGAAATAGATTCTAATGGACACGTGCATTAATGAGATTGAGGTTGAATGTACATCTTAGCCAATTAAAATTCAATAAAGAATCTATTTCTTCACAAAGATATAATTATAGTAAACAGTCATTGATGGGAACTATATTTGGTTAAGAGGATGAGTTCCCATACCTTTGCTTTTACCTTTCTTCCTTTGGGTGAAGATCAAACCCTTTGAGGCTTGTGGCATTAAACTTGCACTTACTCTCTTGTCTATTTTCATAAGTAAGCTCAAGTGAAAAGTTAATGGCAACACAAGCACTAGTTTCCCTTTTTGTGATCATTTTGATAAGGAATGAAAAACTAGATTACTAAAAGCATAGAAACTTCATAGCATGAACTAGATTATCCATAGAAAATGTTATGCTCAATTTTAACTCATAAAACAAGCATAACTAATCCTTTAAGATTATGGGAATAAATCTAATTCATGATATGGAAAGCGATAAATGTAGAAGAATCATATCCAATTAAAGCAATAAGACATACAACATAAATCATTGGATTGATTTTTCTTGTCATGATGGATTACGCATTTTCATAGAGAAACTCATTCTCTACATGCGAGACTACTTAGATAAAAACATTAGTCTCACAATTCTAGAAATAAAGAAAGATTTCCTTTTATACGTGACCTTAGGATTTGAATTCCTTACATGACACCTTATTCTTTTAAGAACATGGAATCTTTTTCTATATCTAGATCATGGCAATAATAGGATAATTAAAGTAAAATATGCCATGGGAAAAAGCAACAATTTTAAAGCATGTAGATTGTCATAATATAGAAATGAAGAATATGCAATCTACCATATGAGAGGAATTTCTTCAAAGAATGGCGACAAAATTTTAAAAACATCTTAAGTGCTTCCTTTTCCTATGTGACTACACAAGACACATAAGAAATGATAATTTAAGATACTTGCACTTAAAAGCATAAGTGTTACCATCCTTTGACATTCCTCCATGTTGTAGGCCTTGATTTTCCGCACATGATGATTCTCCAATTCCTACAACATCAATATCTTTCCCGAGATGATATGGGTTTTGAATACAATAAATTTAAGTAACCTTGGGTCAATCTTGAATATGTAGATTATTTGAAGATTGATAGCTTGAGTTGATAAGAATTGAATTAACTCCCTCAAGCACCCCAAGGCTTCATACCATCTCCTTTTTCCTGCAAAGCTTGTCAAGTACATTTTGGTACCCATCGCTTGATGGGTCCGTTAAGGTTAGTAAACAAAGATCTAGGAACCCAAGTGTCCTTTGTGCTAGCGCTTGGTAAACTCGTTACCTTTCTAGCACAAGTTACAATCTTGGGTTGCCTAGTTATATATGAATCAAATGACAAGTTAGGAGTGGGATTTTTACCAATGGGACAATCTTTGCATTGATGTCCCTTCTTCCGGCATGTGTAGCATAGGCGTTTTCCAAGTTTTGAAGATTTCTTCTTTCCTTGTTTGTTGCTTGCTACATGGTTAGTAAAAACTTTCTTTTCTAACATCATGCCTTTTTGTTTTAAATAGGGACAAGATTTAACTAAGTGTCCCTTCTTTGAGCATTTAAAACAAAGTCTATTATCCTTGTTAATAATCAAGCCATTTTTAATGTAGGGACATGACCAAATCAAGTGTCCCTCTTCAAAGCATTCACTGCACTTCTTATTTATCTTAGTGTGAAGTGTGGCTTGATCATTACCTTGGATGTTACCTTTTGTGGAGGCGAGGTTGAGGCTTTTGGAGGAGGTATTGAATTTCATCTTTTGTTTCTTCCTCTTGGCAATCCTCAAGTCCTTGACATTTTCTTCAAGAGATGTAGTGCATGCCACGGTTGTTCCCGTCTCAAGCTTCTTCACCATGTGATCACGGTTATCTTGAGAAGGTTGAGCAATACACTTCCCTTTAAGTTGTGTCAAGCTCATCTTAAGCCTTTCATTTTCTTCTTTGAGCTTTTGATATGTATCATCATTTCTTTCTGCAAATTCTAGCTCAAAAGAAGATTTGCTTGTCGACGGACAACAAGCATTAGCACATGGTAATATAGTTTCTATTTGAATACATGTGCATGAGTGAGGTTGTTGGGATTTTAAGTTTTCTATTACAACCTCATGAGCAATGTTTAATATGATATGATCATCTCTAAGATTTTCATGAGAACATAGAAGCATATCATATTTTTGTTGAAAAGCTAGATTTTCAACTTTTAGCTTTTCTACTTGGTCCTTAAGCAAGGTATTCATATTTACTAATTGAGCGATACAATGTAAAGCGTTATCTTGCTCAATTGAAATAGTTTCATACCTTTGTGCCAAATCAACATGAGAGCACTTTAGCTCCTCATGTTTTTAGTCAACTCGTCAAAGTGTAGCATTTTCATGGAGAGAATATCCTCTAGCCTTTGACAAGCTTCGCTTTGCTCTCTCGCTCTTTCTAGAAGTTTGAGCATAACCGCCTTATCTTCTTGGCTTAGGCGAGCGTAGAGATGCAAGAAGCTTCTTTCTTCCTCCTCATCCTCATTTGTCCTTCCGCTATCATTTTCATTAGCCACACAACATATGTGGGAATCGAAATGGGAAGTCAAACCTTTTGGAGAGGTGGATTCATCGTTTGGTCTCCATCGTTCATTTTCTTCTTCTTCCTTGCAAGGGTTAGCATCACAAGAACTAAAGGAAGTAGAAGCACAAAATGAACTATTATGTTTGGACTCATCAAATTTGGTTTTAATTCTAGTCCAAATGTCATGCGCATCATGAATGGATTCATCATAGTTTGATATGAAGGCACGATAATCTTCATTGCTAAGAGAATTGGTTAAGATGTCAAAAGCTAGATAGTTTAAGCGATAACATCTTTGATCCTCCTCGGAATTAATTTTTCCATTAAAACTAGAGGGAAAAATACTCTTGTCTATAATTTGTTCTAATCGTGGATCTACGGTTTTAAAAGCATTTATCACACTAGTAGACCATGAATCATAATTAGAACAATCATCAAATAATATCTCAAGAGTTACCTCCTTTTGAGTTGCGTTCGTTGGAGGAGTCTTCTTGTTCTTTTGGGATCTTCTACGAGCCATCACTTCGAGTTGTTAGACTCAATATGAAGTGCCTAGCTCTGATACCAATTGAAAGTCGCCTAGAGGGGGGGTGGATAGGCGAAACCTGAAAATTTAAACTTTATCCCCCAACTAGATCTCTTGATTAGTGGTTAGAACAAGATAAACAATTATCGGAGTATAAAAGCTAAGTCCTTTGCTTGTAAAGAATGTTGCTTTGAAGTAATGCGGAATTGATAATCAATACAACTACTAGATGTATGGATAGTAAAGCAAGAAGGCTTAGATGAGAAGAGCAATAAGTCAAGTTTCTTTCTTGCGAAGTTTTGCTTCACTAAATGAGAATTTAACTTGAAGCAACACCAAATGATATTGACAAAGAATAGCGCAAGAAAACTTAGAGACGGGAAAACAAACAAATCACAAGCAATAAACACAAATGACACGGGTGATTTGTTTTACCGAGGTTCGGCCCTCGAAGGCCTAGTCCCCGTTGAGGAGTCCACTTAAGGACGGGTCTTTTTCAACCCTTTCCCTCTCTCCACCGATCACCCAAGGATCGGCGAGCTCTTCTTCTTCTCAAGGATCACTCTCGATCCCACAAGGACCACCACACTCTTTGGTGTCTCTTGCTAGCTTTTACAAGCCTCCAAAACTTTGGAGGAAGTTCAATGGGAGTCAAAACTCCACGCACAAATGAACACAAAGATGTAGCACACACTATCTCTCAATGAATCTCGCAAGGCACTAGGGCTAAACTCAATTAAGTAGCTCTCAATTGTTTGCTCTCTCTTTTGTGGCACTTGTGTTGGTTGTAGTGGTCTAGATCTTGTGTATAGGATGTATCAATGAATATGTGTGGTTGGGAGGGCTTGAGTATGTCACTAGATGACTTGGAATGTTGCTTGGACTCCCTCTCTTTGAAGTGGCCGGTTGGGGTGGTATTTATAGCCCTCAACCACCCATATAGCCGTTGGGGCGCATCTGCCAGAAATTGCATTGGCAGACGGTCCGCGGCTAGGACCCGGACGGTCCGCGACCCTCCAACGGTCGATTCTGACATCTTCAACGGATACTTCTGACAGATCAACGGTTTAGATCAACGGCTATCTGCCTCGGTGACACCACGCGGACGGTCCGCCCTTGGTCCCGGACGGTCTGCGCCAGCTATATAATTCCTTTTGCTCAACTTGTCACCTTCGGGCTGAACCAGGTCTTCACCTGCGGACTGTCCGTGAATTGTAGCCGGACGGTCCGCGCGTTGTAGCTGGACGGTCCGTGGTTTATTCGGACTGTCCCTGATTTATAGTTCCTGGTCGAAGTCAAAGCGGTGTCACGGACGGTCCGCCGCAAGGGCCCGGACGGTCTGCGCTTGGCCTAATTTTCCAAAAAGCTTCTCCTGTCCGGAATAATCTACGGTATTCCAGACATTCGATTTAGTATAGTTGTAGATGAACCTTTGGCACCTGTAGAGCATATAATCTAGAGCAAACTAGTTAGTCCAATTATTTGTGTTGGGCAATTCAACCACCAAAATCATTTAGGAAAAGGTTTGAGCCTATTTCCCTTTCAACAATCTCGTTCGCTCCTCGGAAGGCCATCAAGTCCCAAATCTTGGCGGACTTCGTGGCGGAATGGGTCGACACCCAATTGCCAACGGCTCCGATCCAACCGGAACTCTGGACCATGTACTTCGATGGGTCGCTGATGAAAACAGGAGCAGGTGCTGGCGTGCTCTTCATCTCACCCCTCGGGAAACATCTCCGCTACGTGTTGTGCCTCCATTTCCCGACGTCAAACAACGTGGCTGAGTACGAGGCTCTGGTTAATGGGTTGCGCATCGCCACCGAGCTAGGGGTCCGGCGCCTCGACGCTCGTGGCGACTCGCAGCTTGTCATTGACCAAGTCATGAAGAACTGCCACTGCCGCGACCGGAAGATGGAGGCCTACTGCGACGAAGTTCGGCGCCTAGAAGACAAGTTCTACGGGCTGGAACTCAACCATATCGCTCGATGGTACAACGAGACTGCAGATGAGCTGGCTAAAATAGCCTCGGGGCGGACAACGGTTCCCCCGGACGTCTTCTCCAGAGACATACATCAACCCTCCGTCAAGATCGACGACACGCCCGAGCTCGAGGAGGCCTCGGCCCAGCCCGAGGTACCCTCGGCCGACGAAGGTGAGACCTTGCGCATCGAGGGGGAGCGGAATGGGGTTGCGCCAAACCCGAACTGGCAGACCTCGTACCTGCAATATATCCACCGAGGAGAGTTACCCCTCGACAAGGCCGAAGCTCGGCGACTGGCACGGCGAGCCAAGTCGTTCGTCTTATTGGGGGATGAAAAGGAGCTCTACCACCGCAGCCCCTCGGGCATCCTCCAACGATGCATATCCGTCGCCGAAGGATAGGAGCTATTACAAGAAATACACTCGGGGCTTGCGGTCACCACGCAGCACCTCGAGCCCTCGTGGGAAACGCCTTCCGACAAGGTTTCTACTGGCCGACGCCACTAGGATTGTACGCTCTTGCCAAGGGTGTCAATTCTACGCAAGACAGACGCACCTGCCCGCTCAGGCCCTGCAGACAATACCCATCACCTGGCCGTTTGCTGTGTGGGGTCTGGACCTCGTTGGTCCCTTGCAGAAGGCACCTGGGGGCTTCTCGCACCTGTTGGTCGCCATCGACAAATTCTCTAAGTGGATCGAGGTCTGACCCCTAACCAGCATCAGGTCCGAGCAGGCGGTGGTGTTCTTCACGAACATCATCCATCGCTTTGGGGTCCCGAACTCCATCATCACCGACAATGGCACACAATTCACTGGGAAGAAGTTCCTGGACTTCTGCGAGGACCACCACATCCGTGTGGACTAGGCCGCCGTAGCCCACCCCATGACGAATGGGCAGGTGGAGCGTGCCAATGGTATGATTTTGCAGGGACTTAAACCGAGGATCTACAACAACCTCAACAAATTCGGCAAGCGGTGGATGAAAGAGCTACCCTAGGTGGTCTGGAGTCTAAGGACGACGCCGAGCCAAGCCACGGGTTTCTCGCCGTTCTTTCTAGTCTATGGGGCCGAGGCTATCTTACCCACATACTTAGAATACGGTTCCCCAAGGACAAAGGCGTACGACGACCGAAGCAACCAGACCAACCGAGAAGACTCACTGGACCAGCTGGAAGAGGCTCGGGACGTGGCCTTACTGCACTCGGCGCGGTATCAGCAGTCTCTGCGACGCTACCACGCCCGAGGGGTTCGGCCCCGAGGCTTTCAAGTGGGAGACTTGGTACTTCGGCTGCGACAAGACGCCCGAGGGCGCCACAAGCTTACTCCTCCCTGGGAGCCGTTCATCATCGCCAAGATTTTGAAGCTCGAAACATACAAGCTGGCCAACGATCAAGGCAAGGTCTACAACAACGCTTGGAACATCCAACAGCTACGTCGCTTCTACCCTTAAGATGTTTTAAGTCGTTCATATACCTCGTTCTCTTCACATACACAAATAAAGTCTAACCGTCAAGGAAGGGTCAGCCTTGCCTCGGCAAAGCCTGACCCGCCCTCGGGGGCTAGAAGGGGGGAACCCTCTCTGCGTCAAAATTTTCCTCGGAAAAAAGTCTTTTTGCCAGAACGTCTTTCGCGCTTTTCGACTGCTTCGATAGCGGGATCCTGAAAACGATGAGAGTACACGTAAGCGGCAAGGCCGACCGAGCCGAGGGACTCCTACGCCTCCAGGATACGGATACCTCACTCATCACCTTCCGCGATAAGTAACTCACGCTCAGATAAGCGATTCTGCTACCGAACAAGTCCTAACGCTCAAAAACTTTTCTGCCAGAACAATTTTCGTGCCTTCTCGACTATATCGATAACAGAATCCTGTGAACGAGTAAGAGTGCACGTAAGCGGCAAGGCCGACCGAGCCGAGGGACTCCTATGCCTCCGGGATATGGATACCTCACTCATCACCTTCCGCGAAAAGTAACTCTCACTCGGATAAGCGATTCTTCTACCGACGAACAAGTCCTGATACTCGAAACAAGAGGAAAGGAAACACAACTTTATAACACGACAAAAAAATGTTTAGGCCTCGGCGTCCGCAAAAACATACGCATACTACAGACAAACTGTTCATGCAGGTTCAGACATCGACAGAGGGAGCAGCAGCACCCTCGACGTCGTTTCCACCTTCGACGGAATCTGGCCCGGCCTTGGACGGCGACACGGGCGGAAGGATCTCCACCTCGAAGGAGGACGCCAGCACCGCGCTTGGGCCATCGCAGCCCGGGTCTCCGCCAGGGCCCCGGCCCGAGCAGACACCTCGGTTGGCCACTTCGTAGCCTCAGCGAGCTGTCCCCCGAGGACCTCAGCCCGGCTCACGGCCTCGGCAGCGTGACTCCGAGGTTGGTCCCGCTCGTGGATGACCTGGCCAAGCTCCAGCCGCCGCTGCTGCACCTCCTCGGCATGGAAAGCTACATGCTCCCGGGCCGACGAAGCCTCTTTTCGAGCCGACTCCGCCTCTGTCCACGCCGACGCCGCTGCCTCCGGCTCCAGCTCATCGTAGAGCGGCCGAAGGTTCTAAAACTGAGCAAGAGAGGCCTTGAGTGGCAAGGCCGACCGGGCCGAGCGACTCCTACGCCTCCGGGATACGGATACCTCACTCGTCACCTTCCGCGCAAGGCAACTCACACTCAGTTAAGCGGTTCAGCTAGCCGACAAGCGAGTCCTAGTGCTCGAAATGAGGAAGAAACACGGTATTACGCTCAAATACCCAGATGTTCAGGCCTCGACAGCCACAATGAACAAACACCCATACTCAGGGTGCCATTACAAACGGAACTCCGGTTCCACTCCCGCGGGTATGAACAACCTCCACACCAGAGGGCCTGCGGGACAACAAACTCCAGGTGGCTCGCCGGCGACCGCTGCACCAGCAGCGCGACAACGACCTCCGCCTCAGGTGACTAGACAGGAGCAGCGATGGCCCCAGGGCAAACGCTACCGCTGGAAGGCCCTCGTTCACGTCCCCTCATGGGGGACGAGAACCAGCCATTAAAGCCAAAGAGTTGGAGGCCCGGAGTGCAAGTGGCACTGACTGTCTCATCAGCCGGGGCAACCGCTTTAGCAGAAGCAACCTCCTCTGGCGACCACCACCTCAGCACCGACGACAGCGGCCACCTGCCCACCAACACCGCACCATCGAGCGGCGGCCGCCCCAAAGCGCACCGGCAGGTCCTCACTCCCGTTCTCGCCACGAGAACGAGAACGAGGTCGTCCTAGAACACGAGTACCACTGTAACACCCCAAAATCCTGATTTTGGGTTTAGTAAAATTTTTCCAAAAATAATCAAATTAAAGTGTCTTCTAATAAGTATTATACCTAGGAAATTACCTTTACTGAAATAAATAAACTTTAACCTTAAATTTATTGTTCAATCTAGATTGAGTCCTTAAAGCTTAAATTTAATTGGAATTCCTTACCATTCCCTATTTGTGCATACTATTCTGAGTAGAGTAGTGGCTATGAATAATTTTTATTTTTGTCTTAATAACATAATAATACAGTTTTCACCATGTTAGATTTTATTTTATTTTGCTTCTGTATTCAATATGAGAATTGGAATTCAAACTCAAATTTAGATTTGGAGTTAAAACCTGAAAAAAAAGCAGAGAACCACGCCTGGGCCTCATCCCCTTCATCTCGGCCCAGTCCTCGCTTCCCTTCTGGCCCATTTACTCCTGTTCACCACCGCGCAGCCCACCCAGGCGCACACCCGTCCGCGCCGACATGTGGGACACATGGATCAGCCCCACACCCCCCCTGTGTTGGCCGCGCACGTCTCATTTTCAAGTGGGTCCGGACCGTCAGCTTCGCCTCGTCCAAGCACTTGCGGACCTCGCGGTCGCGGCGCGACCTTGGCCTGTGGGATTCGCGCTCCTGGATCGATCTCCACGCACCAACCCAGATCTGCCTTCTTCGGGAGTCTGTTGCTGCGACGCGCGCCGCCCGCCACGGAATCCTCGGCCTAGAAATCGCCCTCCCCGATGTCGTTCTCACCTGAGTTCGTTGCAACCAGCCGAAATCCGCGCGTGATGGTGTTTCCGCCCTCCTCGCGGACTCTACCTTCCTGGAGCATAAAACCCGCCGTGATCCCTTGCCCCGCCTAACCCAAGCCCCTAGCCAGCTCCATCGCGTGGGAACCGCGGGTATCGATGGTGAAACCACATGGGGAGATTCACCACCGGTGTGTTCCGCGCGTACGCCGCCGCGGAACCTCGCCTGGGATGTCGTTCGGGCCTCGGGGACTCGACTAGGGTGGAGCATGGTGCGCATGGATGGTGCTGTGGGCACCCTTCAAGCATATGGAGCCGGGGTAAGTCACAATTCCTCGTCGGTGTACTACACCGCCTCAAATTCGCACTTCACCGTGGCCAAGGCGTATGAATGGACGATTCGTGGTTTGTCATCCACCCTCTAGTTCGCAATGTCGCCTGCTCCCTGTTGACCTAATCGATTTCGAGTTTGGGAACTTGTTGCTCGAGTTTGACACCGTGGGTCATGGCGCCGCCGCCCCGGCGCTGTGCGCCGCCGCGGTCTGATGCTCGGGCAGTGGAGGATGGTCCGTGATCGTAGGATCACGATCCAGCGGACGTGGGTACGTACCACTTTGAGTAATGCGTGTGTCGTTGGATCGGAGGGGAACGGCTGAGATTAGAAACAACGCATACCGCTTCGATGGATTGATCCGGGCGGTTGGAATGGGATCGGGCGATCCTGGGTTACCGCGGGTTATTAAAATCTGGATCGCAGGATCGCGATCCAAGCGCGGGCGTACCGTACCGGTTCTGTGAGCCTAGATCTAATCCTGGCCTTCGATATTTGATCGGACGGCCGAGAGTAACCGTACCCCTTCGCTACGACTGTTTTTCAAAAGAGCCCTCGTTGTTCTGCAGAATAAACCCGCAGTCCTGGCGCCAGCCGATCTGTGTCTAGGCAATTTTACCCCGAGCCCCCTGCATCTCTGTTTAAATATGCGCGCAGTCCAGGTCATGGAAAATTGAATAAATAATATCAGGAAATGGTTTTTAATGAGAAAATAATTACTAGAACTTCAATAATTCATAGAAAATGCATATGAACTCCAAATTACTTCATTCCAGTTGCTAAAATTTTGTAATATTATTCCCTACCACTTAGAGTCTCTGTTTTATCATGACAACAGTAAGAAAATTAATCCCACACTTAATCCTATTTTAAACACATAAAACCTTTGAAAATCCATAACTTAAAATCTATAACTCGAAAAATTATGATTCCTATCCTTATGATCTTATTTTAATATGTAGATTATTAATATGTATTTTGTTCTTATGTTTGGTGTGATGTTAATTTTGCATATACCATGTATGTCTGTATTGCTACGTTTAGCGGTGAGGACACGTGTCATCTGAAGATCATCCTGGTACCTGGAATCTCAAGTCCCAGGCAAGTTGTGCCCTTGATCACTTCTTTTTACCCACTCATGTTCTAATTAATCATAATGATCTGCATAGGTTAATTTTGATGGGACCCAATAGGTTACCCTAGTTTGTCTATCTTTATACCTTGTTTACCACTGAACTTTTTGGGTAGTACTTGCTAGTGCTTTATGTGGTTTTGGGTATGAAGATACAATGTTCATGATTATACTTTTGTTATCCGTTGTTATTTATCGTTCATGATAAGATCATTATGTTAATTGGAACATGGAGCGACCACCCGGGAAAACAGTGCTACCACAAGGGTATAATGGGACGCCCTTGGCTGATTAATTAGGAAAGCTAGTGGAGGACTACCTTACCCGAAAGGGGCAAGGGCAGTAGGGGAGTGGTCAGTGTAGGGAGGCCCTCGGGAGGATTTTGCTGCGATGGCGGTCCTGCAAGGGATTCCTGCATTGGAGCTTCCTATAAACTGTAGCGGGTTTTCTGAAGCTAGTGGAACTTTGTAAAGGCCTCGTAGTGTTACCCTGCCTCGCCTCCTTGGTAGAGGTGTATGGGAAGTCGCGATCAATTGGCAGATGGGTAACATGACTTGTGGGTAAAGATGCGCAACCTCTGCAGAGTGTAAAACTGGTATACTAGCCGTGCTCACGGTCATGAGCAGCTCGGACCCTCACATGATTAATTTATGGAACTAAATTCAATTTGTCATATGCATTGCATCGCAGGTGATGTCGTTACTTCTGTTCTACTATTTAATTGGGTTGGTATTTACTTATACTTAGTAATTGCTAATAAAATTTTGACCAACTTTAAAAGCAATGCTCAGCTCTAACCATCCTCTTTTGGTAAGCCTTACACTTCACATGAACTCCCACCTTTGGCGAGTTCATTCACATTATTCCCCACAACTTGTTGAGCGATGAACGTATGTGAGCTCACTCTTGCTGTCTCACACCCCCCCACAGGTCAAGAACAGGTACCGCAAGATGAGGCGCATGGAGGATGCTACGATGAGTTCGTGAGAGATCTAGGCCGTCGTCTCCCAGTCAACTTTGGGTTGCTGGATCGTTTCCTCATATGATGTAATTATTTAATTATTTTGTATAGAACTCCTGTTATATAGTAAAGATGTGACATTCGATCCTGTGCTACTATGCATCATATGTGTGAGACTTGGTCCCAGCACACCTGGTGTTTATGTTCGCGCTCGGGCTTTGGACCCCTAAAACCCGGGTGTGACAACCACCCTCGCGGCGTGCGACGTGTTGTGCAGCCGACAGCGCAGGGAGGACCTGGACGTAGCCGGCCTGCGCGCGGCACGGCCGTCGCCCGGGTGGAGGACGGACAGTTGCACCCTATCCACGAAGTAGCAGTTCGCCTTCCCCCGCATGGCTGGAGGACGCCTCCTCCGCAGAGCTGGAGTATGCCCTTCTCCCCTGAATGCCGGAGGAAGAAGCGGGTCGCCAGCCCACGCGGAGGCAGGGCCCAACTCGGTGCGCCCCCCTCCCCGGCTCAACTCGCCCTCCGCCACAACAAGGATGATGAAGATCCTTGAAGCTGAGGGCGGGGCAGAGGCCGCAGCCCGGCTTGCTTCTCCCCACCACCAAACTGGTGGTCATCATCCTGGATGACCATTGGTGAGGGAATGCAGCCGGGCTGCATGATGAAAATCCTTGAAGCCGAGCGATGGCTGAAGGGCGCCAACCCCCACGAAGTCGCGCTCTTCCAACAACGGCAAGACGAAAGCAACGCTGGTGCTCCCCATCCGGGGGCTCGGAAGGTGGAAGGGCGCGATGCATGAGGGGAGTGCGAAGGCATGTCTACCGCCCGGGGGATCGACCCCTTTTTAAAGGCGGCTCTCCCCACTCGCATCCTCAAGCGTCAAGGGCAAAGTCTTCACCGATGTGCTCCAGGGTCCTCCCCCTACGACACAGGGGCTGGGTCCCACACGTCATGCAAGCTGACCCGAAACGGAAGAAGCCAAACCGCCGCACACGGAGCATGTAATCGCCCCACGGTTACAAGCACTTCTCCATCCTCGCCGAAACCAGCGGTTGAAAGGGTGGACCGCCATGTAGGTGGTGTGCAACCGCACCGCAGTGGCGCACCCCTTCGGCTTTGTCGCCGCCGGCATGGAGGCCCAGGCCCACACGTCATGCAACCGGCGCACCGGTTACTACGTGCAAGAAACTGCACCACCACTTGCGCCAATGTCGCGCCTTCTCGACTGCGGAACCGGTGCCGTGACTCGAGGCAACCCTGCGCATGGCCCAACAATGCCAATTGAGTACAATGATCACGGGTCAGTCAGCCGGGGGAGGAAGCGCGACGGTTGATATGGCCAAAAGTGGACTGGCAGTAATGGCGGCAGCAGACGAGCGGAAGCAGCGGTCAAATCGCCTGCAGGCTCGCGTCCCCTCCTGAACCAGCAAGGGAGCCCTCTCCCACGGCGTGAAGATGACGCGCCCGTGTTCCGTTCCTCAAATGACTCGCGCACGCGGCCGCCCCGTGAATAGCCCATCCCATCGCATTAACTCCTCGGCAAGGCAAGCGACGCCTTTGGCAGGCGAAGCGGGCGTCATTTCACCTCCGCCATGATGACCGCGTCAAAAAAGGTGCGCCACACCGTTTAAATTCATATCCTTTTCCTCTTCCCCTTTCTCTCTCTTGCAACAGGGACCGGGAAAGGGGATATTTCGAAAGAGATCCTTCTCCGCGAAAGAAGCAGGCCCCGAGCCCTCCTACTGATCAGGGGTTCGAAGGCTAGCCCCTCGGAAGGGTTCGACAGTCGCCCCAGAGCACTCGGGCTTCGCGCCCACTACTGATCAGGGGTTTGAAGGCTGGCCCCTCGGAAGGGTTCGACAGCCGCCCCAGAGCACGCAGAGGGAGGGATGACTCTGGGTACGTCCGTTACATGGCCGAGGCTCGGGCTATGCTTCCGAGGTACCCTAGGACATTTCCGAGACCAGCAGGAGCGATTTTGTAACGGAATCCCACCAGAGGGAGGCATCGAGCCCTCGGACCCTATCGAACGGGTCCGGGTCCGGCAAATCACCTGCAGGTACTTTTGGAGCGTGCCTCTGGGCCACTAGCCGACCCTTATCGAACGGGGCACAGGCGTCCACTCGGATCACCCATTAGCAACTCACTGGAGACACCATGTTCGGCGCCCTCCGAGGGCAACATGGCGCTCCCCCCCCCCTTCCTCCTTGCGGAAAGGCGACGAAGGGGCGTATAATAAAAGTCGAGACAGTCCTTGATCGTCCTCTCGCTCCGTGCGGAGGCTCGGGGGCTGCTCTCGCAACCCGGCTACGGCCAAACCGTTGACAGCGTCAATAAACCAGCCCAAAAACTCGGAACCTGACCATGCACCCGGGCTACGGCCAGACCGCATGAGGGAACAACCAGGCCAGCCGAGGCGTCACGAAAGGCATTAAGACCTCAGAGGAGTCAAACCACTCCTCCGAGGTGAAAGGGAATTAGGCTTACACCTAGTTCCTATATAATTTTGGTGGTTGAATTGCCCAACACAAATCTTTGGACTAACTTGTTTGCCCAAGTGTATAGATAATACAGGTGTAAAAGGTTCACACTCAGCCAATAAAAAGACCAAGTTTTGGATTCAACAAAGGAGCTAAGGGGCAACCGAAGGCACCCCTGGTCTGGCGCACCGGACTGTCCGGTGTGCCACCGGACATGTCCGGTGCACCAGGGGGACTCAGACTCGAACTCGCTACCTTCGGGAATTTCCAGAGGCGACTCCGCTATAATTCACCGGACTGTCCGGTGTACACCGGACAGTGTCCGGTGCGCCATGGGAGGTCGGCCTCAGGAACTCGCCAGCCTCGGACTTTAATTCAAGCCGCTCCGCTATAATTCACCGGACTGTCCGGTGTGCACCGGACTGTCCGGTGAACCACGGAGCAACGGCTACTTCCGCGCCAACGGTCACTTGCAGGCGCATTCAATGCGCGCTCTGCGCACGCAGTCGGCAGGCGCGCCCATACCGGTGCACCGGACAATGAACAGTTCATGTCCGGTGTGCACCGGACACCCTGGCGGGCCCACAAGTCAGAAGCTTCAACGGTCGAATCCAACGGCAGTGATGACGTGGCAGGGGGCACCGGACTGTTCGGTGTGCACCGGACTGTCCGGTGCGCCATCGAACAGACAGGATTCCCAACGGCCACATTTGGTGGTTGGGGCTATAAATACCCCAACCACCCCACCATTCATTGCATCCAAGTTTTCCACTTCCCAACTACTACAAGAGCTTTAGCATTCAATTCTAGACACACCAAAGAGATCAAATCCTCTCCAAACTCCACACAACGCCATAGTGATTAGAGAGAGTGATTTGCTTGTGTTCTTTTGAAGCTCTTACGCTTGGATTGCTTTTTCTTTCTTGATCCATTCTTTGCGATCATACTCACTT
This sequence comes from Zea mays, assembly GCF_902167145.1. Lineage (NCBI taxonomy): Eukaryota > Viridiplantae > Streptophyta > Magnoliopsida > Poales > Poaceae > Zea > Zea mays. Next base: position 107,859,626 of record NC_050101.1, on the reverse strand, counting down.
GTAAATTGCGGCAAGAGACACCAAACTTGTGGTGGTCCTTGTGGGAACTTTGTGTTCCAAGTGATTGAGAAGAGAAAGCTCACTCGATCCGTGGATCGTTTGAGAGAGGGAAGGGTTGAAAGAGACCCGGCCTTTGTGGCCTCCTCAACGGGGAGTAGGTTTGCAAGAACCGAACCTCGGTAAAACAAATCTCCGTGTCTCACTTGCTTACTCGCTTGGGATTTGTTTTGCACCCTCTCTTGCGGACTCGTTTCTTTATTACTAACGCTAACCCCGGCTTGTAGTTGTGTTTATATTTGTAAATTTCAGTTTCGCCCTATTCACCCCCCCTCTAGGCGACTTTCAATTGGTATCGGAGCCCGGTGCTTCATTAGAGCCTAACCGCTCGAAGTGATGTCGGGAGATCACGCCAAGAAGGAAATGGAGACCGGCGAAAAGCCCACTACAAGCCAAGGGAGCACTTCATCGGAAGAGTCCCACACCAAAAGGAAGGAGAAGAAGAAGATCTCCTCCAACAAAGGGAAGGAGAAGAAATCTTCTTCTCACCACAAAGAGAAGAAGGAAAAAATCTTCTTCCCACAAGCCGCACCGGAGTAAGAACAAGGAAAAGAGGATGAGGAAAGTGGTCTACTACGAGACCGACACTTCATCAACATCGACCTCCGACTCTGATGCGCCCTCCGTAACTTCTAAACGCTAAGAGCGTAAGAAGTTTAGTAAGATCCCCTTGCACTACTCTCGTACATCTAAACATTTACTTTCTGTCCCATTAGGCAAGCCACCAACTTTTGATGGTGAAGATTATGCTAGGTGGAGTGATTTAATGCGATTTCATCTAACCTCACTCCACAAAAGTATATGGGATGTTGTTGAGTTTGGTGCACAGGTACCATCAATAGGGGATAAGGATTACGATGAGGATGAGGTGGCCCAAATCGAGCACTTCAACTCTCAAGCAACAACGATACTCCTCGCCTCTCTAAGTAGAGAGGAGTATAACAAGGTACAAGGGTTGAAGAGCGCCAAAGAGGTTTGGGATGTACTCAAGACCGCCCACGAGGGAGATGAGCTCACCAAGATCACCAAGCGGGAAACGATCGAGGGGGAGCTCGGTCGGTTCCGGCTTCTCAAAGGGGAAGAGCCACAACACATGTACAACCGGCTCAAGACCTTGGTGAACCAAGTGCGCAACCTCGGGAGCGTAAAATGGGACGACCACGAAATGGTTAAGGTTATTCTAAGATCTCTCATTTTTCTTAACCCCACTCAAGTTCAATTAATTCGTGGTAATCGTCGATATACAAAAATGACCCCCGAGGAAGTTATCGGGCATTTTGTTAGTTTTGAGTGCATGATTGAAGGCTCAAGGAAGATCAACGAGCTTGATGAACCCACCACATCCGGAGCTCAACCCGTTGCATTCAAGGCAACGGAGGAGAAAAAGGAGGTGTCTACACCAAGTAGACAACCCATCGACGCCTCCAAGCTTGATAATGAGGAGATGGCGCTCGTCATCAAGAGCTTCCGCCAAATCCTCAAACAAAGGAGGGGGAAAGACTACAAGTCCCGCTCCAAGAAGGTTTGCTACAAGTGTGGTAAGCCCGGTCACTTTATTGCTAAATGTCCATTATCAAGTGACAGTGACAGGGGCGACGACAAGAAGGGGAGAAGAAAGGAGAAGAAGAGGTACTACAAGAAGAAGGGCGGCGATGCCCATGTTTGTCGGGAGTGGGACTCCGACGAAAGCTCAAGCGACTCCTCCGACGACGAGGACGCCGCCAACATCGCCGTCACCAAGGGACTTCTCTTCCCCAACGTCGGCCACAAGTGCCTCATGGCAAAGGATGGCAAACGGAAAAAGGTTAAATCTAACTCCTCCACTAAATATGAATCTTCTAGTGATGATAATGCTAGTGATGAGGAGGATAACTTGCGTACTCTTTTTGCCAATCTTAACATGGAACAAAAAGAAAAATTAAATGAATTAATTAGTGCTATTCATGAAAAGGATGACCTTTTGGATTCCCAAGAGGATTGTCTAATTAAAGAAAACAAGAAACATGTTAAGGTTAAAAAGGCTTATGCTCTAGAAGTAGAAAAATGTGAAAAATTATCTAGTGAGCTAAGCACTTGCCGAGAGACAATAGACAACCTTAGAAATGAAAATGCTAATTTATTAGCTAAGGTTGATTCTCATGTTTGTATTGTTTCAACTTCCAATCCTAGAGATGATAATGTTGATTTGCTTGCTAGGATTGATGAGTTGAACACTTCTCTTGCTAGCCTTAGGAATGAAAATGAAAACTTGCTTGCTAAGGCTAAAGACTTTGATGTTTGCAAAGTTACAATTTCCGATCTTAGAGATAAAAATGATATTCTACATGCTAAGATTGTTGAACTTAATTCTTGCAAACCCTCTACATCTATTGTTGAGCATGTATCTATTTGTACTAGATGTAGAGATGTTGATATTAATGCTATTCATGATCATATGTCTTTAATTAAACAACAAAATGATCACATAGCAAAACTAGATGCTAAAATTGCCGAGCACAACCTAGAAAATGAAAAATTTAAATTTGCTCGTAGCATGCTTTATAATGGGAGACGCCCGGGCATTAAGGATGGCATTGGCTTCCAAAGGGGAGACAATGTCAAAATTAGTGCCCCACCTAAGAGATTGTCCAACTTTGTTAAGGGCAAAGCTCCCATGCCTCAGGATAACGAGGGTTACATTTTATACCCTGCCGGTTATCCCGAGAGCAAAATTAGGAGAATTCACTCTAGGAAGTCTCACTCTGGCCCTAACCATGCTTTTATGTATAAGGGTGAGACATCTAGCTCTAGGCAACCAACCCGTGCTAAGTTGCCTAGAAAGAAAACTCCTAGTGCATCAAATGATCATGACATTTCATTTAAAACCTTTGATGCATCTTATGTTTTAACTAACAAATCCGGCAAGGTAGTTGCCAAATATGTTGGGGGCAAGCACAAGGGCTCCAAGACTTGTGTTTGGGTACCCAAAGTTCTTGTGTCTAATGCCAAAGGACCCAAAACCATTTGGGTACCTAAAGTCAAGAACTAAACTTGTTTTGTAGGTTTATGCATCTGGGGGCTCAAGTTGGATACTCGACAGCGGATGCACAAACCACATGACAGGGGAGAAGAAGATGTTCTCCTCATATGAGAAAAACCAAGATCCCCAAAGAGCGATCACATTCGGGGATGGAAATCAAGGTTTGGTCAAAGGGCTTGGTAAAATAGCTATATCTCCTGACCATTCTATTTCCAATGTTTTTCTTGTAGATTCTTTAGATTACAACTTGCTTTCTGTATCTCAATTATGTCAAATGGGCTACAACTGTCTTTTTACTGATATTGGCGTCACTGTCTTTAGAAGAAGTGATGATTCAATAGCATTTAAGGGAGTGTTAGAGGGTCAGCTATACTTGGTAGACTTTGATAGAGCTGAACTCGACACTTGCTTAATTGCTAAGACTAACATGGGTTGGCTCTGGCATCGCCGACTAGCCCATGTTGGGATGAAGAATCTTCACAAGCTTCTAAAGGGAGAACACATTTTAGGATTAACAAATGTTCACTTTGAGAAAGACAGGATTTGTAGCGCATGCCAAGCAGGGAAGCAAGTTGGCACTCATCATCCGCATAAGAACATAATGACTACCGACAGGCCACTGGAGCTCCTACACATGGACCTATTCGGCCCGATCGCTTACATAAGCATCGGCGGGAGTAAGTACTGTCTAGTTATTGTGGATGATTATTCTCGCTTCACTTGGGTATTCTTTTTACAGGAAAAATCTCAAACCCAAGAAACCTTAAAGGGATTCTTGAGACGGGCTCAAAATGAGTTCGGCTTAAGGATCAAGAAAATTAGAAGCGACAACGGAACGGAGTTCAAGAACTCTCAAATCGAAGGCTTCCTTGAGGAGGAAGGCATCAAGCATGAGTTCTCTTCTCCCTACACTCCACAACAAAATGGTGTAGTGGAGAGGAAGAATAGAACTCTATTGGATATGGCGAGAACCATGCTTGATGAATACAAGACTTCGGATCGGTTTTGGGCCGAGGCGGTCAACACCGCTTGCTACGCCATCAACAGGTTATATCTACACCGAATCCTCAAGAAGACATCATATGAACTCCTAACCGGTAAAAAGCCCAACATTTCGTATTTTAGAGTCTTTGGTAGCAAATGCTTTATTCTTGTTAAAAGAGGTAGAAAATCTAAATTTGCTCCTAAGACTGTAGAAGGCTTTTTACTTGGTTATGACTCAAACACAAGGGCATATAGGGTCTTTAACAAGTCCACTGGACTAGTTGAAGTCTCATGTGACGTTGTGTTTGATGAAACTAACGGCTCTCAAGTAGAGCAAGTTGATCTTGATGAAATAGGTGAAGAAGAGGCTCCATGCATCGCACTTAGGAACATGTCTATTGGGGATGTGTGTCCTAAGGAATCCGAAGAGCCTCCAAATGCACAAGATCAACCTTCCTCCTCCACGCAAGCATCTCCACCAACTCGAAATGAGGATGAAGCTCAAATTGATGAAGTAGAAGATCAAGCAAATGAGCCACCTCAAGATAATGGCAATGATCAAGGGGGAGATGCAAATGAGGAAGACAAGGAGGAAGAGGAACAAAGGCCGCCACACCCAAGAGTCCACCAAGCAATTCAAAGAGATCACCCCGTCGACACCATCCTCGGCGACATTCATAAGGGGGTAACTACTCGATCTCGTGTTGCCCATTTTTGTGAACATTACTCTTTTGTTTCCTCTATTGAGCCACACAGGGTAGAGGAAGCACTTCAAGATTCGGATTGGGTGGTGGCAATGCAAGAGGAGCTCAACAACTTCACTAGGAATGAGGTATGGCATTTAGTTCCACGTCCTAACCAAAATGTTGTAGGAACCAAATGGGTCTTCCGCAACAAGCAAGATGAGCATGGTGTGGTGACATGGAACAAAGCTCGACTTGTGGCCAAGGGATACTCCCAAGTCGAAGGTTTGGATTTCGGTGAAACCTATGCACCCGTAGCTAGGCTTGAGTCAATTCGCATATTATTAGCCTATGCTACTTACCATGGCTTTAAGCTTTATCAAATGGACGTGAAAAGTGCCTTCCTCAATGGACCAATCAAGGAAGAGGTCTATGTTGAGCAACCTCCCGGCTTTGAAGACAGTGGGTATCCTAACCATGTCTATAAGCTCTCTAAGGCGCTTTATGGGCTCAAGCAAGCCCCAAGAGCATTGTATGAATGCCTTAGAGATTTCCTTATTTCAAATGGATTCAAAGTCGGAAAGGCCGATCCTACACTCTTTACTAAAACTCTTGAAAATGACTTGTTTGTATGCCAAATCTATGTTGATGATATTATATTTGGGTCTACTAACGAGTCTACATGTGAAGAGTTTAGTAGGATCATGACACAGAAATTCGAGATGTCTATGATGGGGGAGTTGAAGTATTTCTTAGGATTCCAAGTGAAGCAACTCCAAGAGGGCACCTTCATCAGCCAAACAAAGTATACTCAAGACATTCTAAACAAGTTTGGGATGAAGGATGCCAAACCCATCAAGACACCCATGGGAACTAATGGGCATCTCGACCTCGACACGGGAGGTAAGTCCGTGGATCAAAAGGTATACCGGTCGATGATAGGTTCATTACTTTATCTTTGTGCATCTCGACCGGATATTATGCTTTCCGTATGCATGTGTGCAAGATTCCAAGCCGACCCTAAGGAAGCTCACCTTACGGCCGTGAAACGAATCTTGAGATATTTGGCTTATATACTCCTAAGTTTGGGCTTTGGTATCCTAGGGGATCCACATTTGATTTGATTGGATATTCGGATGCCGATTGGGCGGGGTGTAAAATCAATAGAAAGAGCACATCAGGGACTTGCCAGTTCTTGGGAAGATCCTTGGTGTCTTGGGCTTCAAAGAAGCAAAATTCGGTCGCTCTTTCCACCGCCGAAGCCGAGTATATTGCCGCAGGCCACTGTTGCGCGCAATTGCTTTGGATGAGGCAAACCCTGCGGGACTACGGTTACAAATTAACCAAAGTCCCTTTGCTATGTGACAATGAGAGTGCAATCAAAATGGCCGACAATCCCGTCGAGCATAGCCGCACTAAACACATAGCCATTCGGTATCACTTTTTGAGGGATCACCAACAAAAGGGAGATATCGAGATTTCTTATATTAATACTAAAGATCAATTAGCCGATATCTTTACCAAGCCTCTTGATGAACAATCTTTTAACAAACTTAGGCATGAGCTCAATATTCTTGATTCTAGGAACTTCTTTTGTTAAAGTGCACACATTGCTCATTGGTATACCTTTGATCATGTCTCTTTTATGCTATGACTAATGTGTTTTTCAAGTCTATTTCAAACCAAGTCATAGGCATATTGAAAGGGAATTGGAGTCTTCGGCGAAGACAAAGGCTTCCACTCCGTAACTCATCCTTCGCCGTCACTCCACGCTTCTCTCCATCATTTGGGGGAGAATTCAAAAGCAAAAGGACCGTGTCTTTGGGAGAAATGAGCCCAAAGCAAAAGACCGGACTTCGTCTTTGGTATAATCTTAACTCATTTATTTATGACCAAAGGGAAAGACAGCACTTTGAGGGCTCTAATGACTCCGTTTTTGGCGATTCATGCCAAAAAGGGGGAGAAGTGAGCCCAAAGCAAAAGGACCGCACCACCACCAATTTCAAAAACTTAAGTGTTGAATATTTTCAATTGGTATCCTTTTGTGTTCAAAAGGGGGAGAAAAGTAGCATTTCAAAAATGATATATCAAAACCCTCTTGAACACTAAGAGGAGGATCCCATTTAGGGGGAGTTTTGTTTAGTCAAAGGAAAAGCATTTGAAACAGGGGGAGAAAATTTCAAATCTTGAAAATGCTTTGCAAAATTCTTATTCATTTACCTTTGACTATTTGCAAAAGAACTTTGAAATAGATTTACAAAACAATTTGCAAAAACAAAACATGTGGTGCAAAAGTGGTCCAAAATATTATATAAGAAAGAAACAATCCATGCATATCCTGTAAGTATTAATATTGGCTCAATTCCAAGCAACCTTTACACTTAC